>NC_056522.1:319535625-319629205 GCF_019175285.1 Sceloporus undulatus | reverse complement strand
AGCAACCTGGCCCCCGGCTCAAAAAGGTTGCCTACCCCTGACATAAACCTTTTCTACCCAGGTTCTGCTTCTTATGTGAATGGAGCAGATAAATTAATTGGTTCTATGACCTCAAGCAAGGTAAAGCATATAAGGCAGATCCTATTATTAGGCAGCACACGCCAATAGTGCAAACAACCTATTCCCTCTCTCTGAGGCCTTCAGCCTGTTAGGATCCTACTGAATCAGTACTCCAGCCATGGCAGAGCTAGTTTTTTATTGTCCTCAATGAATGTCCAGCAACCTGTAATTTAGCTTCCTAGCATAGGGGCAGTAGAGGATGTTGTCCCATTCCCAGTGTTGAAACAAGATTTGACTACCAATCTGATTGGCTCCTTATCATGAAGTGGGGAGAACGTATCCTTTACTTCAGGCAGCAAAATCCTATAGAGTGATTCTACTGCAATCTATGAATGTTCTCTGCTTTGTCCCACCTAGATTTATCTATTACACTGAGAAATTCATAAATATCTAGTTATATGTTGACGAAAATTTATTGCATGCTGGCAATGAAAATGGAATGACTAAGGCCTGCTAAGAATCCATTAATTAATTTCCATTAAGCTATCATGAAAATAAATGTAGGGATACTGGAGAGATCACAAGCATTAATCAATCCATAATGTAATAAGATGATCTAAGAAAAAAATTCTTTGTGCAAACATTGGTAGTATGGCTTCATTGCCTGTGGCATTTTTTGAGCCTTTTAGCTTTCTATTGTCACAAGACAATATTATGAAGAGCAAGTAAATTGATGTGATGTTTGCTAATGTAAATTTCCAACAAAAGTTAGCAAAACTGGTGTCATATTAATGATATTCTATACAATGAGGACTGAGAATTTTATAGTTGAAGGCTGAAATGAAGTAGCAGAGTTGGGACAAAACAGTAATACTCCAAGCACTTATTGTGTCTTATGATAAAGACTCAAGTTTCGTATTTCATTCTTGAATCTCAGCCCAAGTTTGAAACTGGTATTATGAACGGATAGATTTGTGGTCAGCCACCTGACTGAATTAGATCACCAAAAGCATGTGCTCTACAAAATCCTTCTCAAAGCCTCTGCAATAATTCAACATGGCTGCACTGGATATTAGGCACTCCTCTACACTAACATTGAGAATGTAATTCTTAAACAGATGATGGTTTCCCACAATACCTGTATTTTCATACCTTGCAGAGTAAGACATCATTATCAGTCTGATCCGATTGTGTTTATGTACTAATAGTGAACTCAGTTCCAATCCTTATGAAGCCAAAGCTTCACCATCCATGCACAGAGGAGAGGTACTAGTTTGGGGGTAAGGCTTTGAGGTTTGCAGAAATATAAAATCACTTAAAAACAAACAAACCCTAAAGCGAGGAAATGTTCAAAAACAGCCAAATGATGACCAAGCATACTCAGGAGCAGAATGTTAGCTCATGAGGGGGGGGGGGGGGTAAAATTGGGGAGGTTAGGAGTGGAATTGAGTGGCTGAAACCATATACAGAAATACTCCACCTTGTAACATTTTGTTGCAGGTTATTTATTTGGAATTAACTCTCATCGAACTGAGTGGGATTTACTCCCAAATAAATATGCATAGGAGTATAGCTAAAGGTTCCTGCAGCAGCCACTTAAGAAAAGCAAATGTACATTTTAAAAAATTAATTTTCTGAAGCATGTCTTTAGTTTTTATGCTTTTTAAAAATAAAATATGTACCGTGTCCTAGCACTTGCCTTTTATTCACACTATGTTTGGTGTTGCTTTTTTATTTAAAAAAAAAAACAAAACAATTTTGGAATAAAATCAAGAAAATTAGCTGCCATAGCTGCTGAACAATTACCTAAAATGTATTGAAATAATCCCTGCTTTTGCAAAGCTGACAAAAAAGGAGACAAAGAATGTGGGAGTGTACCAGAACAGGCATAATTTTACTATTATGCTCTGGCATTGACAGAAGGACTTATATACCTCACTCAGTTAACAGTTACAGGTGAGGCTTTGTGCCACCACCTTCTGTTTTCCTAGCATGGTATATCTGAAAGGAGTCCGGTGTTATAAAAGGTTGCCTATTGGATATTTCCATGTACTTTCAGGATTGACTTTTTTGCAGAACTTGTGCTCTCATATGTATATGCTACATGTTTCATTCCAATCCAACATAAATGTATATGAGTTAAACACGCACAAATATCTAGCTGTTAAATGATAGAAGTATTAATATTCCTTTGATGTTTTTCTTTAACAAGTAGAAAGCCCTTTCCAGAGTGCGCTAGAGTCAAGTTTTGAAATCAACATATGACGACTGTTTTTAAAAACACATTTATTGTACATTTTATTGTTATTTCTCCCAGAATTCATTGTTGATATTTTGATAGACAGGATGTTCACACTTCCAGTATATTTAATATTACTTGGATCCATAAAATGAGTCACCTATTTATGAAAATGCTGGACTAGCTTAAGTTCAAGCTCTACGAGAGACCTCATAATTGATGAATGAAATGGTGGATTTGGGCCCATAGTTGTCAGCATCTTTTCTTGGACTAATCGAAGTTACAGACTAACTAGTAAGTCAAAATGATTAAACCAAACAATTCTAAGAAAATGGAGTCGGAAAATTATTTGCAAACAACATTTCAAACCAAATTACAAATTCAGGCTTGCCTGTTTTCCTAAATTGTCTTATGCTGTAGACCTAAATGGAATTTCTGCGAGGGAGCAGATGGAAAATAGCATCCATTGAAGATGTCTGGGGACAACTTAAATCTTTAAAAAATATAAACTGTAGGAACTATATACTTTTTAGTGTTATCAATACCAATTTTAATGGCAATCCCACATGTGATTTATTAAATGCTTAAAGAAAGGGTGCATTTACACAATAGAAATAATAGTTTCATGTCACTGTATATGCCATAACTCCAGCCTACAGAACCCTTGAGGCCCAGCAGTCTTTGGCAGAGAATGCTGAAGACTGTAAAACTAAAAATCCCAGTGTTTCATAGGATGGCGCTATAGCACTTAAAGTAGTGTCAAACTACATTATTTCTATACGGTGTAGATGCATTCAGAGACAGATGAACAGGACAACCCCTATGTTGGAATGCACTGCCATTTCCTCAGCCTAGCCTCACATTTAGGAGGAAAGAACATCATTCCCTTTTTTGCACACTGTGTCCCTCTCTGTTCTTGCAATGGGAAGGAAATAGTACCGGTAATCAACAGGGGAAGCTCATTTATTTATGAATATTTATAAACCATAGATCTCAATAATTAAATAACAAATAAAATGTGTACTATACACAATACCCAAACTTACAACATTTTGTTATCCATGTCAGGTAGGACTTGAAGGGCCTGTGTGGTGGTGTGATTTGAGCACTAATTTTCTGAAGCATGTCTTTAGTTTTTATGCTTTTTTAAAATAAAGTATGTAGTGTGTCCTAGTGCTTGCCTTTTATTCACATTATGCTATCCCTTTGATGCTGCTTTTTAAAAAGCACTGGACTAGGACTCTGGGAGACAAACATTTGAATCTCCAATGGGCATTGAAAGCCCACTGAATGACCTTGGGTATGTCACATTCTCTCAGCCCCAGATGAAAGCAATGGCAAACCCCCTCTGAATAAATCTGGCCAAGAAAACCCTGTGATTGATTCACCTTAAGGTCAGAAAGAACTTGAAGGCATGCAGCAACAATAGGTACAGCTATGTAAGGATAGGCTTGCATATATTTATGTTTTCAACTTGTACAAGTTTAGAGATTTTTGGAACATGCAGAATTTTTGAGAACATTCCATGTAATGGGCACCACAACACTAAACTCCTTGCTTCAAACTGTTGTAAAGTAGCTCTCAGGAACGGTGGCACCACAAGGAGGGCCTTCCCAAATGACCCTGAAGACCAAATGGGTCTGTAAAGGTGATCTCCTAAGATAACCAAGTTCTGTGTTATTCACAGATTTATATACTAACGACAAAAACTTAAACTTGGTCATATTGCAAGGGGATATTTTATTCTCCGTTAGTCTCAAAGGTGCTACAGTATCCCTTTGCATACTGATCCAAGCAAACCCAACTATGTCTTTGAATTCTACCTTCTTGGTCAATTCTTATCTGTGTTAAATGTTGTAATAAAACACATTTTAAAATAAAAAATATTAGCAAATGGGCAGCCAGTCTTCATCGGGTGTGTTATGTCATTTTGGTAGACGCTCCATTCAGAAGCTGAGCCAAAGCTGCAGCTACTGGACCAGTACTATAGGGAGTTCACTGCAACAGTCCAGTCCTGAGCTTCCCAGTGACAGCTGGAATTGTGTCACCTAACGCAGATACACAATATTTCTGAACAATGAAGTCGCCTGAGCCTCCAACAGCTAAAGTGGTTCCACAACCACCTTTCAATCTGCACCTTTGATATTTCAGAGGGATGCATTGCAACCAAGTCCAGCACAGTCAGTCTATTTCCTGGACATAAGCAAACTCACCACAAGTCTTGCTAAGATTCAGCCTGTTTCTCCTTTGTGTAACTAGACCTTCTCCTGCTTTGCCTATACCCTGTGCTCTGCTCTGCTCTGCCCTCCCATTTTGGAGAAACAAGGGCTGTGAAAAGATCAGTATACACAGGGAAGTCAAATCTCCCACTCTCAGGCCAGAGTTCAGTCTCTGAGGGAGATTTTCAATCTAACCTATGACCTGAGCTTAGAAAAATTCCTTTTTTCAACTACAACTTCCAGAATCCACCAGCCAGTGTGGCTTGTACTGGCTGAGGGATTTTTAGGAGATGTGCTCTAGGAAAGCAACTTAACAAGCTATCCTTTGGCCCTTAAAATGCTATCTAAAATGCTGTGAAACATTTTAAAACAAACTGAACCCTCGTCTATTAGCATCCCAATGGAAGAAAAAGGTAACATAGGAAAGGACAAAGGAGAAGGGGAAATAATAAGGTGGAGCAAATACATAGAAGTCAGTTATGAACAAATATCAATGATGCTAAAGGTAATGGTGGATTTATTTTTACTTTTTATAGTATAAAATCAATGATAGGTAGAATTCTAAACACAATCCATAAATTTTAAAAGCTTTTAAAATCCAGAAAACAGAACCACAATGAACAGCAATAGGCAAATTTTAGACAAAAGAAAAAGCAAGAAAAGGGTGTGAAGACAGTACAAAAGAAAAAGAAAGAAAAAAATTAGACAAGCAAGGAAAAATGTTATTAATTCATCCATCTGAGAAAAGCAATTTAAATTTGGGATTGGTAATAGAAAACTCGTAGAAAAAGGGGGAGAGATAAGTAGAGGAGCATCTTAATCATGAGTATGTTGAATATATCAAATGTCATAATGTTAAGAGATACTGAGATCCATGTGTCAAAATGGCAATGTAGTTGAAGTGAATGATGATGTCACTTGCCTGCTTTGCTTGTGTGCTTAAGACTGCAAATAATATGTGGGAGTAAAAAGCTTCACTGAACTTAATAAGTCTTATTTATGAGAACACAGACATAGTCTGAGATCTGCCAGTATACTTGCTTCCCTTTTCCCCACCCTGGAAGAAGAAAAACTTGTTGTCTTCATAGACCTCCAGAAAATGCAGTTAGGGTCTGGGATGCTGAAGGCACCATATGTTAGGTGTGCCCTGCTTCCTCTCTGACTGGCTATGGAGATGTGCTCTTATGCCAACAAGCCGAGTTTTTGCTGGAGCGGTGGACTATCTTGTTTCTAGATGCAGCAAGTGCTATGAGAGTCAATCTCTAGCAGGGTGAAGCGGTCACAAGGGAGTGGCCAGGCCAGGTCATGCACATATTTAATCTGGGTGCTATCCAAAGATGAAAGAAGGCAGAGCAGTGAGGTCTCAAGTGTTCCCAACTCAAATACAGAGAGCAAGCAGTCACAAGAAATAAAGCTGAAGGCAGGAGATGGCCAGACATACAACTTAAAGCCAATTCAAGGGAGGAGAAGTTGTTCTCAGAGTTGGATTCCTCAGGGTGAGTTATTATGAAGATTGTTCAAGGAGAAGGTAGCACTCCACCTGAAGACACATTCACTGGTGTAACCACCAGTTACATCAGCATATGACAACTATGCAGAGATAGCAACTTTAGGAGAAAACGGTTAATGTATTCAGTTCACTAAAAATCAAATCACATTGCATTTACATTAGAATGGGGGAAATATTTTAAGTTTATTACACATTGCCATTTAAATATGTTAAATGGCTGCACTTAAATGACACTGAAAAATTTCACTAATTATTTTAATTCCGACACATGTACTGCTTTTCTCTGTTTTGAGCAAGGGAGAAAAAGAAACAGGTGTATTAATTTTTGAAAACTCCATTCCTCATACATCCCATACATTTCCTATCTTGCTATCCCTTTCACCCCGTCCATCAGCTCCCTCCCCTACACACACACTTCTCCCACATAGATTCCAGGGTAAAGAAATTCAAACTTCAGTTTATGGTACAGATTATGAATCTCAATACCATGTATGGTCTAGGACACAAGCACTTTATCTGGATGCACAAAAACAACCTCATTACCTTCTAAATTTCCCCTGCTACTTGTTGGTTTAAAAAAAAATATCTTAGATTTAACTAAATTATCATATTCTAATCTTGAACTAAAATAAGTGGTTTTGATCTTGTGACTAAAACACTCTAATTTCTTTAAGGGATACACAAAAAGCAAGTAATGTTGCAAAAATCCAAAAAAACCCTAGACTTTAAGTAAAGAACCATTGGGGAAATGTAAAAGTTGTTGGCTCTTTAACACTGTCTCTCATTTAATCAATGACTTAATTTAATTCTGGAACTAAGTTGATGCCAAATTCCAAATGAGGTCAATCAAATGATAACTCTTGATTTTAACTTGTTCCTTCCTATCTCTATACCCACTAGATTCTAGACATACACTTGTAATGTAAATGATGAGTTTTCCAGTGGCAATGGAGCAATTAAAAAAATATCTGTGCATATAACTATCACATACCCAAATGAAGAAGGCATCAGTCACCTGCTTGTGGTTTAGGACTACACAAGCAGCTTCTCATATTATTGTACAAATGGGAATTAGCAAGGAAGCTGACAAAAGACTCTGGATATACTATTTTTCTGTTAACTGCCCTCGAGTTGATCTCAACTCATGGCAACCCTATGGATGAGACATCTCCAAGACCCTGTGTTTTCCAGTGCGCTGCTTAATTCCTGCAACCTCGTACTCCATACTCTTTAACAGAGTCCATCCATCCAGCATGTGGCCATCATCTCTTCCCACTTCCCCCTTGCCTAGCATTGGACTTTTTTCCAATGAGTCCTCCCTCTCATGTATCCAAAGTATGCCAGACTCATTTTTTGGTCATCTTGGCTTGCAGGAGGTTTCTGGCTTGATCTGCTCTAGGATTAGGGTTGTTCTAAGTCAGGACCTCCAAACAGACAAATGTAGGACAACATTTTTAAAATGTAGTACATTTTTTAATAAAAATGCAGGACCCCCCCTGGCTCCTTCCCGGCCCTAAGGGGGGCCGAGGCCTCCTCAGAGGCAGGAAAGGAGGGAGAGGCTGAGGGGAGGTGGGGAGGGTAGCGTGGCCGGCGCAGGAGGGCCGGTCTAACACCCGGTGCAATCGGGGTTTGTCCTGGTTTTTTGGCGTACCCGGGACGGGAGGGACCCGGTGCCGCCAAAACCGGGAAAATCCTGGTTGCAGCTGGGTTATGGCAACCCTATCTAGGATCCATTTGTTTGTCCTTTTGGCTGTCCATGGGATCCTCAGCACTCTTCTCCAGCACCACAGCTCAAATGAATTGATTTTCTTCCTATCATCTTTCTTAACAGACCAGCTTTCTATACCATGTACCATATGAACAACATCCTATGATCATCAAAATTTGCTGGGCCTTCATTTTGAAATCACAAAGACAGCAGGAATTATATGTAAGAAATGTTAAAGCAATATTGCTTTTAAATTAAGATGGGCTATCCATTTGTATAATAGCATTGCAATATATTCTGTATAAAGCTCCAATTTGTCTTTCTTTTTTACTTTTAATGTATATTTAGGCGATTAATGTTCTAAGAGAAAAGCAGCTCTCTTGTACTATTATGTTAATACTTGCAATCTGCCATTTTTCTTAAGACTGCAGCTGCACTGTAGAAATAATCCAGTTTGACACCACCTTAACTGTCATGACTCCATCCTATGGAATCATGAGATCTGTACTTTGTTGTGGCATTAGAGATCTCTGGCAGAGAAGGCTAAAGCCCGTTACAGACGGGCTCTTGAGGTGCCCTCATCACGTGCTAGGGGGTGGCCGGGGACCTAGCATCCACACCGGCCTCACCCCTAGCACGTGGCGGGGGCGTAATAATGGCGGCGCCCTATACACACAGGCGCCGCCATTATTACGTGTCGGATACATAGTGTCCACTCGTCGCACGGCGCTTATGACGTTGCGAGTGCGCCACTGGCGCCTCGTGGCGTCATAACTGCGCCACAGGAAGAAGCGCCATTTTGGGGCTTCTTTTTTGCTCCACGCGGGAGCCACACGGTTTGGCTGCTACGGCTCCCTCGCGGAGCAACCAGCAGCGCCGGCAGACCGCCGCTTTTAGGTGGTCTGTAACGCGCCCAAATATCTCACAAAACTACACATCTCAGAATTCTATAGCACTAAGCCATGGCAGTTAAAGTGGTGTCAAACTGGATTATTTTTGCAGTGCAGATGCAGCCCAAGGGCCTCAAGCTCTGACCAAAACTTGCAATTGTAATATAGCATGTGTTGGTACCATAAAGCACCAAAATGAAGTATGTAGCTCTGGAGGGAAGGAGCACATAGAGAAGTTTAATGTTCCTCCATAAAGGTGGAGGAACCAAACTAAACTCTTAACAGTATGTAAGTAATTTATGGAAGGTGGTGAAGGAAGGTGGTGGAGCCATCAGCTTTAAAAGTGTATCAAATAAATTCAGAGGTTAAGGCTATCAGAACCAATGAGACAAGACTATATATGCTGTCTCCAGGATCAGACTATGTGGATATCAGTAGCTGCAGAGAATAGCCATGTGACAGAGATAGTGCCTCATGTCTTTGGGGCATGTGCTCTAATTATCTTTAACCTTCACAGAAGAGACCTCTTGGGCAGCAGCAAACGTTGAGTGTGTAGTATAACAATATAAGAACAAGAATGTAAGAACTGTACAGTAGGCTAGGAAGAGCACACTGCATCTGAGGAAGTGGGTTTATATCCACAAAAGGTCTTAGAATCAGAGGAGTTTGTCACACTAGCGAGATCACGCGGGAAAACGGGATTTAAACGAGAATTAAATTAGAGAAAACCCAGAAATGCCTGAAGTTTATCACACGACATCATTGTTAACGTGAAATAACGTGAAGTTAAGCCAGAGAAAAACGGCAGTTTTTTACATTCCGAAAGTAAAAAGGTGGTGTTTTTCTCTGCTTTAACTTTGGTTTAACTTCGTGTCATTTTGCTTTAGTAGGAATTTGGAGTGATAAACTTCCTGAATTTGTGAGTTCTGTTTAAACTTGAATTTAACTCTCGTTTAAATCCCATTTTCCTGCAGGATCTTGGCTAGTGTGATAAAGCTCATAGAGTTAGAAGAGACAACAAGAGCCATCCAGTCCAGCCCTATTCTGCCATGCAGGAACTCTCAATCAAAGCATCCCCAACAGATACCCATCCAGCATCTGTTTGAAAACCTCCAAAGAAGGAGATTCCATGACACTCTGAGGGAGTGTGTTCCAACGTCGAACAGCTCTCCCTGTCAGGAAGGTCTTCCTAATGTTTAGGTGGAATCTCCTTTACTGGAGCCTCTCTTACACAAGATTGCTCCATCCTCAATATAACATCCCTTCAAATATTTCTTAGACTTAGCCAACAGTCTCTATCTGGATATATGAGGCAGTGTGGTCTAGTGGTTTGAGCATTGGACTATGGCAGCCTTTGGTCTTCCAGATGTTTTGGACTTCAGCTTCAAGAATTCCTGACTGTTGGCTAAACTGGCTAGTGCTTCTGAGAACTGAAGTCCAAACCAGTTGAAGGACCAAAGATTGGGAACTACTGGACTATGGAGACCAGGGTTGAAATCCCAGCTCAACCATATAAACCCACTGGGGTGACTTTGGGCAAGTCACACTCTCTCAGCCTCAGAGGGTGGCCATGGCAAACCTCCCTCTGAAGAAGAAAATTGCCCCAAACCCCGACGGGTTCAGGGCCTCAGGGTCGCCCTTAAGTCAATAATGACTTGAAGGGGCACAATAATAACAAGGTTATCAGGATCTGCAACACAAGCCTAGACGACTATAGGCCCGTTCATAAACGAGGCCAATTGACTTGGCAGTCAGAAACTGTCTTCAAATGAGAGGGGGAGGGGCAGCTTTATCATATGCAGTAAAGGAGCCAGCGAGACAAAGCGCGGGGACTGGGAAGGGGCACGTGACCGAGCGCAGGCGGCCGGGGCGCGCGGCGAAGGCTTGGCGGTTGGGCGCGTGAGGGGGAGGGGTGCGCGTGCGCAATGCAGCCTGAGGCGCCAGGGTTGCTCTCAGTCAGTCATTAGCCGAGGGAGGGGCCCAGGGGGTGGGCGTCTGTTTCACCTCTCTTCTTTGGCCACCTCCTTTAAGGCTCTTTAAGGAGAGGAAGGAAAGAAAATAATAACTAGTGCATGAGGGAGAGAGAGAGAGATAATAAAGATATTACTATTTGTTGTTATTGTGTGTCTCCAATTCATTTTAGACTTATGGCGACCCTTAAAACGAACAAGGTATAGGTTCAGTGTTGGATTACGGTCCAGTGCAGAAATATGTAACCCGGGCTGCATCCGCGCTGGAGAAATAACTGTTTGGCACCGCTTTAACTGCCCTGGCTGAAGGCTATGGAATTCTGGGAGTTGGAGTTTGTTGTGGGCCCAGAGCGGCAAGGCATACTCTCAGCCTCGGGATGGCCATGACATACCCCCTCTGAAGAAACATGCCAAGAAAACTTTTGGTGTCGTCATAAGTCGGAAAAGACGTGAAAGCATGCAACAACAAGGAGACCCTATCATGGAGCTTCCTTGGCAAATTTCAGAGGGGATTTGCTATTGCCCTCTTGAAGCTGAGAGAGTGTGACGTGCCCAAGGTCACCCACTGGGGTTTTGTGCTATTTACCTGCCCTGTAAATAAGGAATAGAGCCAGCGTGATTTGTAGTTTGAGGGCTGGACTAGGACTCTGGAGGCCAGGGTTTGAATGCCCACTGGGTGACCTTGGGGGTGAATCACACTCTCTCAGCCTCAGAAGGAGGCAGAGGCAACCCCAACCCCCTTTGAACAGATCTTGCCAAGGAAAACCCAGTGATGGGTTCTAGTTAGGGTCACCACAAGTTGGAAATGACTGGAAGGCATGCAACAGCAAAGCAACCTTGTATTAGGTCTGGATGATGATGACGACGACAATTTATTTATTTCCCACCTCTTCAAAGTTTGAGGTGGGGTACAGTATAATAAAATACAAGACACATTTAAAAACACGTATGCCCTCAGAACTCTTGGATTGCTTTCCTGAGAATGGAGATCTCTTGAAGGAGCTCTCCTCCATGTCCCATCAGTAGGGGAAAGACATGATGGAAAGACATGGGAGAGGAGGGCCTTTTCTGCAGTGGCACCTCAATTGTGGACTTTGGAGACCTAGTTGGCACCATCATTAGAATCATTTTGGTGCCAAGTTAAAACCAGGCTTTTTACTAAAGTCTTTGGGCCAAACTGATTTTCTAGGATGCACCTGTTTTATAGTTATATTACTCAATATATTTAAATTGGTTTTAAATTGTCTTGTTTTTAAATTGAAAAACTATTTAATATATTTTTATTTTTTAAACTTTAATACTTATTTATTGTTTTAAGTTGATTTTATTGTAAGCCGCCTTGAGATCTTTGGATAAAGGGTGGGACAGAAATATTTTAATAAAATAAATAAATAGATGACCATGATTATGGGCTAAAAAGTGAAGCAGAAAGAAATGGATAAAGAGACAAAGAAATATTTCTGTAGGGACAATGCCTCCATACTAGAATAACTGTGAAGAAAAACACTGAAATGGGAAGACTTGAAGTGGAAACTGAGGTCCAAAATGTAGTAGAAATAATCCAATTTGAGGCCACTTTAACTGCCGTGGCTCAGTGCTAGAGAATCCTGGGAAGTGTAGTTTATTGTGGCACCAGAGCTCTCTGTGACAGAGGATAAATGTCTCACAAAACTACACTTCCCAGAATTCCACAGCATTGAGCCAGGGCAGTTAAAGCGGCCTGAGACTGGATTATGTCTGCAGTGTGTTTTGGACCTCTATCCTATAAACAACTGCAGAGCAGTCTTGTCAGGTATTGCCAAGACAGCAGAGTTAATTTACTGGATAGAACGAGTCTGGGAACTATGGGAAAGAGAGGCAGCGTCTGAAGGCGACTTGGAGTCTTGTGATGTCCCCAAGGGTATGGTAACTATCTCTGCTCTTTGGACTTTTCTGCTGACCTGGAGAACACAAAAATGAAAAATATAGCAAATACTTTGCCTGCTTGTTTCAAAAGCAAGTCTTCAAACGCACTTAAAACAAAGGCAGCAAAGCAATACAAAAACATTTTCTGAAAGCAAGAGCAATTAGAAATCTTCTTTATTCAGAGATTTATTTGGAGAGATCCTAAAATGTGTAGCAGTCATGTCATAACAACAACAACAAAAGCATCTCATTTCAATTATTACTCTTGGCATTAGCCAAATTTATCCTTGGAAGAGGAGTGAAAAATACAGTGAAAAAGAAACATCTTTGCCTTTTAATTGTGTTCAGCAATACTTCATTAGGAGTGCATATTTATCTTCAGAGTAAAGGACAGATAAGGGACTCCTACTTACTTCCTCCAAAGCCTTAACTGAACAGATTTCCTGGTTCACTTTAGGGGCTGTTCAACCTTTGAGAACTTCAGGCTTTTTGGCCTATAACTGGCCCAGACAACAAAGCATTTCAATTACTATCAACAGCCTGTCTGGAAACTGCATTTTTAGCAGTTCTTTTCAGCTGGTGCTCTGAACTCTGTTCCTGGTTGATTTTAAATGTCAGGTTTTCAACCTTGAATTTTGGATGTGATTAGGCAAAAAACATTAAATTAATCAGATCAGTTCCTTTTCAGTAGTTTATATAAAGTAATTTATTCTACATTTGAATTTTGGCAGAGTGCCACATTTAAACCCAGAGCTCCATTTTATGTAAAGTATTTAAAATTTATTTAAATTTTCCCTTACACATATGAAGTTCTTGATAAATATGCTGCTGATAACATTGGGGAAAGAGAAGAACTCCAGAACTGACTATCTCCCTTGTTGATAGTATTTTGATTCCGGTACTATTAACATAAGGTAGCTAACATGAGGTGGCCTTAGTCTATGATAGATTGGGGGTGCTAAGCAAGCAGTTCTAAACCAAAAAACGGAGTGGAGGACAGAAATGAGATATTCATGTTAGCTGATTGTTGCAGTAACAGATTTCTCTTTTTGGCAGACTCTCAGAAGAAGCATATATAGGTTGTCTCCCTTATCTGGAATACTCAGAAATCCAAAATTGTCCATATGGGTGGTTTAGATAGTGACAACTTTGGTTTCAGAGGTTTCATTGTACACAAACTTCATTTCATGCATAAAATTATTAAAAATATTATCTATAAAACTACACTGAGGCTATGTTTATAAAGGTGCGTATAAATAAATAAATATAATAATAATAATAATAATAATAATAATAATAATAATAATAATAATAATAATAATAATAATAATTTTATTTTTATACCGCCCTTTCAAAGATCAGGGCAGTTAACAGCATAATAAAAACACATCATATACATCGAGATTAAAACAAATACACAAAAACAGCATAAAACCCCCGTTAGCCAGTCCTCTTTGCCACAGAAGAGGAAGGGAGGCCCACTGGACTTTAGTCGGGGAATGCATGATGAAATAGAAAGGTTTTTAAGTCCTTTCTAAATTGGGCCAGGGAGGTGGCTGAGCGGAGCTCTGTGGGCAGCGTGTTCCAAAGGGCCGGGGCGGCGATGGAAAATGTCCTCCTTGTAGTGGAGGACAGTCTAGCCCCTGGCACCCTAAGGAATTTAATGGTTAGATTTGGGTCCCATTGCCAAGGTTTTATTATGTATATGCAAATATTCCAAAATCCCCAAAACAAACAAACAAACAAACCCAAAACACTTCTGTTCCCACACATTTTGGATATGGGAGACTCAACTTATATTTATATATTTATTTAGGTATTTATATCCTGCCCTTCAGCCCTAATGGCTCTCAGGGCAGCTTACAATCATTATTTTTAATCAAACTTGTACAACTGCTAGAAACAAAGCTATTAGAAAATGTGATATCCTTCAGGCCAATGATATATCAATCTTCAGGAAGGTATTTATTGGCAATACAGTAGGTGCTCAGTATCCATGGATTCTGCATCCACAAATTCAAAACGTTAAAAAAAATATTCCAACAAGCAAGACTGGATTTTGCTGTTTTATATAAGGAACACCATTTGACTCCACCATGTAATGTAATATATGATGAAACTTGAGCATCCACAAATTTTGGGACCCTTGGGGGATCCTGGAAACAAACCCCAGCATTAGACTATAACTGGAGACCAGGGGTTGGTTCTCCACTCAGCCATGGAAACCCACTGGGTGACCTTGGGCAAGTCACATACTCTCACCCCCAGAAAACCCCATGATAAGTTGGAAACAACATGAGGGCACACAACAACAATTGCAACAAGACATTTCTTCAAGGAAATGCAAGATTTACAAGACACAGTGATAGCCGCCAAAATAAATGACTTAAGGTGGGCTAGACAATCTAATGGAGAATGCTGTTATCAGTGGCTGTTGGTCATGACTACTATATTATGTCCTCCAGGATCAGATGAAACAGGTTTCTAAATACCAGTTGCTCAATGCAGCGAGAGATGGTTAGTGCCTTCATATTCAGTTTCTGGGTTTACTCTAGGAAGCAGGATTCTGGACCAGATAAACCTTTGGTGTGATGCAGCAACACCTTATGTTATTGTATGCTTTGAAAATGGAGGTGGTCTTGCGTCTATCTTTAGGGCATAATGGTGTTGTTCTTCATATCTTTTATAGCTCCTAAAGGAGACCTTAAGTTGTAAGAAATGTGTCAGGCCTTTTAATAATAAAACATCTCAGCTTCTTCTAATTTCTTTCTTGTTTGTTTTTTTAGTATTTATACTAGCTATGTACTGGGTAAAAACAAAATTTAAGACACAGATCTGCCAGCTTGAGACTCAGCACTCAAGGAAAAGAACAGCAAAGTTCTGCAGGGTCTAAATGATTTAGGATTTCAACCATATTTGTGCTTGATTCAGTGTAAAGGAATAGGTAATGAAACAATGTCTGCTGATTTAAAAATTATTTACAAAGATTAGCATCACTGATTTATATGGGTTTGGAGGGTTTTAATGCCTAGCAAGGATAGGAATTTGAGCAGGGTTGTATAAAAAGTCAAATAAGGAAAGCCATAGAAAACTGAAAATAACAATTTAAATGGCGGTGATATATTAAAAATAAAGGAATGGAAATAATTTGAAAAAAAAATTAGGATGGATTGGGAGACACATCTGATAACGTTATTCAGGCAAGTGGTGAAAGGGAAATTGAGGGGGTAATTTGAAGAACTTAATATGATTATTTGCATCTGAGAAGGCCCTTGAGGTTTATTCCAACTCTATGATTCTAAATATTTGATTTACTTGAATTAAAGACTAATAGCAATAGATAAAGATCATTAATAGTAATATATTTTAATATCTGTTTGGCTTTCTGCTAGGCATTATGGATGTGAGGGCGATCTGGCTGCGACATCTGTCACCCCATTGATCGCCAGGGTTGATTCGGCATTATATATTTGAATGTAAAAGATTTAATTTGGAAATATAAATATTTGTAACATTTAGAAATCAGGCTTGAAGGCTTTTTTGTATGAGAGGTATATTGATGGATTTTGTAGTTTAATACAGGTAATAATGACAGAAAGAGAAGGCAAGTAATCACTTATTTTTCATTTTTCTTTTCTTTTTCCATTTTTGCACTTGTTTTTTCCTCGTGTTGTATTTTCTCTTTGTAGATTAGATACTGTTATTCTATTTTTATGTATCTGGAAAACTTTAAATAAAATTTATAGAAGGCAAATCTAGTTAGGGTTAGGAAAAAGCCTGAATTATTATTTTTTTAAAAAAGGAAATATAGCGCCATCCAATCCATATAACTTACTCTTATTATCATGCTGTTGTTCTCACATAGTTAAAAAAAACTTTCAGCATATATGAAAGTACAAAAATCTACAAAAAATGTTCCTCTCATAGGAAAAGTTCCTTACATATTTATAAAAAGAGATATATTTACCTGTTGCAAAAATCCAGTTGCATTAGAATTAGACCTATCTACCTAACATTTAATAACTATAGGTATGTGTATTTACATCCACTTTTCCATCAGAGCAGTGTTTCCCAAACCTTGGTCCTGCAGGCGATTTGGACTTTGACTCTCAGAAACCCTATCCACAGTTTAGCCAACAATGAGGAATTCTGGGAAGCTGAAGTCCAAAATACTTCCAGCACTAAAGTTTGGGAATTAAATACGTAGCTGTAAAATTAACACAAAACAGAGTCATGACAAAAAATGCCACTAGGTCTGCTTATAAAACCAGAGCAGATAAATGTTTTTTATTTTAAATCCTTAATGCAAAGAGCATCTAAGACTGAAGGTTGGTCTGTCAATCTGTTTTCTGCTACATTCAAGAAACTGGTCCTTTCAAAGTAGCTTATGTTCAGGCCCTGGCATAATGTCAAAAGCATTTTTGCCTCTGTTTCTTTCTATCCCTTTAGAATTTTAGTTTGAAACTGCTGTCTTCCCCCAATCTCTAGAATTATCAAATTTGTCATGCCAGAATTAAGAGATGGCCTCTTTTTTTGTGATGGGACTGTCAAGGTGGTCTTTCTCAGGCAAGCCTCCTAGAACCCGCTTTCACTGAAGTAAATATTAAAGCAGAGGGTTGACAAGAGTCTTAATACAGTAGTAAAACTAAATCCACCGCCATAGCCTTGGCCCCTGAGAGACACAAAACAAGGAACTCGATCCCTCTTCTCCTGAGTCCCCCACCCACCACCATTCGTTCCCTTCTCCTTTTGTGCCCTGCCTTTGTAGACTGTAAGCCTGAGGGGGGCAGAGAACTATAATAATAATAATTAAAACAGGTAAGCTGCTCTGAGGGCTTTTTGGGGCTATGTGGCCATGTTCTTGAAGGGCTTCTTCCTGACATTTGGCCAGCATCTGTGGCTGGCATCTTCAGTGAATGCTGCTGACATGGAAGAAAGTGGGGTAAAGATGTCCTTCCTGCGCGACCCTGGGTAGCGAGGCGTGATCTGCATATTAATCTGCGTACTACTCAAATACGAAATGAGTACATTTAACACAGTGCTTGGTGGAAGTACGTTTGCGGGGGAAATAA
The DNA here is from genome assembly GCF_019175285.1 of Sceloporus undulatus. Lineage (NCBI taxonomy): Eukaryota > Metazoa > Chordata > Lepidosauria > Squamata > Phrynosomatidae > Sceloporus > Sceloporus undulatus. The sequence continues at coordinate 319,611,632 of NC_056522.1, read as the reverse complement.
AGGGCTGTTTTGGAGGGAGGAGGGACAGCGAGGGCTCGCCTCAGGCGCCCTGCCTTTCGACCCACAAAAATCCAGCATGGCGCGGGTGAAACGTGCGTGAATCGAGAAGCTGAGGGAAAGAGGAGGAGCGGAGGAGGGAGAAAAGAGAGGGAACGCTGGCTCCGCGCTCGCCTCAGCAAACGCCGCTGCCTCCGAAACAACAAGGAAGAAGGCTGGGCGGGCGCCATTAGGAGGACATGCCGCTCGGGGGAAGGGACGGCAGGGCGCCCTCGCAGGCAAAGCGCCGGGGAAACGCCTGGGCGAGCGAGGAGGGCAGCGAAGGAGCCGAAGGGAGCGGCTCTTAATGCTGGGGCAGCGGAAAAATACGGCCACTTGCCCTCCCCCTCTCAGCGGGGAAGGCGCCTCAGTTCTAGAACGTTCGGCTACGCTACGCAGAAGCTCCCCTCCCCCTCAGGCAAAGCCAACGGAGCATGCGCGGAACGAAGGAGGGGGAGGGGCGGGGCTAGCGGAGAAAGGAAGGAGCGCTCGAGCCGCGGGCACGTGACGCAGCCTGCAGGCGGGGAGGGGGAGGGAGAGAGGGGGAAGAACTGAGGCTCAGGTTCAGGCGCGCGAGGGTCTGCACGGCGCATGCGCCCTTTGAGGCGCGGCGGCGGCGGCGACGTCACATGGGTGCGTGCGCACGTTCTCTCCGCCACGATTTGACTCCTGTGAACACAACAGACTGAGGGAGGAGGAAGAGAAGGACGGAGCCCACCGGCACCTTCTCCTTCGCAGCCGCGCCTAAACAAGGTCCCTCCAGTAGTCGCTCTCTCTGTGTGTGTCTCCGTCTCGCGCGCGGTTTCCCCGCGTGGCTGGCACACCCTCCGTTCCTTCCTCCTTTCTTTCCTTCCCGAGGGTGGGTCCATCTGAGAAAACTAACACCCGCCGCCTTGGCCCTGAGCAGAGAGGCCCCAGGCCCGGAGGGGGAGGAGAGGAGAGGAGGGCGCGCGCGCGCCTGTCTGGGAGGCGGTTCTTCGCGCCACGCCACGCGCCGGAGCTCCCCATTCGAGGCGCCGTCGTCGTCGGTTCCTGGCAGCGGGTATTTTCAACCTCCTTCCAAAAAAGATGGCTGTGGGGGAACATGAGCCTGCTTTCTTTCCAAAGCATGTGGGCCATATGGCGGCGGCGGCGGCGGCGGTTGTTTTCTCCTTTCTCTGCCTCCTCCGGCCCCTGGGCCTCCCCGCGGCTAGGTCGGGTTTAATTTAATCCGGAATCAGGGAGGGAGGAGCGTACAGTATTTCTCTTTAGGAGGGAAGTCTTCGCTTTTCTCTCGGAGCACGTGACTTCCAGGGGTCTCCAGCTCAAAATAATAATAATAATAATAATAATAATAAAAAAAAGGGGATTAGTAGACCTAGATTTACATTGATTCAGAGTGACCAGTGTTGCAGAAGTAATCTGGTTCGACACCACTTTTAACTGCCTTGGCTCAATGGAATTCAGGGATGCCATATTGAGGAGAGAGCGATCTTGTTTTCTGCTGCTCCAAAGAATAGGAAATGGAGCAATGGATGCAAGCTGCAGGAAAAGAGATTCCACCTCCTGATATTAAGGGCTGTCTGGCAGTGGAACACACTCCTTCCTGGGAGTGTAGTGGAGTCTCCTTCCTTAGAGGTCTTCAAACAGTGTGTGTGTGTGTGTGGGGGGGGTGCTTTGATTGAGAGTTCCTGCATGGCAGAAGAGGGTTGGGCTGGATGGCCCTTGAGGTCTCTTCCTACTCTATGATTCTGTATGTAGTTTGGTGACAGATTTACCCTTCTCTGTGAGAGAGCTCTGGTGCCACAGCAAACTACAGTTTCCCAGGATTACATAACATTGAATCATGACATGTTAAAATGTTTCTGCAGTGTTACTTTGGACCTTTGTGTCCCTTTTGCAGCCCAGATGCCCCAACCGCAGAGGCACGTTCAAGAAAAATGTAGATAATTATCAAAGAACAGCTAAAAAACACTTGTAGAAATGTAAATTCATACTTCTTAGTCAGGCTTGAAATGAGAGGCATTTTGGAATTCCTACTGGAAAGAAGATTGAAATGTAGGGCCTGTCCTGGAAAAGGAGGACACCTGGTCACCCTGCCTTGATTGACTGACTGACTATATTAATTGGTATTTTTGGATGGTATCTTAATCTCTGTCTTAAGCATGTTTAGTAGAAAATAAATCAAGGCTTACTTGTATTTAAGTGTCTGTAGAGAGATCTTGTTGCACCTTTGAGACTACACTCTTCCCTTCGCATTTGTGGCTTTGACTTTTGTGCATTTGATTATTCACAGATTCCATTAATATGTTCTCTAGGAATCTCTAGGTCCTCCAGCACAACTCTGTGCTGAACCTTAACCAAAAGTCACACTGAAAGACCTAGAGATTCACCTCACTAGACCTTTGTAGCTCCTCCAGTGCAGTTCTGTGGTCAGTATCTGTCAGACATTGACCACAGAGTTGCACTGGAGGACCTAGAGATCCCTAGAGAGGCCTCCTCTGTGCCCCTAACCCCAGACTTCAGTCTACTTCCTTGGATATGTTTGGTCAGATGCATTCTTGTACTTAAGTGTATGTAGTTAGGTGTGAAACAGTGGCATGGAAAGGTTTTTGTTTTTATTTAAACTCCCCAATGCATTGCTGTTGTATTTCTGTATAGAAGTAAGAGGAAAGGACTTCTTCCATATTAAAGCTGAGATATGAATGACATGAAAATGACACAATAGACATAGCTTTTTGTGGGTTTTTTGGGCTATGTGGCCATGTTCTAGAAGGGTTTCTTCCTGATGTTTCGCCAGCATCTGTGTCTGGCATCTTCAGAGCCTTTGAAGCCCTTGAAAGCCTTTGACTTCACATAATAGACACTTTGGAGGGAGTCTGTAGATTTATTTTTTCTGGTTGTGCTTTAGCACTGAGAAGGTAAATTACATTTCAGGAATCTTGCAACGGATTGACAAAAACTAGAATTCACTGGTGCTGCTCTAAAACCCTGCAGTGCAGGGCAGGATCACAGTTTATCATATAATGTACACTATTACACATGGTTATACAGTGTACCCTATGTGAACTGTACATTTTAAAATCTGGTAAATGTTAATATTATGCTGGTTTCCTGAAAATGTAATCATTTTTATTACCATTGTTTCTCAAAGGAATCATACTTGTCCATTCTATCCCCAGTTCCAGTCACTATCCTCAAAACAGTTTTATGCCTTGCATTGCTCATAAGAGAAGGTTATCAGTACATGGACATTTGTCATAGATAAATGAGGATTTGAATTGTGTGTCAATATTTCTGTCCCTGTGTTTCATTTGGAAAAAGTAAATACTAACTGTTTTCAAGCACTCATACTTCTAATGATCAATTAACATTAGTTTTTGTTGTTTGGCAGGTTCAAGTCATGATGGGAAGATCCCCCTGCCCTTTTGTGGCTGAAGATGATAAACTTGGCCAGGTTTTCTTGTCAGAGTAATAGAGTATCTTCATACATCCTTTTTTTGTATGATGCTGCATAATGCTCCCCTTTTGAGGTAAGGTTATTGCACAGTATGTTGTTAGTTCTCAGTTTTTCAGATACTAGAGGAAAGTTAAAGTTTTATTGTAAAACTTAACAGTCCTGTATAACACTTCAATATTTTTTTCAGTTTGCTTTATAAAGAAACTTAAATGGGGGCAGATTCTGTCAGAATTGGTGTTAATTGCATTTTAGTGTAATAGATATCTGTAGATACATAATGTTTACTTGTTTGCAAATTAATGTTGAGGTTGAGAACCAGCACAGTGTGGTTTCAGTGTTGGACTATGACACTGGAGACTAGGGTTGGATTCCCAGCTCAGCCATGAAACCCACTGGGTGATCTTGGGTGAGTCATACTCTCTCAGCCTCAGGGAAGGACAATGGCAAACCTCCTCTGAACAAATCTTGCCAATAAAATCTCATGATAGGGTTGCCTTACTGTCACCATAAGTTGCCAATTACTTGAAGGCATGCAAAAATAACAATCTTCTAGGGTAGCTTCTAAAAATGTGGCTTGTCATAGTTACAACAAAAAACATTTGAAAAATTACAAGACTAATTTGCAAACACTTTTTGCTTCAGTGGTTACTTCAAATTAAAATGTTGTATACTATCAAATCTAAAAATTTTCAGAATTGGAAATAAGGCACAATGGGCAGGATCTGCTGATGTCTACAGTTGGAAGTGATTTTCCTTTCAGACCTGTAACATTTCTCATGTGGCATAAAAGGGAGAAGGAATGTAGCAGCATCTTTAAGATGCGTGAGCTTTTGTCGATATAAACCCACTTCTTCCGCAAGGAAAACAGAGATACATGGAGAGATACATCTTGAGCTGGATGATAGTGGCGAGTGTTCAGGAATCCTCGCTCTTCAGTCCTCTGTGCCCATCTCACTTGACAGTTGCCCAATGTGAGAAATAGGTGATATAGTGAGAGATGGAAAAATCCAGTTTGACACCACATTAACTCCCAGCGTTCAATGCTGTGGAATTCTAGGAACTGAATTTTTGTGGCATCCTGATCCTTTTCTGTTAGAGAGATTGGGTAACCCAACAAACTACAATTCCCAAACTTCCTTAGCCATTACAGTTAAAGAGTTGTCAAATTAGATTATTTGTACAGTGTGGATGCAGCCTCTAGAGATGTTTTTCTGATACATCAGATTTTTCAGGTGGAAGCACTTGGGGCTTGCCATAAACTAGATAGCTCAAGATTAAATATGTTATTATTATTATTATTAACCTTTATTTATAAAGCGCTGTAAGTTTACACAGCGCTGTACATCAATTTTTTAGTCAGACGGTTCCCTGCCCTCAGGCTTACAATCTAAAAGACACGACACAAAAGGAGAAGGGAGTGGTGGTGGGGATATGTGCATTTATATTTCTGCAAAGTTATTTTAAAATGCTGAATCATTTTTCTATTAATGATGAACAAGTAATATATTGGGTCATACTATTCATGTTGCCAAAATCCACTAAAATGCCATGTGCTATCTGTATTCAGATCTTTTTTTAGCAATGATAGCTACCACTTGAAATTTTTGTTGTTGTTATACAACAAAAGATTAATGAATCTGCTTTAGAAATCATGTTTGAGTGTTGGACTATGACTCAGGAGACTAGGGTTCGATTCCCAGCATGGCCATGAAGTTCATTGGATGACTTTGGACAAGTCACATACTCTCAGCCTCAGTGGAAGGCAATGGCAAACTTTCACTGAACAAATCTTGCCAAGATAACCGCAGCATAAGGTCATAATAAGTCAGAATGACTTATGGCAACAACAACAAGTTATCCATAGAGTTTAAGGTTGTCGGACAATACATTTGGCCTTGTTCTAAAAATATTTTTTAAAACCTCTAATTATCATAGTATGCATTTGAAGTTATAATTGTAGGTAGTCTAGGCAGAAGGAATAAAATCAGTATTTAAAATACTAATTTGCCCAGATATTTAACTGAACTAGTGTAATGTTTCCCTATTTAAAATATTGTATTGTTGTTATTATTTTCCTCCAGAACTGAAATTAAAGGCAGAGTATAACAATTAAAACAGTGATAAACATTTGTATATAAAAACATGCAGACTGTTGTTATTAAATATGTGATTAAGCTATCAGCAGAATTAAAAATAATCAAAAACCATTTATATTAAAGGGGGGAAATCCTCCATTCTATGTAATTTAGCTGTTTCGTTGCTAATTTAGTGTCTTTTGTCATTAATGGACTGGATGAGGACAGATAAATTGAAGCTTAATAAAGAGAAGACAAAAGCGCTCCTAGTCAGTCAGAATCAGGGAATACCCTTTCTGGGTTGGATTTCAACCCCCCCCCCCCCCGAAGACACAGGTTTGTTTTTTGTGTGCATTGCTAGACTCAGCTCTGAACCTTAGATTCTAGGTTTCTGTAGTGGCCAGGAGTGCTAAACCTGTTGCACCAGCTGAGCCCATTTCTAGAAGTGCCTGTAATCCTGTTTGGATTACTTTAACACAATCTATGTGGGGCTGGGAAAATACAGTAGACCCAGAATGCCACACTAGACTGCTAACAGTGGCAGGTTATTGTCTGAAATACAGTATCTCCCTATATAACCCTGTCTGAGATCCTTAGAGAAGGACTTATCTTTGGTCCCATTGTCAGAGGTCCAGTTGGTGAGGATACTTGCGGCCTTTTCAGTGGCTGTTCTCAGGCTATAAAATTCTTTTCCACAGGAAGCAAGGCTAGTTCCCTTGTTTGCTTTCTCTTTGCTGGCAGATGAAGACCTTCTTAAACAAAGATTTTGCTATTAGGTGGTTGAGCAGAAGGGTCTTTTAACAGTACCGGTAATTTTGTGTTGTACAGTATTTCTTGTTATCTTGAAAAAAATTATAATGTTCTAAAAAAAATTTAAACTTTTAAACTCAGGATTTTAGCTGTATTTTGTTTTATAATATTTTGTATCTATTTTATTTCCCATGTTGGGAGAAAAGAGGGGTTTTAAATGACTATGTAAATATTAAAATGATGATGTATTTTGGCTATATTATGATATTGTTATTGAACTTGAAGTTGATGATAACAGTGTACTCAGTATTATTGCATATGAATCTGTGAGATGTGAAATTCTTTTATATACGTCATGACTTTCCTATACTTTATAAATGCTTGATATGAACCATTCTTGGATTTCCCCCCAGTATGACCAATATGAAAGAAAATCAGCCAGAACTGTGAAATATGGAAAATATTGGAGAAATTTCATCAGTTTCCAAAATGGAGAAGCAATCAGTTGTGTTAGAAAATCAGAACGGTGGAACTGTAGCAGGTGCTGCACCTGCTCTTTATGTCCTTGTGAAACAAAGTACTGGAAAATCTGACCAAGGAGCCTTGGTTTCAAATCAAGATGACTGTGGTCTTGCCAGTAGTGCAGTACAACCAGTGTCTAAAGTGAAAACCACCCTTCCAGCTGAGCGCACCTTAGGAAGTATTACTGTTACATTGGACAACAGCAATATGTGGAATGAGTTCTACCACCGTAACACTGAAATGATATTGACTAAACAGGGACGACGAATGTTTCCATATTGTCGATATTGGATATCAGGTCTAGATTCCGATCTGAAGTATATTTTGGTCATGGATATTTCTCCTGTTGACAACTTTCGCTACAAGTGGAATGGCAATAGTTGGGAGCCCAGTGGGAAAGCAGAACCTCATGTGCTAGGAAGAGTATTCATTCACCCTGAATCCCCTTCTACAGGTTATTACTGGATGCAGCAACCAGTTTCTTTCTACAAACTGAAAGTAACTAATAATACCTTGGACCAGGAAGGCCATATCATTTTACACTCTATGCACCGCTATCTACCTCGATTACACCTTGTGCCTGCTGACCAAGCCACAGATGTTATCCAGCTGAATGGTCCTAATGTCCATACTTTCACCTTCCCACAGACAGAGTTTTTTGCAGTGACTGCCTATCAAAACATCCAAATTACACAACTAAAAATAGACTACAACCCATTTGCTAAAGGGTTTAGAGACGATGGTCTGAGCAGTAGACTTCAGCGTGATGCAAAACAAAATGGTAGCTCAGAGCAGGAAGTAGGTAGTTTATCTAGTTCTCCCAGCAATCACAAACATCCTAAAGAAGATGATACTTTGGATCCAGAGCAGAAAGCTCTAGACAGATCATTTGGTGATACATGTAACACACATTTGGAGAGAGATTCACTCAGCCCATATCATGACTTCCTGGGTTTCATACAGACAGATGTTCATGGATGTAATGGCCAAGCATTAAAGCAGGAAACATCTGAAAGGTAGGAATGTATTTTACTTTCATTAAAGCAAGTATTCATGTTTCACAAAACTGTGTTGGATATATTGGCAGCTCTTAAATACCACTCTGGGTTGCCATTTTCAGTCTGCAGGTAGAAAATGAGACACACTTTTGCAGAGTAAGCAAATTTATGTAGCACTATTGCCCTCTTTCCCAAATTATTTCTTGTTTTTTCTCTATGGTGTATATGGATTTTGTTCCTACATACAGCAAAATATTGAAGATGTTTTGAAAGTAATAAATACATGGTCCACTTGTATACTATCCTGTGTATTTTCCAGTTGAGCAGAGTTTTGTTTGTACAGTATTTTAAAATGGAGAGAACAGCTTTTATGTATCTTTGAGTATCTCCATTTTCAGTCTTACTCTTGCATCTTATACCTTTCAAGCACTCAGCAGGTCTTTGTCTTCAGACCCCTTGGAAAACTATATGTAATCCATGTAATATGTGCAAAAGGATGTTATAGCACCTGTGAAACTAACTGAAGATGTAGCATACACTTTTGTAGACTTGGGGGCTAAACAGACCGATGTTATACACTGGTGTGGGGGCATGGTGTACGCACACTGGCCTCCCCCGCACCAGCGTCACGCTGCGCGCATGACAAAGGGCATTATGGTGCTCTGTTGGTGCAGTGTTTAGACATGCTGTGCCAAAGGAGTGCCAAAAAGCCGGTGCAGCAAGGGTACCTTTTTGCCAGTACTAAAATGAGTGGCATTTTGCTGTTCTTTTTAGCTCTGGCAAAGCACAAAGTTGCCACGGCCCCAATCTGGTAAGGAAAAGGGCGGTAGGATGCTGCTCCAAAGGGGCAGTCTGTTTCATCCCTAAGTCTACTTCAGAGGAAGTAGACCAATTTACAAAAGCTTATATTGTAATTTATTTCACATGGTTAGTCCTAAACAATGCTACAAGATCCCTTTACATGCTGATATTCCAGACTAACATGGTTGTGTCTCTAAATTCCACCCCCATTTAGTGTGAATATGTAATCCAGTAGTGGGTAACTGAGATAGGGGCAGTTCTTCCCTAGTGTCCTCCCAAAAGAATCACACCTCCACATTTTGGGCAATACATATATGATGTCTCAGCATTTCTGGTTTTCCTTTGGAATTTTTTCCCTTTTTATTTTTAACAGTTTATGGAGAGCTAAACTACCATGGTTTGGGTCAGTTCTTGGTGAAAAATTAAAATGGGGGGATTAGGGGGCTTTTGATGGACTTTGGTGGACTTTAGGCCCTCAGAAAATGGGTCTAGAGGCCTTGCCTTTGCTGCACTTTCCTTATACCTAAATGTAACCAGTAAATGGTGTTAGGGTTTCTACACAGATATTTCTTTGTGGTACTTGGACTTGAATATAGCTTTCCTGATTTTGATCTATGATAGGGTGGACAAGCTTTTTTTCTGTTGATGAGGGCACCTTTTTGTGGCTGGAATCCTGTTGGTTAGTGTCAACTAGAATAGACTCATTGGATCAGTTTTTCTGTGGTGAATCAACATGTAGGTAAACCCAACTGAAATAATGGATCTACTCTAGTTGAGACAACAGGATTTAAGTCTGTTGCTCTCACTCTTTTATCTTTCATCACCTTCTCTATCCACAGATACATGAATTGATCACATGCAGCACATGAATTGATCATATGCAGAGAACTTTGAAATTAGGCATGGGGTTAAGCTTAAGGACAGGTCTAGGAAAGGGTCTGATAAGGTGTTCTATTTCTGTCTATTAAATGAATTAATCTGTTAAACAAGTTTGTTAGGTGTTACAGCTGATATTAATGCTAGATGATAGTTGCAGGCAGCCTATCCTTTGGAAAGACGGAGGTGGTGCTACTGAAGGAGAATGTTTTATAGTAATCTGAGCTGTACCTGTTTATGCATATTTTGTTTTTTTGTGTATGTGTTATTTATTTAATGATACCTTGAACAAAAAGGAGGTAAAGTGCTTATTTTTTAACTGTGCATTTTCCTTGTTTAGCATTTTATTTTTCTCTCTTGTCCAGTCCAATAGCTTCTCAAAATGTCTCTCATGCGGCATCCCCACTAAACTCAAATGGAGGTGTTGAGGTTAAGGAGGAACCAGTAGATGACTATGATTATGGGCCAAGTGTGACTGTGGAAGGGATAAGTGTGAAGCAGGAAGACAATGATGTAGCAGAGGAGTATCTCAACAGCAGTGATTCAGTTCTGGAGCGGCAGCTGAAGAAACAAAATGGAATGGACAAAAAGGAAAGTGGATCCAATAAGCGACCCCATGATGGCCAGCTGGGTGTTGCCAGAGCAAAAATGTTAAAGTTGGATAATGGCAAGTTGCCTGTTGTATACTTAGAACCCTGTGCTGTCACTAGAAGTACAGTAAAGGTTTCTGCCCTTTCACCAGTCGTGTCACCTTCTAAGGATGAGCAGTCTCCTTTGAGTCGTTCAGTGGAATCATTTCCTACTTCATTTGAAAATAGTGTTATCTCTAGTCCATTTGAAGCTAAGGAAACAGATGAAATACCAACTGGAAAACAGATACCTGAGGATAATGTGTCACAAAGATGTTCTTTAGTAAGAGAGATGCCCTGGGAAAATAATGAAACATCTAGCAATTTGGCCTCAGAAAATAAGGTGCCTAGTTGTAATGTCAAGACCTCTGCATATAGTGATCCCTCTTTAGCAAAAGTTAAACCCACTGGAAAAAAGTCGAATGCACTAAGGAATAGTATTTCCTGCAAGAATATTACTGACAATCAAAATATTGGGTTGCCTGGTCAACGCAAAAGGGGAAGGCCACGGAAAATAAAGCACCCGGGAGTTGGAAGACCACCTAAATGCACTGGAAGGTTGATTACAACAAGTAATTATGCCTCTTTGGAACCTCATGGTATTCATTTGGATGTTAAGCCTGATCTTGTGGATGTGGATGGTGTGCTGTTTGTATCCTTTGCATCCAAGGTAAATATGTATCTGCATGACATTGGTGTTGTCAGAAATACTTAAATAATATATAAGAGGAGTGCTCAAAATGCAAAGCAAAACTGTAGGATTAGACAACTGTGGGATCTAAGCTTTTGTTGAACGTAACATTTTGAATTTTTTTACATTGTACTAGACATGCTACAGTCTCTTAATTGGATTTTAAGTTAAACTCTATTATTTAGTGACTATTAAGCATTAATAAAATAGTTAAATTCTCATTGCTTTTTCCCAGGTGATTAGTGCACAAACAGCTGCTCTAGGGAGGACTTCATACAAAAAGATGTGCAAGTGAAATTTTATTTATTTATATTTTTATTCCACCTTTCTCCCAAAGTGGGACCCTAAAACAACAATTAAAATCGTACAATTAAAATAGTAAAAAACTTTAAAAATTACAAATATAAAATTCAAAACATACAAAGTTTAAAATAATAATCTAAAACCAACCTCCTCATCCACCAATAAAACCAAGCCTGCAAGATCTTAAAAGACCTGTTTAATTAAAAATGTCTTTACCTGCAGGCAAAAGGCCAACAGTGCAGGGGCCAGCCTAGTCTCCCATGAAAGGGAGTTCCACAGGGTGGGAACAGCCACTGAGAAGGCTCTCTCTTGTGTCCTCACCAGGTGAGCCTGGAATGGTGGTGGGACCCAGGGAAAGCCTTCTGGGGATCTTAGGGCTCTAGGTGGTTTATGTAATCATCCATGTAGTTCAGTACCCTGCACAGTTACAATTCCAAATTGTACAGAAACCTTTTCACATACCACTGGATTTATGAAGACCTCTCTGGTGCAGCCATTCACACTGTAGAGATGGACTGTTTCAGACAGACCCATATGGTGCATGTGATGTTACATCTAGGGCTACTCAGTGTGGGCCCATTCCTGCTTGCATGATAACCACTTTTTAATGGCATTTTAATAGGGCTTAAGGGTTGCGTTGTAATGTCTAAGTCTAGATTAGCTTGAGCTAATGTCCATTTGCAGTGTTAGAAGTGACCTGTGATTGTCTTTGCTGTAAGCCTACAATAGAATTTTGTCAAGACATGCAATATATGATATTTTAATCTACAGGAAGCTCTTGATATCCACAGTGTGGATAGAACTGAAGAAAAAGAATTGAAAAATACACAGACCATTTCACTGACTACATGTGATCCCTGTGTTGACCAAGGTAACAATGAGACTTAAGTTGGTGAATTAAGCTTTTTAAAAATGCCAGATGTAGATGGGAGTGAGTTATGATTTACCCTTTTATTTAACATTTTCTATCTCTGCTATGGTTGACTGAGTTTCCTAGTAAGAGCCAGACTAAATGTGTAGCTTTAAAAATATAAATTATTTGAGGGAGGAGGCCGGATAATTAGAGGAATCAGATTCAGAGCAGGCATGGAGAAAGAAGGTAGCCTTTTTCTCTCTCCTGCTGTGGAATATTATAATAATAATATTTATTTATATCCTGACTTTTTCCCAATATAGGGACTCAAGGGAGCTAACAAATTTTAAACAATGCAAGCATTAAAATATAAAGTTTAAAAAACAATTGAACAATTTTTAAAAAGTTTAAAACAGTACACCTATGTACAGTCGGCCCTCGCCTTACGTGGGGATCCGTTCCGGATCCCTCCGCGTAAGGCGAATTCCACCTATGCTCAAGCCCATTGGAAAAAATGAATGGGAAACAATTCAATTGAATGGGACGCGCCGCCCCTTCTGCCCTGCGCACGCCCCGTGGCTTGAGCGCGTAAGCTCATGTCCGCGTAAAGTGCGCCCGCGTATGACGCGGGCGCGCTGTATTAAAAATACTGTACAGACCTTAAAAGCTAAATAGCACAGCATTTAAAGTCCAACCCTTGTCAGTTTGAGAAAGCCAAATGGCAAAAGAAGGTTTTTATCTGCTGCTAAAAAGAGAGCAAGGATGGGGCCATACTGGCCTCTCTAGGGAGGGAGTTCCAGAGTTTAGGAGCAGCCACCAGCCACCGAGAAGGACCTCTTTCTTGTTTGCACCAAACAAGCCTGAGAGGGTAGTGGGACAGAGAGAAGGGCCTCTCCTGATGATTTCAGTTATAAAGTATCAATTAGGCTAGAACTAAAGAACTAAAATGAGTTTAAAATATATCATTCAAAAATGAAAACATAGGAAAAATGTATTTTAATAATAGTGAACTAGTTACAGTGTAACTACCATAAAGCACATGCTAAAATATTATTATTATTACAGAATGTTAATGTAAACCATAAAGTAATGCAAAATTGATTAAAGCATAAATTAATATGTTATGGGAAATAATACAAGGCACCATGAAGTGAATGCAAACTAGCAACAGGGTTGCACACAGCACTTCAGCACAACTACTTTAAGAGCAAACATTGTGCATTAATAGAATGCCACAGGTAGACAAAATACAGTATGACATGATGTAAGAAACATATGGAATAATTGTTGAAAATAACTAATATATATTAAATATACCTATATATTAGAAACTAAAAGTACAGGAGCAAGATTAACTTATGTCTGTGCGTGCAACTAACAGGATGCCAGCCCCTGCTAGTTACCATAAATCTGTTTTCTACTCATTAATGGAAACAACAACAATGACAAGACTTTAACTTCAGAAATTAGGAATTAAATGAGGTGTGATATTTTATGAGAGAAACCAGTGATAAGATGAGTACATATGAACAGTGATTTTAAAATAAAATGGCTCAAATATAATTTTTTAAAATCACCTTGTAAAACAGTGCTTATGTATGTTTAATTGAATCAGCAGGTCCTCAGTCCTCTACATACAATTTATTGATTTTAGGGACTAACAATTGGATTTACTTTATGCCCAGTGACGCCAAAGAAATCCATGTTCATGAACTAGTGTTTTACTTCACAGCTAGTAAAAGCTTTAGAAGCATTTTCCTTGTCCGTACCAATATAGCTGTTAGGAAAGCAGTCCATAAATAGCACGTCAACAGAATCTATAACAGTGTTGATGTCATCAAAATCTGAAATTCTTTCTCATGGCAAGATGTTTTTAAAGTTTGGGTTGGGGGCAGAAGAAAACGTCCTTTAGTCCTCTGCTGTTGAAAAATACTGCAGCTCTCCTCGTTGCACTTTTTTTCCCCTCAGAATTTGGGAGATGTGGAGGATGTCCTCAATAGTAGTTCTCTCTTTGGCTTCTGAAAATGGGATGGGAAGGATTGTTGGTTAGTGGGTGAATAAGAAATGGTGATAGTATTAAGAGATTTTAAAGAAATACATATTTGACAGGTGTTCAAATGATACAACAGCTGGAAAAAGAATTGTTGGAAGATCTGAAGTCTTTTAAGTACCGGCAAGAGATACATCCTAGCCTTCGAGAAGGTAGGTGTGAGTTCTACAAAGTAACAGTTGTTTCTGATCGTGCCCAACATACACATACTATTACTTGCCTTGATGAAAATATTGAGGTCCCATGTGGATTGTCATTTTTATTACTGTCGCAACATGTGTAATTTGTATGAAAGAGTTCTTGTTTGGTCCAAAATTTCACATGTACTTTTTAGAATTACAGTACACAGGGGCAAAATGCCAGTGGCTTAGAGAACAAACCAATATCTTTATTGTAAAAACTCCATTGTGAGGCAGGGAATTTATGAGGGAGATCACTGTAGGTTACTCAAACTATCTAACCCTATTACTGTTGCTGATTCTGAGGCATTAATTCTTTCAGTGCAGAGCATTTTTGCACTTTCAGTATCCCTTCTCAATGATGTGTACACAAGTCCACAAATTTCATCTACTCTTGTAGAGCTTGGTAACAAACTCTGGCCAGTGGCTTCTGCAGTCATCTCTTGTGTTGGGCAGTATTCCAGCTTGATAAGCCCTTGTTCATGTGCCTCCTTTATGAAATGATACTTGTTTTCAACATGCTTAATATGAGGATTGGTCATCTCTGGCTGAGAGATCTTTATGCTTCCTTGGTTATCTTCATATATCCTGTTGGGGTTGGCTCTTTTATTCCAAAGTCTCTAACGGTAACACGTGTAGCCACTTCCATTGTTTACATGGTTCTAAGGATGAGACACATTCAGTTTTTGTAGAGGAAGTTGTGACTGTCTTCTGCTTCTGTGTAGTCCAATCAGTGATTCCATTTCCATAGAAAAACAGACATCCATAGAATTGGAGAGGTGGAAGAGACCACAAGGACCATCCAGTCCAACCCCATGCCATGCAGGAAATCACCGTCAAAGCATCCCTGACACATGGCCATCCAGCCTATGCTTAAAGATCTCCAGGGAAGTAGATTCCACTACACTCTGAGGGAGGGTCAAACAGCCCTTACTGTTCCTTATCTCCACTGTCGAACAGCCCTTACTGTCAGGAAGTTCCTCTTAATGTTGAGGTGGAATCTCTTTTCCTGTAGTTTGTATCCATTGTTCCATGTTTTAGTCTCTGGAGCAGGAGAAAACAAATCTTGCTCCCTCTTCAATGTGACTTCCCTTCAAATATTTAAACAGGGCTATCATATCACCTCTTAACCTTCTCTTCTCCAGGCTAAACATCCCCAGCTCCCTAAGTTGTTCCTCATAGGGCATGGTTTCCAGACCCTTCACAATTTTAATCGCTCTCCTTTGGACAAGCTCCAGTTTCTCAATATCCTTTTTGAATTGTGCTCAGAACTGAACAAAATATTTCAGGTGGGGCCTGCCTAAAGCAGAATAGAGTGGCACTATTACTTCCCTTGATCTAGACACTATATTTTTCTTGATGCAGTCTAAAATTTCATTGACCTTTTTAGCTGCCGCATCACACTGTTAACTCATGTTCAACTTGTGGCCTACTTGGGCTCCCAGATCCCTTTCACATGTAGTCTTGTTCAGCCAGGTGTCCTCCATCCTATATCAGTGCATTTCTCCATACTGAATTTCATTTTGTTAGCTTTGGCCCATCTTTCTAGTCTATTCAGGTCATTTTGAATTTTGATCCTGTCCTCAGGGTATTAGCTACTTCTCCTAATTTGGTGTCATCTTCAAATTTGATAAGTATGCTCCCAATACTGTCATCCAAGTCATTGATGAAAATACTGAATACTAACCTGTGGGACCCCACTGGTCACTTGTCTCCAGGATGAAAAGGAGCCATTGTTGAGTACCCTTTGGGTTCAGCCGGTCAACCAATTACAAATTCATGTAACAGTTACGTTGTCTAGCCCACATTTCATTAGCTTGTTTGCAAGAATATCAAGTTCTTCTGCACAAAATCCCAAAAGCTGCAGATGCATCTGATCTTGTCATTTTGCTTCTGTACAGAAGCTTTCCAATAGCATTTGATTTTCCATGGTGTTCTTCCAGTAGTTCGTATCTGTAGACAGAGTGCTCACTAGATGTAACTTAGTTAATCCAAGATTTTATTTATTTATTTATTTATGGTATTTATACCCTGCCCTTCAGCCCTAAAGGCTATCAGAGCGGATTATAATTATTATTTTTAATTAGACGGTTCCCTGCCCTCAGGCTTACAATCTAAAAGACACGACACAAAAGAAGAAGGGAATGGTGGTGGGAAAGGAGATGAGGTCCAGTGGTTCTTCTCTCCCTCGGAGGCCTGGACCAAGGGAGATGGACTGGAGGGAAGGCTCTTCTTCTTCAGGCTAGCCCTGATGGAGCTGGGCCTGCCTGTTCATTCCCTCACAGTCTAAAGGATGACAGATGTTTCAGTAGTTCTGTTATTTTATTGATTGATTGATTGATTGGGTTAAGAAGGTAACTTCTACCTTCTTGTTCAATCTATATTCCAAGAAAATATGAGATGTTTCTTGTTTCACTTTCACAACAGGGAAGGTCAGAACATCCTTTAGAGTGGGTGTCTCCTTCCCTTTGCTCCTAATTGGCAGGAAAAAATAAAGACCTCCCTGACTCCAGCAGGCCTCCTAGTAGGACATGTTTTATTTTACAGCCAAATTTCACCAATTGCTGTGATGAGCAGTATCCCTGGACACTTCCCTGGCCTGAATCCTTTTCTTTCTTTTTTTTCCAGACTTTACTTTTTTGTGGTCTTTCCATCTTGAGTAGAGGCATCTATCAGTCTTTCCTTGGGTAAACCCCTTCTCAAGGAGCATCTTATTCAGTTTCTCAGTCCATGCTCTGGCAGCTTGTTTTAATTCATAACTGCTCTTCTGAAGTTTGCATAAAAGATATTTATTGTTTTTGTCTTCAAAGCCTGGGGGTTGTTCCATATAAATGTGTTCAGATAGTTCTCCATGAAGGAAAGCAGTTTTTATATCCAGATGATAGCTTTTCATCCAACGTAGGAAAGATCTCTGGGTGGCTTTCCTTTAGTAGGTTGGTCTGTCTGTCTGACTGACTGACTTGCACATCTGCAACCCCTTCTTGTGGGTTTGGTGTCTCAGCTGTCTCATCAGTGATCCATAGTGTTAACACTTCCAACAGAACTATCCTCTAAAAAGTTAGTTAAAAATCAAGTTAAACCAAATAGTTTTATCCTATGACAACTTTCTTCTTCATTAGTTATTACAATGGACCCTTGTTAATTGCTAAGGTTTGGTTCCAGGAAACCTCCTCCCCCATGGATTCTGAAGTTCCAATAAATACATTGGCACAGTAAAATATATAAAATGACAAAAATCAATGTTTGTTCTTTGGAAGATAGATAGATAGATAGATAGATAGATAGCATTATGGGTGGCTGAATCCATGGATATAGAATCTGCGGATATGGGGGGGGGGCGACTCCATGCATTTTTCCTTTAATTGAATGCTATGTATCCTTTCATAGTTCTTACAGGTGTGTTGGATTTCTGCCACCATGTTGCTTGTTTTGAATAATTTGCAATTATTCAAAGGTATATTGCATAGTTGTAGTAGAAGCAGAACTGATTACATCCAGTTTTCTTCTTGTTTCTTTTGAACTTTGGAAAACATAAATACAAATAATCGTAGGTCTTGAATGACTGCTTATTCTGATCATTTGCCTCTGATATGTGGCCAGTGGGTGGCTTGTCACCATCATTTTCTCCATAGTTCTCTGCAAAATATGATTTATTGCATTTCATTCTACTTCTTATTCATCCAATTATGATTTTTACTGCACATCCAAAAAGTTTTTATAAAAGTGTTACAGGACCGTCATACAGTATAGTTGCATTTCATAAATACATATGAAACATATTGTATATTGTTAAGTGGTCTTATTTCGCTGTAAAGACTTGGAGTGGTTCTCTCTTTTCCTTCCCTGGGCCAGACATACCATCCAGAACTCCACTCCCATATTTTTCTTATACATTTAGGGTAAATCCTGTAAGCAAGCTACTTAAATCGGTTGATCCCAGCGAGATTTAAACAGCACCCTTGTGTGGGCTTCCAGAAAGACTAATTCTAAAACATTTGTAAATATTTCCAGACAAGATCAGTGCTTTGTTCCCCAATATTCAGTATGCAGATTTGCCATGCGCGGATCTGAGCATACAGTGCGCCCGTGCCATACGCGGCCTTGAGCATAGGCGCTCAAGCCGCAGGGCG
This sequence comes from Sceloporus undulatus, assembly GCF_019175285.1. NCBI lineage: Eukaryota > Metazoa > Chordata > Lepidosauria > Squamata > Phrynosomatidae > Sceloporus > Sceloporus undulatus. The sequence goes on along the minus strand of NC_056522.1, from coordinate 319,593,300 downwards.
CGCACGGGGCGGAAGGGGCGTCGCGTCCCATTCAATTGAATGGGCGCTTGCGCCACCGCGCACGAGCCCCATTGTTTCCAATGGGGCTCAAGCATAGGCGGAATTCGACTTACACGGAGGGGTCCAGAACGGATCCCCCGCGTAAGGCGAGGACGCACTGTACGTGCATGGCAAACCCGGAAGTTGTCCCCAATTGTGGCGCGCATGCACACGTGCCACCATTGGGGGCAAAAGTCCCTCTCCTCCCTTCCCTCCCTCCTTCCTACCTATCTACCCTCCCTCCCTCTTCCCCACCCTGCTTACCTGCTCAGTCACCGCGCCGCCACCTCCTGGCATCCTCACCGCCTCCTCTGTCGCCGCCACGGGAAAGGCCAGGTACCTGGCCCTTCTGCAGCGGTGGTGGCAAGGAGGACAAGGCCAAGCTTCCTCCTCCATGCCGCCGCCACCACTGCAAAGGGCTGGGTGCAGTCTGGCGGCCTCTTGGCCTCCAAGAGCACCACCTGCCCTTTCCCATGGCGGCGGCAGTGGCAGCGGTGAGGATGCCAGGAGGCCAAGTCTTGTTCTCACCGCCTCCGCCATTTCCGCGGGAAAGGCTGGCTGCTGTGCTTGGAGGCCAAGAGGCCTCCAGGCTTCACCCGGCTCTTTTGTGGTGGCGGTGAAGAGGACGAAACTTGGCCTTGTCTTCCTTGCCGCCCCCGCAAAAGGGCTGGGTGGAGGCCTGGAGGCTTCTTGGCCTCCAAGAGCACCACCCAGCCTTTTTGCAGTAGCGGAGGAAGAGGCCGGGAGGCCAAGCCTCGTCCTCCTTGCCACCACTGTGAAATGGCCGGGTGCTGTTCTTGGAAGCCAAGAAGCCTCCAGCCCTCCACCAGGCCCTTTCGTGGTGACAGAGGCGACGGCGAGGAGGACGAAGCTTGGCCTCATCCACGCCGCCGCCACCGCCTCCAAATGGTTGGGTGCAGCCTGGAGGCCTCTTGGCCTCCAAGAGCACCACCCGGCCTTTCCTGCGGCGGCGGAGGAGGAGGCGGCGGTGGTGCGGCAACTGAGCAAGTAAGCAGGTAGGGGAAGAGAGAGGGAGGGAAAGAGGAGGGGAGGAGAGGGACTTTTGTCCCCAATGGCGACACGCACGCCGCCATTGGGGACAACGGAACTTGAGCATACGCGGATTTTGGCATACACGGGGGTCTGGAACAGATCCCCCGCGTATACCAAGGGCCGACTGTAATGAATACTTTTGACAGTCAAGCGTCAATTAATTGAATTACATATTATTCCACTGTGTTACTTTTCCATAAGAGAATCCATCTGTGGTTCTTCAGCCTTTGCTCTGTAGCAAAAGCAAGAAACAAGTTAAGCCTTGTGGAGTAATTGGATAGATGGGTGGAACTCTACTTATGTAACAGGACTTTCCTGGCTCCTCCTCAAAAGCATGTCCTAGAGGTGGAGGGAAAAAAACAACAAAAATCATTTCCAGAAGCAGAGAGAAATAATGTTCAAAATGTCAGGGATGATGGGAGTTGTAGCTCTTCACCTCTGGCTCGAACTCACCACCTTGTTACACACCGGCGCTGACCAGTTTTGGCCAGTGGTTAAAGCTTTGCTCTAAAGCAGCAGAGTTAGAGAATAGACTGAAGACCCTGACAAACTCTTCAAGCCTTCTCACTCTTGCTTCCACAGAAGTCTTCCCACTTCTTCAGGATTCAGCTGGCTCTTGTAGCTTGACCCAAGACACCAGACAACTTAGTAGTCTTATATAAAAGATCTACTTTATTCTACTATATACAGCTCCAAAACTATCCAACACTACTCCAATACTCCACAACTACTACCCACAAAACACATTGGGATTCATAGCCATTATTATAGTCATTGCAAGATACCACCCACTGTTGTCTGTTTCCACCCAGTGGGCGTGTACAACCATTCTCATTGGTTCTCTTGGTTCATCCCACAATTAATGATTTCATCATCTCACCTTGACCACTTTAACAATTCTCAGGTGTGTTCAATTATTCACTTTGCATTTCTGTCCTTGGCATTTAGGACTTGTTAATTACATTACCTATTACACCTGTGTAGCTCCCAATTGCTCTTGCTGAGTCATCATGACTCTCACATACATGTTTTATTTCATTCACTGTATATCCCATGTTACTTTTTCCTTAACACAAAAATGTCTGAATCATTTATTATGTGGAACATGTTTCAGAAATACAATATCTTCAGCAGAGGTTTCTAAAAACAACAGGAAATATATAAGGATGTTAATGTAGAGATGTACTGTGACCATTTAATGAATCTTGGTCAGTTTCTAGAGGAGTGTATTATACTTGATTTTTTTTAGTAATAAATGTAAGTGTGATTATTGGATTAAAACAAGATTGTGAAATTGAAGGCTTTGTGGGCGACACCCATAGTTTTTTGTGGGTTTTGCAGGCTATGTGGCCATGTTATAGAAGAGTTAATTCCTGATGTTTTGCCAGCATCTATAACTGGCATCTTCAGAGAATGCTGACCTGGAAGAGAAAGAGAGAGAGAGAGAGAGAGTGTGTGTACACACACACATACATACATACATACATATGCTGTGTGATCCTGGGTAGGCAGGAATGATTCCTATGTTAATCTGTGTATTGTTCTGTTGTTGATGGCCAGGCCTCAGGGTGGGAGGATATGCAAAAGAGGATTAGTGCCTGATAATTGGTGATCATTGTCTGCTGGGAAAGCCCCTTAGAAAACAAGATTGTGCCTACTCTCCTATGAGGGAGAGAGTAGGCTGGCCCAGCTCCATCAGGGGCTAGCCTGAAGAAAGAGACTCCTCCTCCATAAAACTGTATCTTCCGGCCTATGGAGGGGAAGAGTAGGCTGGCCCAGCTCCATCAGGGGCTAGCTGAAGAAAGAGACTCCTCCTCCATAACTGATCATCTTCCGGCCTTGAGGGAGAGAGTAGGCTGGCCCAGCTCCATGAGGGGCTAGCCTGAAGAAAAGGCTCCTCCCTCTAACTGTCACTCCTTGGCCTATGAGGGGGAGAGTAGGCTGGCCCAACCCATCAGGTTAGCCTGAAGAAGAAGAGCCCTCCCTCTGGTCCATCGCCTTGGCCAGGCCTCAGAGGGAGAGAAGAAATGCTGGACCTGTCCCCTCACCCCCCCCCCAATTCCCTTCTCTTTGTGTCTTTTAGATTGTAAGCCTGTGGGCAGGGAAACGTCTATTATCCCCTCTGTTGTAAACCGCTCAGATTCCCAGTGATTGGGCGGTATATAAATAAAACCTGTTGTTGTTGTTATTGTTATTATTATTACTCTGGTGTTAATTGAAATACCTACCATAGCATAGTACACACTTTAAATATAAGTGATATATTTTTAGTTAGAAACTAGTTCTCTAGTGAGAAAATGACCGAAGAAAAACACCGAAACTTCTCTCCTACTTCCCTGGCCCTAGTAGACCATGAGTTGAGTCAACAGTGTAATGCAGCAGCTAAAAAAGTCAATGTGATTCTAGGCTGCATCAATAGAAGTATAGCGTCTAGATAAAGTGACGTAATGGTACCATTCCATTTTGCGTAGATCAGGTCAAACCTGGAATACTGTGTGGGCACCACAGTTCAAGGAGGATGTTGAGAAGCCATGTCCAGAGGAGGGCGACCAGTATGGTGAAAGGTCTGGAAACCATGCCCTATGAGCCACAGCTTAGGTAAGCTGCATATTACCCTGGAGAAGAGAAGGTCAGCAGGTGATGTGACAGCCATATTTAAACATTTGAAATGATGTCATATTGAGTATGGAGCAGGCTTGTTTTCAGCTGCTCCAGAAACTAGGACACAGAGCAATGGATGCAAGCTACAGGAAAAGGGATTTTGCCTAAACACAAGGAAAAACCTCCTGACAGTGTTTGATGGAGTCTCCTTCTTTGACAGTTTTTAAACAGAGGTTGGATGGCCATGTGTCAGATATGCTTATTGTGAAATGGAATGAAATGAAATTCTTTATTACGGTCAAAGACCAGCATCAATATAAAATATAACATAAAAAATAAATAATACACATAAAAAGATTGCTTGGGATAAAAATCTGCCAACTAGAAATGTAAATAATTCATTTCCGTTACGTTTAAGATAGCTTCATTTAAAATAAATAAAAATAAACCTTTATGGGTTTCCGCCCTTAAGATACAAATAGTAAAGGTAGATTAGCAATATCAGATTTTAACCAGACATGCAGTATTAGACATGACACAATATTATGCGTTTAACTTTGATCAGTTGTTCTTTTCCTACAAGTGATTGCTAGTGGAGAAAATTGTGCCATTTTATAAGTTATATGCTAGTTCAAGTCTGATAATAGGTAATTTAAGTAAAAAGCTTCAGATCTCCCAGGTACGTTCAAGAGTATAGGGGTGATCAAATCTCTGCGAGCATTGCCATAAAAAGGGCAGTGAAACAATACATGTCCAACATTTTTCTATATCTCCTGAGTTACAGGGGCATGTTCGCTCGTGAACAGAAGTCTTACTAAATTTACCCTCCAGTAATGCTGATGGAAGAACGTTTAATCTAGCCAGTGCAAAAGCTATTCTATATCTGGGGATCGATAGGTTTGTGATGTCGTTTGGCACAGTAAGCGGTCCTATACTGTCCCAATAAGAAAAATAGTTTGTGGACTGAGTTCTATGGTTTTGGAATTCTGTGTCCTTTATGTGCTGCATAATGGCTGTTTTGGCTTTTGAATATCCCATAGACTGAAGGGCGTTAGTCGTGAGTCCCAGATTTTGTAGTCAGAGAGTTTTTCCATTTAGATTGAAAAGTATCTGCCAAAATTAATTGCGTAAGTCCCACAGGAAGAGAAGTCAACTTTAGCCAGAAATTCACAGTAAATATCAATATTCAGGCTTCCATAGAAATTTGTTCTGTCTCCAACCTGAGTATTACATTTGGGATCCATGTTGGAATTCTTGTAATTGCGCTTAAGTTTGGTTTGTGCTACTTCAAATGAGTTGCAGTCATTAAGCGTGTACACCTGACTGCCATACAACATCTGGGAAATTATTTTGCTGACGAATACTTAGATGGTTGCGGGGACATATTGGCCACCTTTAGAATAGAAAAAGGAAAGAAGTGCTTTGGTACTTCTTTGAGCACTTGCGATGGCATGGTTCATTTGCAGATTCCATGATCCTGTTGACTGGAAGATTATCCCTAAGTATTTGTATGAGGTAACCTGATCTCTTTGATGGCCGTCGATCTGCCATTTATGTTTGGTCTTTTTCTTATTAAATACCATATCCTTTGTTTTGTTTTAGTTTATAGTCAACAGTTCATCTTTACAGTAGGTAGCAAGAGCACTTAAGAGGCGTCTCTGACCTATTCTTGTCTGCGATAGAAGCACCAGATCATCGGCATATAATAGCACAGTTATCAGCCTATCTGCTAAACGAGGGGGGTGAGATTTTATCGATTCCAAGTGGTGAACTAAAGAGTTGATATAGAAGTTGAATAAGATGGGGGCTAGTATGTAGCCCTGTCTTACTCCAACATAGGTGGGTATTTTTCTTGTTAAATGTCTGGCAGGGGTACATTGGACTTTCCTATAGGTATTTTCGTAAAGCTTCTTCATAAGCACCAATAATCTCTTATCGATGTTAAACTTTACCATACATCAAAGGAGTCACAGACAGAATAGGCAAAGTGGTGGGGAAGCACAGCCTTCAAATGGTTTACAAACCGACGAAGAAAATCCAGCAAATGCTTAGCTCAGCCAAGGACCAGAGAGACCCTCTCACAGCCACAGGAGTTTACCGCTTACCATGCAGCTGCGGAAAAGTCTACATAGGGGCCATCAAACAAGAATCAAGGAACACGAGAGACACTGCAGACTGGGTCAGCCAGAAAAATCAGCAGTAGCAGAACATGCCACAAACCATCCTGGGCATAAAATACTGTTTGAAAACACTGAAGATCTGGACCATGCCAACCACTACCATGTCAGGATGCACAGGGAAGCCATTGAAATCCACAAACACCTGGAAAATTTCAACAGAAAAGAGGAAACCCTTAAAGTGAACAAAATTTGGCTACCAGTCCTGAGGAATAGCAAAATAAGGACTCAGCAAATGCAAATGAATTCGGAGTCAGGGGCTTTCCCAGCAGACAATGATCATCAATTAGCCAACATTAATCCTCTTTTGCGTTAGCCTCCCAGGCTGAGGCCAGCCTTCAGCACAGAACAATACACATGCAAATCACTCCTGCATTCCCAGGCTCACACGGTATATATACACCCAATTTTTCCAGGCAAAGCGTTCTCTGAAGATGCCAGCCACAGATGCTAGCGAAACGTCAGAAAGAAACTCTGCTAGAACATGGCCACATAGCCCGAAAAACCCACAAAAAACTATGGATGCTGGCCATGAAAGCCTTTGAGCCAAAAATGTTCACCCCTACCCATTTAATGGGAAACTGATTGTGGCTAAGGCTGGTTGAAATAATTCCTACTGTGGGGGGAATAGGCGAGAGAAATGTTCTGTTATCTTGATAGTCTGTGAAATGAAATGATACAGAGAAAAGCTGGTAGTGCTTTTTGATTATATATAAGGTTTGTATTTACAGTTGATTTTATGTATTAAATGTGTAGGTGGCATTTTTTCTTACAGTGGGATTAAAGCTGAATTCTGTGGACCCAGCAATGAGCATTGATCTAAAATATTTGGGTGTGCAGCTGCCATTAAGTTATTCAGATCACTATGCTTCATGGAAAAACTTGAGGGGCAGTTCCAGTTCTGCTGGTAAGTCAGTATCTTCCTTAATGCAGTGGTATTTTAAAACTTGTATTACAAACTAGGTGTACAGCTGTGTACAGCTTTATAAGACAAATGAAGCATTTCTTTTTTGTTGTAATAAAACATGAGCTCTTCAGTGTTAGTGAAAATTTATGTTTTGGCATAACCAGGGTGACCAGATGTCATAAATGAAAAAGAGAACAAGATACTGCACAATTTAAGACACTCAAGAAAAATGTAGGACATTACAAAATAAAAGCTAAAAACTAATATAAATACAAATTCATTTCATATGGTTTATTTACAACTATTTTACATATACTATATTTTATTATGTATGCAACCATATTTGATCAGCTTATCTTCATTGCTAGGAGTATCCAAAATTAAAACCACCTCCTTCCTTTTTCTTCTCTCTCTATGGACTTCTCTAACACCACTTCCTTCTGTTGTCCTCCATTGTGAATCTAATGTTGAAACCTTCTCTCCCCACACCAGGGAAGTGGTGTTGAGTGGTGAGGACTGGTTTGGAGGGGGAGAAGTTTTTAACATTTGATTCAGAATGAAGTGAAGTAGCACTAGGTGGCTGTGAGAGTTAGTGGAGGGCTGACTATAGATGCATTACTTGGCAGCCTGTCTCCGCTGCATTTGGGGGAGCCTTGAAAACTAGCTTTAGAGAGATTATCCTTCCACCTCAAGCAGCAGTTTTCTCCTCCGAGAAATATACATTCCTCAAGCTTTGGCAGCAAGTCTTTGCTGCTGCTGCTCCTAAGAAAAAGAGCTGTAGAAGGATCCATCCTATCCCTTATTTGCAGTGTGGACAGTCTCCCAGGTAGACACATTTCGCAAAGGGAAACAGCATGTGGTGTTAATCAGTAGACTTCTTAGTCATGCTCAAGTGGAGGATGCTTTGGAATTCCTCCCATACAGAAGGTTGAAATGTAGGACATGTTTGGGAAAAGGAGGATATCTGATAACCCTGGACATGACCAACTCACTGTTCAAGGCTTTTACATTCAGCATAGGTTTACCTAACTCTGCATAGCTGGAACAATGGATGCAAGCTCCAGGAAAAGAGATTCCACCTCAACATTAGGAGATTCCACCTCAACTTCCTAACAATAAGGGCTGTTCGACAGTGGAACACACTCCCTTGGAGTGTAGTGGAGTCTCCTTTCTTTGAGGCCTTTAAGCAGAGGTTGGATGGCCATCTGTCAGGGATACTTTGATTGTGATTTCCTGCATGGCAGGGGGTTGGACTGGCTGGCCCTTGTGGTCTCTTCCAATTCTATGAGTCTATGATTGTTTTATTGCATGATCTAACAATATTGACCTAGCCATGTTCTCAGAAAACATTAATTACAGGTATATGTCAGCAATGGAATTTTTGTAGCTCACTTCATGTTGAGCATTTTGTGTAATTCATTTATGCTCCCAGCTGATTAAATCCTTTGAATTCTTTTGTTCTTCCTTCCTCTCTGTGCCGTTAGATACTGGGGTTCCCTTTGTTTCCAGGACTGGCAAGACAAATGATTTCACAAAAATTAAGGGATGGCGAGAAAAGTTGCATAGTTCTTCAAAAAATGAAGGTGAGAAGAAAGTTTTTAATGTGTTTCTTACTTGCATGTCTTCGTGAACATAAATGAGATGAAAAGGACAACTCTTAATTTTTTTCTTCCTTTGATTGTCTAATAAAATTTTCCAGTATCTATTTCTGTAGGAAGAGAGGGAAATTGTGGTACAGTTTAAGTCTCTCTTATCTGAAGTGCTTGGAATTAGAAGTGTCTTGGATTTTGATTTTTTAAAGATTTTGAAATGTGTGTGTGTGTATGAGTGAGTGAGTGTGTGTGTGTGTGTGTGTGTGTGTATAATATGAGATTGTGGAAATGGGACACAAGTCTAAACATAACAGTTATTTATGTTTCGTATGCACCTTATACACATAGCTTGAAGGTAATTTTATGCATAGTATTTTTAATAATTTTATTCATGAAATGAAAATTTGTGTAAATTGAACCAACAGAAAACAAAGATATCACTATTTGAGCCACCCATAAAGACAATTTTGGAATATTTTGGAATTTCATATAAGGGAGATTCAATCTATAATAATAAATAAAATAAAACTTTTATTTGTATACTGCTTTTCCTCCTGATCAAAGCGGTTCACACTGTGCAAGCTATGTGACACATGTCACAGTACAAAGTAATACAATACATCAACAATTACATCAACAATTTCACACAATTCAATAAAAATCTGAAACCATATACAAAACAGTTAAAAACTATCAGTTGTGGTTGGACATCCTGATCTTAATTAGGGTATACTATCTTTAAAGAGAATCAGGAGGGTATGCTATCTGAAAAAGATAAGTTTTCAGTGCCTTTTTGAAGGCTTCCAATGTAGAGCAGAGTCGGATCTTTTCTGGAAGTGCATTCCAGTGGGCAGGGGCTGTCGCCGTATAGGCTCTCTGATGAGTTGCTGCTAATTTTACCCTGGGGGTAATCAAGTAAGTATTTCCCCGTTGTTCTGAGGGTGCAGGGCGGATTATGTAGGGAGAGGTGCTCCCTCAAGTAACTCGGGCCCAAGCCATGTAGGGCTTTATAGGTAACGACCAACACTTTGTATTGCACCCGGAAGCTAATAGGCAGCCAGTGAAGAGATTTTAATGTAGTTGTTAATATGGTCCGATCTTGAAATACCTGTGACCAATCTGGCTGCAGTGTTCTGAACTAGCTGTAGCTTCCGAACTTGGTACAAAGGTAGCCCCATGTAGAGTGCATTACAGAAATCCAAGCGAGAGGTTACCAGTGCACGTACTACAGTTTCAAGGTCCTTTTGGTCCAGGCGGGCGCAGTTGGCGTATTGGCCGAAGCTGGTACCAAGCACTCCTGGCCATCGCATCTACTTGAGATGATAACTGTAGAGATGAGTCCAGGAGTACTCCCAAGCTGCAAACTTTATCCTTTAGAGGAAGCTTAACCCCGTCAAGGATAGGGTGGCAAATTTCCCTATCTGGCCTTGGGATACCTATCACGAGTACCCCTGTTTTCTCTGGATTCAGCTTGAGTTTGTTTTCCCTCATCCAGCCCATTACTGACTCCAGGCAGGCATCCAGAGGAGAGGTGCCATCCTTAGTCACTGTATCAGTCAGAGACATGGAGAGATAGATCTGGGTGTCATCAGCGTATTGATAACACCATGCTCCATGCTTCCGGATGATCTCTCCCAGCGGCTTCATGTAAATGTTAAATAGCGTGGGGGATAGAATGGTGCCCTGAGGAACGCCAGATGTCAGCACTCTTTTACGAGAGCACCGACTGGAACCTTCCTGAGAGGTAGGATCGGAACCACTGGAGCTCAGTGCCCCCGATACCCAACTCTCCCAGACGTTCCAGAAAGATACCATGGTCAATGGTATCAAAGGCCACTGAAATGTCCAAGAGCACTAACAGGGTCACATTTCCCCTGTCAGTGCCCAGACGGAGATCATCGACTAAGGCGACCATGGCAGTCTCGACTCCGTGTCTTGCTCTGAAGCCAGTTTGAAATGGGTCCAGATAATCGGCTTCATCCAAGACTGCTTGGAGTTGAAAGGCGACTACCCTCTCAATCACCTTGCCCAAGAATGGTAATAGGGAGACCGGTCTATAGTTACTCATTAACAGGGAATCAAATTATAAATTTTTAGCCTGTTATTTAATAGATCAATTTTTAGTGATGTTAGAATTTTCTAATTTTACCAGGTCTTCAAAATGCTTCTATGCAAACTTGTCATAGTGAAATGGGCAGTACACTTAATCTAAACCTAGTTTATGTAATTCTTCAGGTATCATTATAGAAGGCTCCTTGAAGAACCGATCTGCCTTTTGCAGTGATAAGCTTGATGAGTACTTAGAAACTGAAGGGAAGTTGTTGGAAACAAGTATGGGATTATCACCCAGCACATCCAGTTCTCCTGTGGTTTATCAGCTTCCAACTAAAAGTACTAGTTATGTCAGGACACTGGATAGTGTTCTGAAAAAACAATCCATCATTACTACTTCCAACTCTTACAATTTCAAGCGTCTTTCTGTGCCTTCTGTCTCTAAAAGGAAGAGACGAAAAATAAAGAATAGAAAGCAAGCTATTCTTAAAAGCAAAGAAAAGTCTGTACCTGTTGTAAGAAAGCAGAAGCGCAACTTACCAGTCTTGGAAGAGAAAGTCACCAGCTCTCAGCCTAGTAAACAAGGAGCAAATGAGGCAGAGGCTCTCCTAGCCATAGAAGAAAGTATGCAGGGGAAACAGATCACTGTGCGTCAACCACAGCAGCAACCACAGCAGATTAGTCGTTTGCCAAGTTTATCTAAAACTCAGTTGAGACTGATGGACTTGGAGGATTGTGCATTGTGGGATGGTAAACCACGGACCTATATTACTGAAGAAAGAGCAGACCTATCTCTGACAACTTTACTCACTGCTCAAGTAAGTTGCTTTAATGGTAACTTTCCTTCAATGTACTATTTATTTCTGAAATTTAATGCAAAGATTTTAATAGAAGGCAAATAGATTTTGGGAGTAGGTGGAGGGAAGACAATAGATAATTGTATGTTGTGTAACGTCTAGACCAAGATGGTGAAAATATTCAACAGCCTGTCACCCATATGCAGCCCTTCAGGGCCCATTTTAGATATCTAGAGTTCCCAGTCTACTATTTTAAAAAATTGTTATCTTTCCGTTTTAAATCTTCCTTTCATTTTCCAAGTTTGATTGTCTTGTTTTATTAAGACCTTGTATATAACCCATCTATCCTTCAGTAGTTGGTCTTTTCTTAAAAAGGCTTCATTGGTTGAAGTCTACTTAGGAATCTCGTTCCTCTATTTTCTTTTTCTTTTTAACTATTTTCTCAGTAGAATCTTCTTGTTAGATGATTGTTAAAATCCTTACTTACATTTGATTTTTCATAAAACAAATAGCTGTGCCATCCGAATCTATTGTCCAGACATTCTAATTGTAACATCCTTTTTTCTTAAATTTTATCCATTCTAATATCCAGTCTAAACTGCATACATAATAGTATATTTTAAGGTTTGGAACTGCCTAGACACCTCTTTCTATTTTGTCACACATTAATTTCATTTTAACTCTAGGTCTCTTTCCCAACCAAATAAAATGAGGAAATATCCTGATGCCATGTTTTAAAAGGGGGTATCATTAGTAACAATTTGCAGATTTTGAAACAGGAATAACATCTTAGGTAATAAATTCATTTTTATAGCAAAAATCTTTCCTAACCAAGATAGACCCAAATTTATCCATCCCATCAAGTCCTTTTTGATATCTTGCCAAATCTTATAATTATTTTTAAATAGGTCCATATTTTTCGTTGTGAGATTTATTCCCAAGTATTTAACCATTTTCTGTATTTTAAAGTTAGACCTTATCATTAAAAACGGAAGGATATCAATGTAACTGGTTCTTGTACAGACAATTGAAAGAAAGATTTATGATTGACTCAAAATTATATCATATTGGAAAATTAATCAAGACTTTGAAAATATATGAAATTCAGATAACAACCACTTAATAGCAAAATTATACAAATTATTTCTGAAATATGAATTACAATATGAAGTTGTGAAAAACTGTATGATAAAATGGGCCCAAAACATAGGACAAAATATTGAAATACATCATTGGGAAAAAAATATGAACCAGAGGCTTAAAATATACATTGAATTATGATTTGAAAGAGAACTGATATAAGATGCATTATAGATGGTATCTGATACCATATAAATTGGCAAAACATTTAAATATTCAAACAACAGATGTTGTAAATATTAATCAGATATTAGAACATTTTATCATAGCTGGTGGTTGTGTATTAAAGCAAAAAAGTGTTGGATTATGATACATAACTATGTGACTAAAATTGTAAATATTAAAGGATAGGCAGATCCTAGAATGTATCTGTTAAGTCTGGTAACAGATGATGCAACTGAACAAAAATACAACTGCTGCTAACTTCTGGAGATCCATAGAAGACAGGCCTGACTGCCATCATATCTTCCTCAGTCACATGCTGGGTGGATTAGGCCAGCATGGTTTACGTGGAGCTGCCTTTTGAAAAGTATTTGCAGACTGATGCAGATGGTTGCTGCCAGATGTTTAGCTGAGGTCCTCCATTTAAAGGAGCCCTGTGCTTTAATTTTGTTTCGTATGCCCAGTGTAATTTTGAGTTTGCTCTGTGCTTCATCACTCTCTGCAGTGATGAATATGTAGGACAGTGCTTCAGTGGTTGTGCATACCAGCCTCTGGAACCTTCACCCCTGAGATGCCTTGCCATTTCCCTCTTTACTTTTTGAAGCTGGTAAAATATCCCATAGCCATCTAAATACCCTGAGGGCAGCAAATCCTATCTATTCATGGAAGCTAAGCAGTATCAGGCTTGTTTAATATTTGGAAGGGGGACTTCCAAGGAATACCAGATGCTGTAGGCTATATTTTAGAGGAAGACAATGGTAAACCACCTCATTCTTTGCCTAAGAAAACTCAATGAAATTCATGAGGTTTCCATTATTTGACAGATGATTTGAATGCACATATACGCGCGCACGCACACACACACACACACACACATGCATATACATATATATACAGTCGGGCCTCACCTTACGCGGGGGATCCATTCCGGACCCCCTGCGTAAGGCGAATTCCACCTATGTTCAAGCCCCATTGGATACAATTGAATAGGACGTGCTGCCCCGTGCACTCCCTGCAGCTTGAGCGCATAAGCTCAAGTCCGCGTAAAGCACCCCCACGTATGATGCGGGTACACTGTATATATAGGCTCCAGTTTGAGCTTGTAATTCTGTCCCTTGATGGGATTTTAGGCTTTATTTTGGTCAGGCTCAGCTGTATTTCATGGCATTCAGTTTTAGGTTATTGTGAGTGTGAGGTTTTGTTGTTTTTTTTTGTTTGTTTGTTTTTTATTATGATGTGCTGCCATGAGTATCATTTTTGATAAAGCTTTATTAAAATTACAGGTTACTTTAAAAGACTCCATAAAATCTGTATAGCCCATATAGTCCATATAAAATATATCTTGACTGTAGTACATTTATTATGATTATTATTAATATTATTTTAATTAATTAAAATATTTATATCCCATCCTTTATCTGGTGGCTTACAATAAAATCAACTTAAAACAATAAATAAGCACAAAAATTTAAAAATATGTTAAATTGTTTTTCAATTTAAAAACAAGACAATTTAATCTCAGTTAAAACAATCTTGAGTAATATAACTATAAAACATGTGCAGCCCAGAAAATCAGTTTGGCCCAAAAACTTTAATAAAAAAACTGGTTTTAACTTGGCACCAAAATGCTTCTAATGATGGTGTCAACTAGGCCTCCAAAGGGAGGGAATTCCACAGTCGGGGTGCCACTGCAGAAAAGGCCCTCTCCCATGTCTTTCCCCTACTGATGGGACATGGAGGAGAGCTCCTTCAAGAGATCTCCGTTCTTAGGAAAGCATACATATAGAGAGACTAGTATCACCATTGAAGAGTTCTGAGAGTTTATGTGTTTTTAATTGTGTTTTGTATTTTATCATGCCATAACCTGCCGCAAGCCTTGAGGGGAAGCAGGAAAGAAATAAAATGTATTATTATTATTTTCATCATCATCATCATCCAGATCTAACACTTGGTTGTTTTGTTGCTTTGTGCCTTCCAGTCATTCTTGACTTATGACAACCTTAAATAGAACCCACCAGCAGGCCTTCTTGGCATGACTTGTTTAGAATCACAGTAAATGAAAATTTAAGATCTAGAGAAGTAGCTGTGGTTATCTCTTGCAGCAAAAACAGAGAACCTTGTAATACCTGAGATTTTCAGTTGTTTTTGAGCCTTAAACTAAATACAACCTGTTCTCTGGATTTTAAATATCAGCTTATGAAGAATTCTATATCATGTCTGAAATCTATATACCAGCAGTAACTCTTCAGCTGTGTGTCCATACAGATATCTATGTGAATGCCTACCTATTTTTTTCCAGGCTTCACTCAAAAACAAGCCTATCCATAAAATAATGAAAAGTCGAGCTCCGCCCTGCAACAATGAGTTTTGCCGGCTTGGATGTATCTGTTCTAGTTTAGCTCTTGAGAAACGTCAGCCTGCACACTGCCGCAAGCCAGAGTGTATGTTTGGTTGCACTTGCCTAAAAAGAAAAGTGGTCCTAGTTAAAGGAGGTTTGAAGAAGAAAAAGATTCTGGAGAAGCCTCTGCAGGGGAGGCAAAAGTTACATTGTGGGGAAAAACTTGACCAGCAGGAGCAGGACACTGAAAAAGAGAAGGAAGAAGACAAATTGAATGGAAAAGATAAGAAGAGGAAAACAAAGATGGAATATAGTAAGTATTGGTTATTAATCTTAGCAGGGATTTCAATCCATGCATCATTTTGGGATGGGTATATTCTAGTATATTTCTGTACCAATACAGAATTGATTTTAGCAGTAATTCTAAATAAAATGCTCACATCACTTGTAGCTGATGTAAGTAAATAAAATACCACAGTGATGTGGTTTAAAATATAAGTGCATATAGGTTTCCTTAAATTAACTGAATATATAGTTGGCCCTCCACATTTGTGGCTTTGACTTTTGCATATTTTACTATTTGTGGTTTGGATTAGTATGTTCTCTCTAGATCCTCCAGTGCAACTCTGTCAAAAGTTGACCATAGAGTTGTGCTGGAGAATGTTTTCTAAGCATTTGTAGGTCCTCCACCATGATTCTGTGATTTGGCAACATCTAGCAGATATTGATCATAGAGTTGCAGTAAAGGAGCTGGAAATTCCTAGAGAGGTGTTCCCTTAGGTAAAAAGAATAGTGTTTTTTTATTTGCGTTTTTTCCACATTCATGGGGGTCCTTCACCCCTAACCACAGTGAATGCAGAGGCACCACTGTATATGTAAAATAAGTCCAATGCAATCACATACAGTGCGCCTGCGTTATACACGGGTGCGTTTTACGCAGCTTCCAGCATATGCTGGAAGCCGCGCTGGAAGAAAACAATAGTGCATGCTCCCGCGGGCACAAACCCCATTTATTTGAATGGGGCTTGAGCATCCGCATTTTTTCCCTTGCACGGGGGGGGGGGGGGGGCTGCCCCCATGTTGAAACAGCTTCACTGGGTACTAATCATTTTCCAAGCAGAATTCTGAGTGCTGTCTTAGAACCTTTAAAGACCTACATGGCTTAGGTGCAGACTGTCTAAAAGACTGCATCTTCCAGTATGAGTTGGCTTAAATTTTAAAATCTTTGGGGAAAGCTTTCAATTTGTCCTACCAACATCACATACATCTTTGGCGCGGACATGAATCACTTCTTAGTGGCTATTCCCATGCTGTGAAACTCCCGTCCACTGAAGGTTCAGTTGCTCCTCTTTCTGCTTGTCTTTCCACCGCAGTTGTAGTTAAATCCACTGAAGTCACTCAGTTTAAACCGGATAAGAAACAAGAAACTAAAGAAATTCCATGTCCCATTCATAATAAACCACATAGCCTTGCAGATTGTAAAGAGTTCTCAAAAAGGCCTTATGACGAAAGGCTGGAGATAGCAACTAAAGCAAAGGTCTGCTTCCAATGCTGTGGTTCAAAAGTTCATTTTGCTAGAAACTGCAAAATAAAGGTAAAATATGCCGAATGTGCTAGCCCACAACGTTGTTCAGCAATGCACCATTTCAGATCACCTTCAGTGTCACCTAAACTCAAGAAGAAAACAGAGTCCTAAAAGCGAGGCTGCAGAAAAGGCAGTTAAACCTACTTCAGAAGCAGAGTCAATTGTGGCATGTACAAAGCTATGCCAGGACTCAGCGCAAACTAGGATATGCCATCCGATTTGTCTAGCTGAAGTTTTTCCAGAAAACAAATCTCACTTTAGAAAAAGACTTTATATTGCTCTAGACTCACAGAGTGATGCATCCTTGGCCACACCAGAGTTCTTCAGTACTTTTGCAGTCAAAGCCAAGATGCTTGAATATACCATATTTACCTGCACTGGACAGCAACAAATGCAGGGGAGAATGGCAGCTGATTTCATAATTTTGCTGTATGATGGCAAAAGGTACATTAAACTGCCTTCATTAATCGAGTGCTCTTCTATCCCAAGAAAAAAGAACCAAATAGCAACCAAGGCTGTAGCTGAAAGCCGCCACGCACACCTAAAAGCTATAGTAAAGGAAATTCCTGCATTGGACAAAGATGCTGAAATTTCCCTCCTGATAGGTTCAGATTGCCCAGAGTTGTTCCAGGTCTTGAAGCAAGTAAGTGGACCTCCAGGTGCACCAATAGCACAAAAACTGCCACTTGGATGGATAGTTATTGGACCTGTGTGCATCCATAGCATGAGTCCGCCAGCAGCGTTCAATCTTACAGGCAACAGCCAATTTCCGAATTCATGACCCACACAACTATAAAGTTGCTTAAGCCACATTAAGGTGTGTTGCCTTGGTATTAACCCAGACTACGGTGCCATTTTTGAAACTTCAACAAGAGACGAGGACATGGCCTTTTCCCGTGAGGAAAGAAAGTTCCTAGACATAATGAATCTGGAGATAGTCCAAAATAGTGAATGGAGCTGGATGGCACCTCTTCCCTTTAGAGAAGACCGACCAATTTTGCCTAACAACTGTCAACTTGCTGAAAAAAGACTTTTTGCTTTGAGAAACAGAATGCTCAAAGACCCAACTTTAAAGAAACAAATTGTGCAGTTCATTGAAGATCTGTTTGTAAGCAATTATGCTGAAAGAGTTCCTTTGTGCAGTCAACCCCAAGAACAATGGTTCCTGCCATACCATAAGGTAACTCACCCACAAAAGCCAGAAAAGGTGAGAATAGTTTTCGACTCAAGTGCAAAGGTACAAAACATCTCACTTTATTATTATTATTAACCTTTATTTATGAAGCGCTGTAAATTTACACAGCGCTGTACATGCAATCTTTTAGTTAGACGGTTCCCTGCCCTCAGGCTTACAATCTAAAAAGACATGACACAGAAGGAGAAGGGAGTGGTGGAGGGAAAGGGTAAGAGGTCCAGCAGTTCCTCTCAACCTCCGAGGTCTGGACCAAGGCAGATGGACTGGAGGGAGGGCAAGGCTTCATAATGGATGGTTAATCATTATCCAGAGAAAATACATAATCACAAGTAGGATAATACATATACAGTACATAGGAATACAGGAAATGGATCGATAAACAGCCAACAACAGAACATCAGATAGTAAGCGACAATTATGCGATGCCTGGGAAAGCTTCTCTGAATAGGATGGTTTTCAGCTCCGTTTTGAAGCTGGTTAAAGAAGTGATGGCTCTTGCTTGTGGAGGAAGAAGGTTCCAGGAGTGAGGGGCAGCAAGTGAAAAGGGGCGAATCCGGGATGGGGCAGAGGAAATCCTGGGCTGAGACAGGAACCCTTGACTACCAGAACGGAGGGCCCTGGTGGGAAGGTGAAGAGAAAGAAGGTCTGATAAGTAAGGAGGGGCCAGTCCATGGAGGGCTTTGAATGTCGACAGCAGGAAATGATCCCTTTAAGAAGAACATCATTAAGTGTTCTTTAAGAACACTTAATGATGTTCTTCTTAAAGGACCAGACTTGCTTAACAGTTTACTAGGAGCACTTCTAAAGTTTAGAGAAAGGAAAATAGCGGTGACAGCAGACATACAGAAAATGTTCTATGCCTTCCTGGTTAAGCCAGAACATCGCCACTTCCTAAAATTCCTGTGGTTCCAGAACACGAAAACCTTGGAAGATATCACTGAGTTCCGCATGAGAGTTCATGTTTTCGGAAATACCCCCAGCCCAGCGGTAGCCAACTACTGTCTTAAAAGGACTGCAGAAACATATAAAAATCAGTGTAGTATAGAGGCTTATTGTGCAATCAACGCAAACTTTTACGTGGATGACTTACTGATTTCCTTCAACTCAGCGCAGGAAGCCAGCCGAATCGTTAAAGAGAAAATGAAGAGCTTGGCACAAAGATGTCAGTCAGCACCATCTCTGGTTCTCAGCAAAGCACTGAACAAGTCCAGAACAAGTGCCAGGGATGTTTGCTTCTCCCCCATCAGTCCAGAGACATGTCCACTTGTACAGTCCTTTCTCTGTCCCACCAGAACATTTTTTTCTGGATGGACATGTACAGCTAAAGGACAGGCCTACAGACCCAGGAACGTCACCTATTCCTCTTCACTGATATCATTGTGGTTGCCAAATCCAAGTCACAGTTGCATTTCAAACTGAAGAGCCAGGCACGCCTTTCCGAAATGTGGACAGCATCTTTCATGGAAGAGGTCTGCGAGGGCAGTACTAGCCTGGAAAAAGTCTTTCGTTTTAGGATGGCCCACCACTAACTGCGTTGCTAGTTTCAGTTCCGTGGAACAGAAAGAGAAGTGGCTGACTTCCCTTCAAAGTCGAATAAAGGAAGAGAAAGCAAAAGACTACCCCAAGAGCATTCCCTTGAAGATTATTACAAAGGATGTTGGAAACTGTGCATATTCAAAAACTTTAACCGTAACCAATATGGACACAGCAAATGATGTGATCCTCATGGCCTTGCAGCAGCTTGGAATTAATGGCTGTTAAAAACTCTGGGAAAGAAGACGCTCCGTATCCCTTTATTGGACACGAATATCCGTTTGGAATCAAAATGAGTCACATTCGTGACACTTTGCCTCAGATGCAGGGATCAAAGGACTGTGTCTGCCCTCTGGACCTTTAGGGGGCCTTCCTGATGGAACAGCTGCCCTGTGAGCTTCAGTGTCAGATCATTCTCAAGCCAAGTCACCTGGCCACTGGCCATGAGCTGAATGAGTTGAGCCAAAAGCCATTTAAAAGGAAAAGATCCATTATAAACTGGGCCTTCTGGCGGGAAGTAGGTGCTCCAGTGGACAATGCACCACCATCTTCAGCATCTCCTGTATCAGGGAAGCTTTTTGGCCTTTCCCTCCCAGCCATCTGTGAGAATGAATATCTGCCCCCAGCCCTGGACTTAGCATGGAAGACCTGGGCGTCTCAGATCAAAGACACTGAACACCTTACTGTGCCCAGACAATATGTTCCTATAGAGTCTAGATCAAACATCGAGAGGCATCCATTTTGCAACTTTTAGAGACAGCCACCGTAAGAACTGTAAGCGAAGGCAAAGTGGTCAAGTATCAAAGACTGTTGACAGACTTAGTTACCCTGTTAAGTGTTAGATATAACTTTTTGATTTGCTGTATAAATGGATAAGATAGGTCATAATGTTGCAAAATTTCGTTGAAATTTTGAGTGGGGAGTGTGATGTCCAGCCAGGACTGTTTGAATCTCCCCCTACATTTTCTTTCATATTGGTTCAGGCCATGGTATGTTTTAGTGTAGGAAATGTTCATTGTATTAATTATGGGAGGAGCTGTAGGATCCCCTGCATTTTTTCCAGGTTTGGTTCGCCCCTTCCCAGCATGCTCTGTTTCAGCTAGAGGCTTTTAGTTTGGAGCAGTCTTTGCTGTGAGCAGGCAGAGAGCTGTCTTTTGGTGGCAAACAGGCCCAGACAGCCGGAAAGGGCATTTCTTACACGTTAGCCAATTTAGTTACCAAGAACAAGTTAGTCATTTTAGTTATCAAGAACAAGTCAGCGAAATTAGTTATCTACATCAAGTCAAAGAAATCAGGAGCTGAAAGACCCTGCACCAGCTCCATTGAGTGAGGAGATCAAACCCAGAGAGATGACATCCTGAAGATTGCTGAAACTCAAACTGTAAAGTATCTTTTATCTAGAGCTGGGGAGGAGAAAACTTTATTTTTGTTCTTTAAATTAAACTTACCCCTTTTTGAACTTTACACTCAGCATCAGAGCCTTTTTGGGTAGAAGAGTTTGATCTCACCATGGTACCGGGGTTGCACACCCAAACCTGCCACCACTTTTAGTTGGGTGTGTCTTCACAAGGCATAAGGGTGTTTTGAATTTAGGGTGCTGTACTTTTATCTTTATAGCTTTTAATTATGATTTAAACATATGTTAAATTGTTTTAATTGTGTGTTTTTTAAAATATAAATATTTAAAAACTTGTAAAGATTTTTAGCTGAAAGTTTCGATTTTTTTGTAGGTAACTTTAGGACCCATGCTGGGGAAAAGGCAGATTAAAAGTTAATTAAATACATCTTGTGGAAGCGGTCTCTTGTTCTACATCTTTAGCTGTTTTTGTCTGTTTTAATGCATTGATAATTATAATGTTTCTCTTTTCCCATATGCATAAACCACTGAATAGTTGCATTCAGGAATTTGATCCTGTCATCTTTTCCTTCTCTCGTCTCTTTAACAGTTTGAAGAATTTCATTGGTTATCCAGTGAGGCTTTTCTTGCTTTTTGACTACCTCTAGAGGTGCTTTTGCCCAATTATGCCTTTGGTTTCTGTTGAGAGTTCTTTTGGTTCCCAGTTACTTAGGCATATTTGTTCTTTGCATGGTCTTTAAATTCAAGAGTGATTCGCTTCAGATTGGGATTTGTTGTGTTTTTTGGCACTATTACTTTGTATAAAATTTAAAAACTTTTTAGTTCTATGAAATTAACTTCTGTATTATGTTTATTTTACTTTGCTATGTGGATAGATATTAAATAACTTCATAAACAAATAATCCAACCATGAAGCTGTCAAACAATCTCAAAGCATTCTATGCATATAACTTTCACTTCTTGGCGGACATTAAGCTTTGATTTCCACTTGGCCATGAAACCCGCTGGTGGCCTTGGGCAAATCACATGCTTTTAGCCTCAGGAGAAGGCGATGACAAACCTCCTCTGAACAAATCTTTCCCAGAAAACCCCTTGGTATGCCCCTTAGGGCATAAGTTGGAAATGACTTGAAGGCACATGATACACACATAAGTAGCAAATTAGTTTTGTGACTGATTGCTGATTCAGAATCCTACCTTATTATGTTCTTCATATCCTTGGCTGATTTCACTGCCTAAAATTTGTGGTCATCTTTACATAAGATAGGGAAGAACCGATGGGTGTTTTTAAATATATAGATAACCAATTATTTTCCCAACCAAGTGGTCTTATTCATAGTTAGCAAGTGCTTGTATGGACATTTTTGTGATTTGTATGTGCGTATGAGTTCTTAAATCTTTCTTCCAGCTATCTGTGATACAGAACCAGAGGAGTCTGTTAAGCATTTTCCATTGTGGGTAAAAGTAGATGGTGAATTGGATCCAGAACCAATTTATATCCCAACGCCATCAGCTGTAGAACCAACCAAACCTGTGATGCCACCAGACCCAGAGGTCTTACCATCTGATGACAAGCCCTCAGCCGATGAAGTCAAGCTTGCAACTGGTGTCAAGCCAACACGCGTGTACACACCTAGACCCAATCCAGTGGTATGCAAAAGAAATGTTTCAGAAATGTAGTACTTCTTTTTAACAAAGGCAACCCAAGTAAAGGAAATCCAGATACAGTACTTAATTTTAAGATGAAAATAAAGGATCCCTTGTAGATTACTGGGTTGAATTTTTATTTACAATAGAAAGAAAGTAATGATCATTTAAAGCAAAGATGGACATGCATGAAGTAGTTCCAAGCTGCATTTTTCTGCATGTTGTAGTGGTATGGCAAGATAAGTAACATATACCTTGCTACCACTTAATTAGTATGTCATTGACTGTGCAATATGGAAGTTTGCCATGTAAGAAGAAGATGGAAAATGACTGTTGCAGAATTTTAAGAACTGTGACTTAGGGAGTGGGTGTCATCTTTAAGCATATTATTTGTAATAATAATAATATTATACACACTCATTTCAGTTTTCTAGAAACTGGCAGGATAAGGTGCTTCTGCTGAGACACATCACAAATATATTTAAACAAGTATTGCATTTACATGCATGCAGCTGACATTCACACATACACTCCGGTATGTCAAACTCAAACTGACCACCCACCCTCCGAACATTATTCCACTTTTTGCAACTTGCCTGGGGCTGTTTCACTTTTTAAAGCTCTTGTGGAATTTCAAAACATCAGAATGAAGTTTGGAGGGTGAGAGGGCATTCAGCTTGACTTCAGGCATCAGGATGTCTGTGTTTAGCTGTGTGTATGTAGGTGCAACATTTTTTAAATTGTAAATTTGAGTCTACACACTAGAGAGAGCTAGAGGCAATGGAATTTCCCCTTTGGTTTCGATGCTCATTCTGTTGTCCTGCTGGCAGCACCTCCTCCTGTCAAACAGTTTTCTTCCTCAGCCTGTGTGCACATACTGCCACCAAGCGTGGGTGTGCCTGCCTCTCTTTCTCCTGTGTTGTCCACTCCTTGGGACTCCAGACAGTGTGCATTCATAGAGGGAACTTCCCGCCTTCCTCTTATATTTACCCTCTTTCTCACCCCCACCCCGGGGAAGTCCATGTTGTTGTGCCCAGAGACCTGACAAAATTCTGTCTGCTGTCTCTAGCCCCAGAACTATTTTTTTTTTTGGCTCTTTTAGATTATACATAACCAGAACCCATTAATTTGACACATGGTTGAAAGAGTAGGCCACATGTTGAATATATAGTACTAGGTAGTAATTTAGAGCAGACCATTGAATGATAGAGGGCACCTGTCCTGTACTTTAACTCTGTCCAAGAAAGGTACCATCCCCTTCTCTGCATAGAATGGTGAAAAGTCTTTTTGAATGACTGGGCAGGAAAATGGTGGTGGTCCTTATATTTTACTCTCAATTTATCAAAATCCATAATTTTGGCCCTAAAACCTGTCCTTAACTTACACATCAGGTTGACTTATACATGAGTATATATGTTAAATGAAACAATAAACAATTCAATTCATTATTAGCTGCCTTGAGTTTCACATTTTGTAGAAAGGCAGATTAGAGATCTAAAACATAAAGCTTGCTCAAGAATTTGACTACGTGACAGAGGTAAGATCCAAGACTTCAAACACAAAGCAGTTCATAGTTTTTATGGGGGTTTTTGGGCTATGAGACCGTGATCTAGAAGAGTTTTTTCCTGATGTTTCGCAAGCAGCTGTGGCCGACATCTTCAGGGAATGCAGGCATGGAAGAGAGTGGAGTATATATACTGTTGGTTGAGGGGATGTTAATCTGTGTATTGTTCTGTTGCTGAATGGTGAAGCTTCATGGTATCTATTTAATGATCCATTGTCTGCTGGGACTTGATTTTGGTGTTTTTCAGGACTGGTAACCAAATTTTGTTTACTTTAAGAGTTTCTTCTTTCCTGTTGAAGTTGTCCAGGTATATGGATCATTAATTAGAATCAATGAATCACAGAATTGGAACAGACCGCAAGGGCCATCCAGTCCAACCCCCTGCCATGCAGGAACTCTCAATCAAAGCATACCTGACAGATGGCCATCCAGCCTCTGCTTAAAGACCTCCAAGGAAGGAGACTCCACCACTCTCCAAGGGAGTGGGTTTCACTGTTGAACAGCCTTTACTGTCAGTAAGTTCCTCCTAATGTTGAGGGTGGAATCTCTTTTCCTGTAACTTGCATCCATTCTCTAGGGTCCTGTTCTCTGGAGCAGCAGAAAACAAGCTTGCTTCCTCTTCATTATGACATCCCTTCAAATATTTAAACAGGGCTATCATGTCACCTTTTAACCTTCTCTTCTCCAGGCTAAACATCCCCATCTTCCTAAGTCGTTCCTCATAGGGCATGGTTTCCAGACCCTTCATCATTTTGGTTGTCCTCCTTTGGACACGCTTCAGTTTCTCTTTTTGAATTGTGGTGCCCAGAACTGGACACAGTATTCCAGGTCAGGCCTGACCAAAGCAGAATAGAGTGGCATTATGACTTCCCTTGATCTAGATACTATACTTCTGTTGATGCAGCCTAAAATAGCATTGGTCTTTTTAGCTGCCGCATCTCACTGTTGACTCTTGTTCAACTTGTGGTCTACTTGGACTCCTAGATTCCTTTCACATGTAGTCTCCTTAAGCCAGGTGTCCTCCCTCCTATATCTGTGCATTTCATTTTTCTGCCCTAAGTGTAGTACCTTACATTTCTCCGTGTTGAATTTCAATTTGTTATCTTTGGCCCAGCTTTCTAGTCTATTCAGGTCATTTTGAATTTTGATCCTGTCCTCTGGCGTATTAGCTACTCCTCCTAATTTGGTGTCATTTGCAAATTTTATAAGTATGCCCCCAATACTGTCATCCAAGTCATTAATAAAGATATTGAATAGAAATGGTCCCAGGACAGAACCCTATGGCACCTCACTGGTCACTTCTCTCTAGGAAGAAAAGGAACCATTGTTGAGCACCCTTTGGGTTCGGCCGGTCAACCAATTACAAATCCATGTAATGGTTACTTTGTCTAGCCCACAAAATGTGTTTGCAAGAATGTCATGGGGAACCTTGTCAAAGGCCTTATTGAAATCAAGATGTGCTAGATCCACAGCATTCCCTTCATTTACCAAGGTCGTAATTTTATCAAAAAAAGAGATCAGATTTGTCTGGCATGACATGTTTCTCTGAAACCCGTGTTGACTTTTTGTGATTATGGAATTGCCTTCTAGATGTTCACAGACTCTCTGTTTAATGATCTGCCCTAGAATCTTTCCCGGTATAGACTAACTGGATGATAACTGTTGGGATCCTCTTTTTTCCCCTTTTTGAAGATGGGATCAACGTTTGCCCTCCTCCAGTCTGCTGGGACTTCTCCTGTTCTCCAGGAATTCTCAAAGATTATTGCCAATGGCTCCAATATTACATTTGCCATTTCTTTTAATACCCTTGGATGTAGTTCATCGAGTCCAGGAGACTTTTATTCATTTAGATTAACCAGATATTCCTGTACTATCGGTGCAATAACATGGTCTCACTTCCATGGATCTCTTCCTATATCACAGTTCCTGTGCTGCACATTCCCTTCTGGGAAGCTTAGAGCGGTGAGGGGGTGGTTTCTCAAGTAAGCAAGTGGAAAATCACTTTCTGCTATTGTTTGCCCAACCCCATCTTATCAGTAGTTGCTGTGGCTGCCGCTGCCATCCTCTCCTCAGCCAATGAGGCCCTATGCTTGCGCTCTTGTTCCAAATCCTTCTCTTGCTCTGGCAGTGGTGCATTTCTCTTCTCCAACTTTCAGGCAGCAAAAAGATTTCACTTAAACATTAGGAACAATTTATTGACCAAAAGGTCTGTTCAACAGTGTAAACTATTACCTCAAGAGGATAGTGGACATCCTTCTTTCAAGGTTTTTGAGGTTGGATAACCATCTTTTGGGACAACTTTTTTTGTACATGGCAGGGGCCTCTTTCTCCCCCCACCTTTTTGCCCAGGCCACCTCCCGTATCATTTGTTGTCCCTGCTACTACTGCAGCCACTTCTACTGTCCCCTTCTCAGCCAGTGAGGCCCCATGCTCTTCTGGCTTCTCTCTTGCAGCTCCAGCAGGATGGCCATGGAAGGCTAGAGGGCTGGTAGCAGTGGTGGTCACATCCCACAGTGTTTGGCAGCTATAGGGTTGCTCTGAAGCTGCTGCTGGTGGTATGGGACATGGCTGCTGCCACCAACCCTTACAATGGCCATTCTTATAATTAATTAATTGGTTTGTGTTTTAGTCTGTGGAATAGCAAAAAGCAGCTGTAGAATGCACAGAACTGTCCTGTCCTGTTTCTCCTCATAAATGCCATATTATATTGCATTTTTTTCTGGGAGAATAGCAGACGCAAAAGTAATTGAGATAAAATGGAGTGAAAAGGCACTGACCTGCAAAGAGGGGGCAAAGTTCCCATCAAATGAGAATGTCCAGGTGCAGGAAAGTTCCATATTAGTTTACAGTTGACTGTTCAAAGGACCATAATTACAGATGTGCAACATGTTTTTCTGTATGTTCTCCTGTCATGGGTTTTGTGCCTATGTGAGGCTTCTGCTTTTATATGTAGACTAAAATTATGATGCTGCTTTGCCCTCATCTGACATTTACGTTCTCAAGGAGGCATGGGTCCTGCCTTCTCCATTAGCTAGGCTCTGGCTTCAGAAGCAGAAGAAAAAACCTCATAGCTAAGTTTGACAGCATACTGTTCTGTGCAGTTTTCTCTTTGTGTTGCCTTAGTGTTAGCTTTTTTTGGGTTTTTTTTTCCTTTAGTGTCTTTGGTACATACTAATTTTGGCTCTTTCATGGGCACCTAATCTGCTTTCTTCTGTAAGTGCACATTTTGTGGTAGTGTGTTAGTGCTGATGGAGGACCCTCTACTTTCGTGTCTAGGCAAGATAGACCTTGCAGACTTTTATAGGCTGAAGTGAGCAACTGTGACTGTTAACATTTCGATTACAGTTCCTATAATCACTGACCTTTGTTATGATTCAGTATCATCTGCAGAGGCATAAATTTCTAGCTCTTGTCATAGGCATTGTTAAAAGGGTTTGTTCATTAGGAAAAAATAAATAGAAGCACTCACTTAAGGTACATGTGCAGGGAGAAGACTGGTATTTGTCTAGGCATTTCATAACAAAAGTGGAAGAAGAAAATGAAAGCTTTCAGGGGATGCTCATTTAACTGGAAGTCCATTTATCTTGGTTTATAGATACGAGAAGAAGATAAAGATCCTGTTTATTTGTATTTTGAAAGTATGATGACTTGTGCTCGTGTTCGAACATACACACGCAAGACACAGGAGAAAAAGCATCAGCAA
The DNA here is from genome assembly GCF_019175285.1 of Sceloporus undulatus. Lineage (NCBI taxonomy): Eukaryota > Metazoa > Chordata > Lepidosauria > Squamata > Phrynosomatidae > Sceloporus > Sceloporus undulatus. Next base: position 319,565,859 of record NC_056522.1, on the reverse strand, counting down.
AAGTGTCTTCCAAGTTCTGAGAAACCCATTGAAAAGGTAACATCCCTGCCACTGGCAGCTATTAAACCCAGGAAGGGAGCTACTATTTACTGCATGATGTCTTCTGTTCACAAGAGAAGAAGATGTTTGTAATATTCTTCAAAATATTAATAAATATGAATAGGAGTGATCCAGTACACATTGTTTGCTTGGATTTGCAAGGGGATTTTGTCAAGGACTCTTGGATCCGTTATGAACTGAAAAGTGGCTAAAGGACAGAAAGTAAAAGAATAAATGGTTAGTTCTCACAGTGGAAAAATGTAAGCAGTGGGGGATCTGAGGAGTTCATGCTGTGATGGTTGTTAGCAAGTTCACAAATGATCTGGAGTTCAGAATGTGTACAAGGTGGTGAAGTTTGCTCCAAATTATTTTGGGCAGTTGGAACAAAAACAAAATGCTAAGCACTCCAACAGGTTCATGGCAGACTTGAGGGAATGGACAATAAGCAGGTTCAAAGGAATGCTCAAGGTAAAAAGTCCTTGACACATATATGTTGGTTGGATCTGGTGCAGCAACAACTGAGAGGAAAATGTCAACTCAGTCATTAAGCAGTGGCTGTAAAAACTATAAAAATTTTTTTCCATGTTGGCCATAATTAGAAAAGGAACCAAAAATAAAATGGCCAAGATGGTACTGCTCATATACTGGAGTTTGGAAATCATGTTGCCATTAGATCATTAAAGATATAATTTGTTAATGGTAGAATGTTGAGTAAAAACTTATAAATTTGTTATTTAATTTGTTAAATTGTCAAAATTACTTTGAAGTGGCCATTAACAAATTAAAACAATGAAAACCATTTGTTGTTATTCAGAAATTGTATCAGTTGTGTCTATGATTGAAATAATGAATTTTAACATCTGTACTGGCAATTGAGCAATTTTGGAATAATACACTTGTCCCTTCTGATTCTTGGGGGATCCATTCCGGACACCACCACCCCCCTGGTGAATCGGAAAAACCTTCAGTATTGAAGCCCCTTTGTTTTTAATGGCTGCACACTCCTGCATGTGGCCCTGAATGTGCACCGTGGGCACATGTGCCATTTTGTCCCTCTTGCCTTCCTGTTTGCAGAAATTCAAAACGGCGAACAGGAAGTCAGTGAATCTGGAGGGATGACTATTTCCAAATTCTGCTATATATAAATCTATATAATGAGAACATATGGAAAAAATACACCTGATAAAGTGATGACACAAGTGTGGGAAAGTGCTACCAGAATAATTAAGGGATTAGAACCTTAGGATGAGAAAAGGTTACAAAAACTGGGTCTATTTTCCTTAGATAATGGTGAGTCTATATATATTTGATTTGGAGTAGAAGATAGGAAACTGTGTTTTTCTTCATAATACAAGAATCTGGGTTCATAAACTAAAGTTGAATTAAATGACATCTGAAACAGGTAAAAAGAAATATGTATGTGCTTTGTACAGCATGTAGTAATTTTTCTTTGTTTCATTTCCAGGAGCATCATCCTGAGCTTCAGCCCATCAAAACAGAAGAGGATAAAGAGTCTGGAGGTAGAACTACTATCTTGAACTTAGTTTTTAGGTCCTTGGGTGGATACCTAATGTCGAATATGTAGAATTTGCAAGGAAGGACTTGATCGTGACAAAGATTAATCTTTCTCTCTGATGAGTGAATTAGGAGGCTTTCACAGCTGGCATCCATAGTTTTTTGTGGGTTTTTCAGGCTGTGAGGCTGTGTTCTAGAAGAGTTTATTCCTGACGTTTCGTCAGCTGCTCTGGCTGAGATCTTCAGAGCATGCTGGCATGGAAGAGAGTGTGGTACATATACTGTTGGTTGAGAGGAGGTGATTTGCATGTTGATCTGCTTATTTGTTCTGTTGTTGAATGGCAAAGCCTCAGGGTGTCTAATCAATTTCTCATTGTCTGCTGGGGAACCCCCCCCCCCCCAGTGGTTTTCAGTTGCATTTGCTGGGCATTGATTTTGTTGTTTTCAGGACTGGTAGCCAAACTTTGTTTGCTTAAAAGTTTCTTTCCTGTTGCAGTTGTCCAGGTATTTATTTCTCTCTGGCGTTTAAGACATGGCATTATTGCCACCAGTTCTTTCTCCAAGGAAAAGGCAAAGCAACCCTAGAGAGATAGTCATAGTACATGCATGAGAATTGTGTAGCCTGGAATATGTATACAGCCCCCAAAGGCCTCCTGTGTTCAAGACACCAGGAAGCTCAATTCTATAAAACACCCCCAACATGTGTTTTGTTTTTTTTTTTAAATCTTGGTTTATCAGAAAAGGGGCAGGTGCAGACTGCCCTCATGGAACATTCCACAGCTGAGTAGTTTGGTGGGAATACCACACCCCCATCTACCTTACCGCTCATGCCTTGACTCACCAAGCTACCATCTCTGGAGTATTTTGTCTGCTGACAGAGGTAGTTTTCTTGAGCGTTACAGTGCTGAATACAGTAGCTTTCCCCTCATGATTCTGCTTCTCTTCTTTTTTCTTCCCAGCTTCTTTTGCTTTCTCCTTACATCTGAGGGAGAGAGAGAGATAGAAAGTTGCTCCCTTGTATTTGTTCTCTTCCCCCTCTCCCACTTCATTATTCTTGGTTATCTATTGATCTGTTCTTTGGCCTCTTCTTCCCTCTTTGAGCAATGTTCTTGTGGACAGGAAGTCTCTCTGATGCATATTCTGAATGTTTGTTCTGGTTGGGGAAGACCATATTGTACAGGGCTCAGCATCTTAAAGTCACTGCTCAGCATCTTAACCAAGTCATCTTACCTGGCTACTAACCCTGTCTGCTTGGGGAATCAAAAGTGCACTACTTCATAGCAGTTGTTTTCTTTTCTGTTAAGAATGTAGGCTTAATTTTCTTGTGCAGCAGAACACAGTTTATGTAATTCTGTGCACCCACTAAATTGCAATTCTAATTCAGGTAGGTTTATGGATCTGTAGTAGTTTTCTTCACCACTGTTTGATATTAGATTTATAAAAAGCTTTTTTGATTGAGATAATCTAGAACATTCAGTTAACAGTTAATTGAATCTTTATTTTTTCATTTTATAATATTGCAATAAAGTAGGATTCTCAAATCCTGTGGTTGAATCTAGCCATTCCGGGGTCTTATCTAGTCCTCTTGGTTTCTCCAGATTACCACATCCCCTTTTCAGTGATACTATCACTTCTGGTTTCTCTGCTTGTTTTATGGTTTTAGGTACTATTTTATGTATGTTTTACCTCAGTGTGAAAAGACCTAATTAATGGCAGTAAGAACTATAAAATATACTGGTAGTTTTGATCTCGCTCCCTTGTTTTTGGCCATGCTTATTATTAGAATGCAGGCCCTTAGTGAATCATGACTCTCAGGATGAGAGAAGTTCTCCACCATTAGGAAAAAAGTGTATTGTTAGCAGTAAAATTCTTTTTAAAAAAATAGACTCACACAAGTTCTTAGTCAGCAAAAAAAGACAGATTCACCAAAGCATTCGAAACAGAAGATCTTTTTTCAGATATAGGTCATTACAAAATTAAGCTTAAGAAATGAGGTTTGCAAATTTAATATTCCTTTAAAGGCACAGTTTGATGGCTGAGCTTTATGTCTTTCCCAGTGGGCCCACCCCCCACCACTTGCACTCCTTTCAGATCAGGATTCCTGTGATCTCTTTGTGGGGAGGAGTCATGTTCTGAAGCCTCTGTGAGCAATCTCCCATTTCTTTCCTTATCTGGAGAGAATTTTACACCAGCTAGAGCTCTCTCTTAGCCAGCAGTTTTTCTTGCCAAAGCTTTCTCTGCCACGACTTCATCTGAGAAACATCAATCCATCATATTACCTGAAAGTCCAACCACCCTGTATACGTTAATATGGATGTTCAGGAACTATGAAGAAACTGGAATACTTAGCTTTTTCCCCCCTACCAAGACCTTTTTCATGGCTGTGTTATGAATTATAATGTTGCTCCAAGTTTTGTACACCTGGTTGCTTCTAAAGTTGCAATATTATTTGTTTTCATCCTCATTTAACTTAGTTTTCAACTTGACTTATTTATTAAACTTATTTCTATTCTTTCCCAGAGAAGAACTGCTGGTTTTCCTGTAGTGCTGAGGATCCAGCCATTTCTTACGTACATCATACCACTCCAGATGGAAGAACCAAGCTAGTTGAGATTGTCTCTGACTGCAGTTGGGAAGAGGATCGCAATGAGATCTTGAACACCTTATCACAGCACATCAAGAATAAGATGCCCAAGTCCCTCAAAGTAGGAAATTACATTATTGATCTAGAATGTGAAGGCAAAACCTGGGGTGAGAAGAACACCCCTATCTATACTTCCCGAGTGAAAATCTCCATGCAGTCCTGTGAAAACCAGAGTGAAAAGGACCAAATCACCATTTTAGAGACTTCTGATTTGTCATCATGCAAAAAGACAGAAAAAAACAAATCCTTAACACCTGGCATGTTACGGGAACAAAGAAAGAAAGGCTTGCCCTTCTATGCTGGCCTTTCTTCTGCAGGAAAACTTTTTGCCTACACATGCAAATCTGGTTTGGATCCATCAAGTTTAATTCAGGTAAGGTGCTTTGCTGTTGGTGTTAAGATCTCCCCTTTGTCCATGAATTTGTTTACCCCTGCAGTGATCTTTAAAACGTATACTGTTCTCCCCTAGTTCTCTTCCCCTGAGTTGGAGAAGAGAACTAGCATGAGTGTTAGCCCCTCCTTGGGATCTAGGAAAGCTGTTTCATGTTGATATTTCCAGAGGAAGAAGGCTCTCTTCCCTGAGGCCCCAGACAACTTCATAGAAAGTGTGTGGACCCTGGCAGGCAACCATTTATAACAGCCCAGTGCTTTTAAAGAAAGATTTCTGCCTGAGGATTGAGATCTGCTGGAGGGATCTTCTTTTGTGCCCTTTCAGTGGGAGTAATATTCAGTGAGGAATGAGAGAGGCTGCTTCCACTATAGCACCCAAGTTACAGAATATCCTCAGAGTCAGCCTGATGCCAAAATTTGTTTTGTTCCAGTGCCAAGTTCAAAGGTGACTTTTAATTAAAGTCTTTGGAACCTGATGATTTCATGCAGAGCTGGGTACTTGCATGGTTTTAAACTTTTAAAATTATTCAACTCTTGAATTATTCAGCCATTTAATATGTATTTAAAATGTTTAAATTGTTTTTATTTTAAATTTTAAAACTGATTTTATTGCAAGCCACCCAGAGATCTTATGATATAGAGCAGAATATAAGTATTTTAATAAGATATAATACTAAAATAAAATAAATGTTGATGTGTAGAATGAGGTAAAGAAAATTTCTCCTTCATTTTTATTAATGCTTAAAAATAAATACTGATAGGGAGAGTGAGGAAAAGATTTTTCCTTCAGTTGGTTCTTCTTCGTGGTCTTTGCCAATCACACAGATGGGTTGTTCTGTGCCTGCGCAGTAAAGCTTGGAAACTTCTGGAATCACTAGGCAAAACTTAGTTTGCAACTTTTTGGTGGTAGCTCTGTTCATCCTTATATAGACCCCCTATCAGTCCCACGCCTCCTCAGTTCTTTTTGTTTGCCGCACAAGCAGCTAGAGGGAACTCTTTGAGGAATTGCTATTCTCCAAACAACTCTGATCAGTTTGATTCCGGATGTTGACCTTGGATTGTATTGGCTACCATTTGGATTTTGTCTTGGTGATTGTCGAAGATTGATTGAGCCTTGGCCTGCCTTACAATTTGTTTTTGTCTTATCAGATTGGATTTGGATTCTTTGACAATGGCCTCCCGCTCAACCTTGTTTAAGCAGTGTGGAGGAAAAATTCTTGGGCAAGACCCTCATGATTCTTGCCTTCTGTGCTTGGGGGAAGGACACAATGTTTCATCCTGCCCAATGTGGTAAGTTGGTGGCCCCCCGAAGCCCCAGAAAAATCGAGAATCACGCCTCAAGGCGGCTTTATATCAGCAGGCCCTTCAACCTGCTTCAGCCTCGAAAGACTGTCTGCAAAAGTCTAGATCTGGAGAACCTGCCTCCAGAAGGCAGGGGATCACTCCCCAAAAGCTAAGGACAGACGTCCTAAGGAGAAGTCCTCCAAACATGCTCAAAAATCTGACCAGGATTGGAGCTCCGACCACGAGTGTTCAACCAAGTGTTCTTTGAAAGGCAAGCATCATTCCAAGGAGTCCTATCCATTGAAGAGGGAAAAATCTGCTGAATGCTCCTTCTCCAAAAAGCGCCGGTCTTCTTCTCCACATTTGGATAAGTCTGATAAGAAGAGGTGCCCTCCCTTGGCACCCTTGGGTTCTGATCCCACTCAGGCTCGTGTAGCTTTTACACCTCAGTGTACTGATCTGCTTGGTCTCATTGTCGAGGAAACACATTCCAGACAAATCCCCTCTCCATGTGGTCCAGATTGATGTTGACTTGGAGTCTGAGGGGAAGATTCGTGAACTTGATCAGCCGACACTCACCAAATCTGGCTACCGAGACTCGGCCCTGAGAGCCACTGGCCCAGATGGCAGCATGCCCTGATCACTGTATCGAGGTGACTGCAGAGATCCATACTGAACCGCAACATGATACAGTTGCTAGGGCTGAGGACACCCCTTGTTTGAGGAGTACCCAGACTTGGTGTACGACGAGGAAACTGGCTGCTATTATTTGCCAGTCGATATCAAGAAACTCCACAAAGATTCCACTGGTAGGTGTACTTTCCATTCACCAGCCCAGCGTACAACAACCTCGGCTATAACCCAAAGCACTACAGCTCAGACAACCTTGAGCAAACCTCCACCGGTTCCAGTTCATCAGGAGTCTTTACGGGATCAACCCCTCCCTCGGATCCCATCAGTTACATCTCCAGGATCTTCCCATTTATCGTCCCCTTCTGGGAGTTCGGTGAGAGCACCTCCTTGCCCTGCATTGGTGGTGCACGAAAGCACCTCCTCCACCGACAACATGAAATCTTTTGCAGAGCAAATGATTAGGATATCCAATGCTTTCGGGATTGAGGTCAACCATACAGAGGAAGATTCCTTAGATCCCATTGAGCAAAGAATCCGTGGGAAGGATCCTGCATCCATTGCCTTCCTACCCTCAGTGCAAAAGATTGCTCGACGGTCGTGACAGACTGGCTACCATCCCATCAACATCCAGGAAAATCGAGAACTTATACTGAATCACTCCATCTTCAGCTTCCTGGTTCTTCGAATACCCCAGGCCGAATCGTGGAAAGGGCTCAACAGTCCTTCATACCAAAGACATCCTCATTGCCAACCGATACGGAGGGTAAAAAGATTGACAGGATGGCCAAAAGATTTTATGCGGCTGCTGTTCTTGGCCTTAAAGTTGTGAATTATTCTGCATGCATGAGGGCTTACCAGCAACATTTGTGGGAAAGGATGCTGCCCTGATGGATGATCTGCCGGACAAATGGCTCCTGGACCCCGCCCTCCATGCCCAAGCTCATGCCTTGGGGACCCAACAGATCAACTCAGCCCAGCATTCAGCTGACTGCGCAGCCAAGGTTTTGTCGGGTTCAATCGCTTTCCGCGGCCATGCTTGGCTCCGGTCCTCCGACTTAACTCTGCAAGCCCGGACGCTAATTGAGGACATGCCATTCGACGATTCTGGATTGTTCAGCAAAGACACAGATGAAAAGCTGAACTTCTGGTACAAGATGAGAATGGCCACAAGAAGGCATGGTATGTCTTCTGCTACCTACCAAGGTGCTTCTAGATGACAGTATGGTGGCCAGTGCCCTAGCTATCCTCTGTCCCAATACTGTTCCTTCCAACAACAGAAACGTCAGTATCCCATCCAGGACCAAGGCCAGTAGAGATACCTATCCCAGTCTTCTTCTTCGTCTGGCCACCGCCAGCCTCCCCAGACACGGTACCAACAAAGTTTCCGCAAAAAGTACTCGGAACAGTGAAAGAAGTGAATGTGAAGGGATGACGTGCACTCTGTTTTGACTCCCTTTGAGGATAGATTAGGCCCTTTTTCAAATTCATGAGCCATGGTGATTTCTGACACTTTGGTCTTCAGCATCGTCTGTGGGGGATATGCCCTAGAGGTCGAAGAGCTGCCGCCCACCGGAGCTATAATTTCCACCTCCCTCTCAGACACTCTACTCGATAAAGTGCGCTTTCTGTTACAAAAAAGTGCTATCGAGTCTGTCAACCCTGCTCGAACTTGTAGCTGTTTCTTATCCCCCCCTCTTTTTTTTTTTTTTTTTGGTACCGGAGGCGGATGGAAAGTTTCGACCTATTTTGGACTTATATCACTTAAACTTGTACATGTGTTATTGTCGCTTCTGTATGGTAACTCTCTCTTCTATCTTGCCATTGCTATAGAAAGGCCAATGGTTTGCTACCCTCAACCTCAAGGATGCTTATTTTCACATTGAAATAATTAAGACCACAGAAAGTTCTTGGCATTCACTGTAGGTTCTGATGCTTTTCCGGCCCGTCAGCATCTCCATGGCACCAAGCGTCTTCGCCAAATGCATGGCTCTGGTAGCGGCTTACCTTTGACAGTGAGGCATTGTTGTCTTTCCATACCTCGACGATTGGCTCTTCGTGGTCCCATCTTGAGAAGAGTCATCCAACAACATCAATTTTGCCCTGTCTTTGCTGGACTCTCTCGGTTTACTGATCAACTTAGAAAAATCCCACCTCATACAGGTTCTAGGCTCTCTCCAAGGATGTTTAAGACTATCTGACCAACAGAAGGATCACATTCTGTACCACTCAAGTGACCCTGGGACATATGGCCTCAACCACCTACGTTACCCCTGAATGCACGTCTGAGAATGCGCCCCTGGTTTCTCTCAATGCTCAATCCTGCAGCCAACCATCTCGGCAAGTGGCTATCGGTACCGAGACCAGTTGCCAGGACCCTTCAATGGTGGCTCGATCCCGACAATGTCTGTGTGGGAATGCCGTTTCTGCCTCCTCAACCTCAGGCAACCCTGACTACACATGCCTCCCTGGAAGGATGGGGGGCTCACACTTCAAACCTAACGATAAGGAACAAGTGGTCTCCCATTGAGAGGATTTTCCATATCAGTGTTCTGGAAATGCTTGCAGTAGAGAAGGCTCTCAAAGCCTTTGAGATCTTGCTCTCAGGACAGACGGTCCTCCTGATGACAGATAACACAACGGTAATGTATTACACAAACAAGGAAGAACCTGATTCCCAGACCTATTAAAGATCATGCTTTGCATTTGGGACTGGAATACGGTTGCAATCAATCCATCTCCCAGGGGATCAAAACCACTTGCAGATCAGCCTAGCAGTTCCACAGGCCCTGTCACGAATGGCAACTTCATCCCACCACGGTGTGGAGCCTTTTCTCCAAATGGAGAATGCCCGACATCAACCTCTCAACAACCAGTACCAACAGTTCTGCTCAAGGACTCGGTCCACAAATTCCTGAGGAGATGTGTTCCTGTTCCAGTGGTCGGGAAAGTTCTTATATTCCTTTCCCTCCCTTCCCTCTCATCATGAGAGGGCCCTTCTTCTTACTCTGATTAGGCCCAATGGAGCTGGCCTGCCCTTCTCTTCCTCTGGATGGTGGATGTTCTTGTGGTCCACTTGGACTCCTAGAACCCTTTCACATGTGGTCTCATTCAGCCAGGTGTCCCCCATCCTATATCCATGTGTTTCATTTTTCTGCCCTCTTCTTAGTTTGTTATAGAAGTATTGAAGCCAGAAGAGCCCATAGCATGCCGTGGAACAAGTAATGGGGTGTATGTTGCTGGTGCACGCGTGCCACAAACCCGAGCCCCATTACTTCCTATGAGGCTTCGGCATACGCTGATTTCCCCTTACACTGAGGGATCCGGAATGGATCCCCGTGTAAGGGGAGGATGCACGGTGTAGTGTCTAGATCAAGGGAAGTAATAGTGCCACTATATTCTGCTTTGGTCAGGTCCGACCTGGAATACTGTGTCCAGTTCTGGGCACCACAGTTCAAAAAGGATGTTGAGAGTGTGTCCAGAAGAGGGTGACTAAAATGGTGAAGGGTCTGGAAACCATGTCCTATGAGGAGTGACTTAGGGAGCTAGGGATATTTAGTCTGGAGAAGAGACGGTTAAGAGGTGATATGATGGCCCTGTTTAAATATTTGAACGGATGTCATATTGAAGAGGGAGCAAGCATGTTTTCTGCTGCTCCAGAGAACAGGACCCGGAAGAATGGATGCAAGCTACGGGAATAGAGATTTGACCTCAACATTAGGAGGAACTTCCTGACAGTAAGGGCTGTTCAACAGTGGAACACACTCCCTCTGAGTGTAGTGGAGTCTCTTTGGAGGTCTTGTGAGTTCATTAAGAAAAAGAGCCCTCCCTCCAGTCCATCTGCTTTGGTCCAGGCCCCAGAGGCAGAGAAGAACTGCTGGACCTGAGGCCCCCCCCCCAATTCCCTTCTCCTTTTGTGTCGTGTCTTTTTAGATTTTAAGCCTGAGGGCAGGGAACCATCTATTATCCCCTCTGTTGTAAGTCGCCCGGATTCCCAGTGATTGGGCAGCATATAAATAAATCCTATTATTATTTATGCATGGCAGGGGGCTTGACTGGATGGCCCTTGTGTTCTCTTCCAACTCTATGATCCCACGATTCCCAAGAATCTTGAAAACTTTTTCCCTCAAGAAGCAGATACCCAATGTTGGCTGGCAAACTAGTTTTGAAACCAAAGATAATTTAAAATGTAACTTGGGGCATGGGGGTCAGGTATTAAAAGAAAAAACTAAAACATTCATTTGCGTAAAACTAAGTCTGTTGTGTAAATATGATTAACAGTTTGGATCCTAGACACCATCAAAAAGGCAGAATTCCCAAGTTAACAGCATTTGTATCCTTTTTATTTCAGGTTAATGGTAAGAACTACCCACAGGCCAAACTGCTTTTGGGACAGATAGGAGCATTACATCCAGCTAGTCGACTTGCTGCTTATCTCACAGGCAGATTGCGCCCAGCAATGCTTGATCTCTCAACAATCAGTACGGTAATATCCAAGATGGCTTCCAGTACTAAGGTTGCTACTTCTGAATCACAGTCAGCTGAGACACCTGCATCAGAAACTTTGAAAACGATATTTTTAGATAACTCTACATTGAATTCTACGTTAACACCACCAAATGCTAAAGCTAATGCCTCAGCACAGAGAAAAATAGGTAGGTTGTAACCTTGTGTGTGTTATGTGCCTTCATGTTGCCTGTTGACCTAATGACAACCCCATGTATTTCATAGGTTTTTCTTAGGGAAGGAATACTTAGAGGTGGTTTTGTCACTTCCTTCCTCTGAAATGTAGCCTACATCACCTGGTATTAGTTGGCTGTTTCCCATCCAAGTACCAACCAGGACTGCCCCTGCTTAGCTGTGGTATTAGCAATAATAATAATAATAATAATAATAATAATATTTATTTGTATTTCCCTTTTTAACAAAGGAATCAAAGCGGATTCCAACAGTCTAAATAAACTATCAAACAATTAAAAATTACAATTTCAAAACCCCAACCTTCCTCCCAATCATAAAAACAGTGATCAACCCATAAAAAGAGATTAAACATCAAAAAATTTAAAACTGTCCAATAGGAATACAGTGGTACCCCGGGATACGAATGCGCCGCCTTACGAAATTTTCGGGTTACGAAAAAAATCCATTAAAAAAAACTGTTCCGGGTTACGAAGGTTATTTCGGGTTACGAAAAAATTTTTGGTGCTTTTCGGCGCTTTTTCGCACGAAATTGCGGCTTTTCCCCATTAGCGCCTATGGCATTTCGGCTTGCGAATGCTTTTCGGGTTACGAAAGCGGCGGCGGAACGAATTAATTTCGTAACCCGAGGGAGCACTGTACACTGAAATTTCGGCAGATTAGCAAAAGAAATGAGTCTTACTCTAGAAGAGGGGGGCACAAGGGCGTAGTATACATGAAGTAGAAAGTGGTTTGTATATGTTTGTTTATATCTTGAATTTAAATGTAATGGAAAGCTAGGGTGGAGAACTTAACAGGAGTACAGATTCCCCCAGCCCTTCACATGGGCCAGATAAGGTCACAGGCTGGGCTTCCACCCCTGATGTTAGTTTTGTGGCTGAAGTGCTGGGTTGAAATCTTCCAAACAGTGCCTTTGCTTGGGAGCTGTCTTCACTTTCTCACAGGCTTTTGCTACACGGGTAAGCCTACTCCTTTAGTAGCTCAGCTTTCATGCAGATGCTAGAACCATTTTTCGTATGATTAATGACGGCATTATGCAGGTCAATATTTTCTCTGGCAGCACTCCATGAATGGAATCTTCTAACCCTAGCAGCTTAGTTCACCATCTTTACTTGTGTTCTATGGGTGTTGTTATTTAAACTTTTAAACTACACTGCTCTTTAAAGTTATTGATTGATTTGTGTTCTTTTTGTTCTCTCATATGCAGTTTGTAATTATTGTATCCATGTATTTTGTATTTTATTTTATTGATGTTTTAATTCTGATTACAGGTTGGAGTCACTTAGTTCTGAGTAGCTCTGAAATGAGAGAAAACATGGAATGTTTTTTTAAAAAAATAAAACTATATTTTATAGTTCTGCTTTCTGTTATGAGATGTTTTCATACAGTTTTAAGGATGGCATTTTGAAACTCCTACTCTGGGTGATTGAAGACACCTAATATACAGAATCTCAGTGATCATTAATCTTCTGATTATCTGAGAAAATAGATAAAAATTAAAGGGGAGGGAAACAACAGGGAAGTTATTGTGGGAGTCTACTGCAGATCCCCAAGTCAGATGGAGGAATTGGATGATGCCTTTCTAGAACAGATGACCACACGTTCAGAGAGGAGAGATGTAGTAATGGGTGACTTCAACTATCCTGATACTAGCTGAAAGTCAAACTCAGCCAAATCCCCGAGGTCCAGCAAATTCCTCACTTGCCTTGGACACAATTTCATTGTCCAAAAGGTGGAAGAGGCAACAAGGGGATCAGCTATTTTGGATCTGATCCTAACCAACAGGGATGATCTAGTTAATGGAGTGCAGGTGGTGGGATCCTTAGGTGGAAGTGATCATGTTCTCCTGGAATATGTTATACAATGGAAAGAAGAAGCCAGGCATAGTCAGACACGCATTCTAGACTTTAGGACAGCTGATTATAGTAAACTTAGAGAAATACTGGGCATGATCCCATGGTCAGGAATACTAAAAGAGTAGGGAATTCAAGAAGGATGGAAGTTTCTCAAGGGGGAGATACTGAAGGCACAATTTCAAACAGTTCCAATGAGGAAGAAAAATGAGAGATGAAACCAGTATGGATTACTAAGGAACTTTCAACTGAGCTAAGTTTTAAAAGGAACATACTGTATATAAGAAATGGAAAAACAGGGAAATCACCAAATAGGAATTCAAACAAATAGCTAGCACGTGTAGGGGTAAAGTAAGCACAGAATGATCTCAGTCTTGCTAGAGAGGTTAAGAAAAACAAAAAAGGCTTTTTGGGATATGTCTGCAGGAAAAGGAAGAAGGAAATGGTAGGGCCACTGTGTGGAGAAAATGGCAAAATGCTAACAGGGGACAGAGAAAAGGCAGAATTGCTCAACACCTTCTTTACCTCAGTCTTCTCAGAAAAGACAAAGGGTGCTCAACCTGAGGATAATGGGGCAAAGGACAGAATAGGAGAATTTCAGCACAGAATAAGTAAAGAGATAGTAGAGGAATACCTTGTTAATCTAAACGAATATAAATCTCCAGGACCAGACGAACTACATCCAAGGGTATTAAAAGAACTGGCAAATGTAATATTGGAGCCATTGGCAATAATCTTTGAGAACTCCTGGAGAACAGGAGAAGTCCCAGCAGACTGGGGGAGGGCAAACATTGTCCCCAGTTTCAAAAAGGGGAAAAAAAGAGGATCCCAACAATTATCGTCCAGTTAGTCTGACATCTAAACCAGGAAAGTTTCTCGAGCAGATAATTAAACAGGGAGTCTGTGAACATCTAGAAAGCAATGCCATAATCACAAAAAGTCAACACGGATTTCAGAGAAAGAAGTCATGCCAGACAAACCTGATCTCTTTTTTTGATAAAATTACCAGCTTGTTAGATGAAGGGAATGCTGTGGATATAGTATATCCTGATTTCAGTAAGGTTTTTGACAGGGTTCCCCATGATATTCTTGCAAACAAACAAGTGAAATGTGGGCTAGACAACCTAATTGTTACATGGATTTGTAATTAGTTGACTGGCCGAACCCAAAGGGTGCTCAACAATGGCTCCTTTTCATCCTGGAGAGAAGTGACCAGTGGGGTCCCACAGCACTCTGTCCTGGGGCCAGTGCTATTCAACATCTTTATCAACGACTTGGATGACAGAATTGGGGGCATACTTATCAAATTTGCAGATGACACCAAATTAGAAGGAGTAGTTAATACCCCAGAGGACAGGATCAAAATTCAAAATGACCTGAATAGATTAGAAAACTGGGCCAAAGCCAACAAAATGAATTTCAACACGGAGAAATGTAAGATACTGCACTTAGGGCGGAAAAATGAAATGAACAGAAAGATATAGAATGGGTGACACCTGGCTGAACGAGACTACATGTGAAAGGGATCTGGGAGTCCTAGTAGACCATAAATTGAACATAAGTCAACAGTACGATGCAGCAGCTAACAAGGCCAATGCAATTTTAGGCTGCATCAATAAAAGTATAGTGTGTAGATCAAGGGAAGTCATAGTTCCACTCTTCTGCTCTGATCAGGCCCCACCTGGAATACTGTGTCCAGTACTGGGCACCACAATTCAAAAAGGACATTGAGAAATTGGAGCGTGTCCAAAGGAGGGCAACTAAAATGGTGAAGAGTCTGGAAACCATGTCCTATGAGGAACATCTTAGAGAGCTGGGGATGTTTAGCTTGGAAAAGAAAAGGGTAAGGGTTGATATGATAGCCCTGTTTAAATACTTGAAGGGATGTCATATTGAAGAGGGAGTAAGCTTGTTTTCTGCTGCTCCAGAGACTAGGACCCGGACCAAGGATGCAAGCTACAGGAAAGGAGATTCCACCTCAACATTAGGAAGAACTTCCTGACAGTAAGGGCTGTTTGACAGTGGAACAAACTACCTCAGAGTGTAGTGGAGTCTCCCTCCTTAGAGGTCTTTAAGCAGAGGCTGGATGGACATCTGTCGGGGATGCTTTGATTTAGATTTCCTGCATGGCAGGGGGTTGGACTGGATGGCTCTTGCGGTCTCTTCCAAATCTTTGGTTCTGTGATTCTTTGATTCTATTGAAATAACTAACTTTCAAACTACTATACTCCTTTATTTGCATAAGGAAGTGTTGTGGGGTTTTTTACCTGACATGAGCAGCAGGATTTTAAGGGTCTACCAACTTGGAGGATGGCTTGGACAATGGATGCTATAGGCTCCATGGCTTTAAGTCAATCCTTACCATGCTGAGAGCAGCCTTCCCCCATAATACTGTTTCTTTTTTTAATTATTGAACATGCTTTTAGACTCTTCAATAGTTTCTTTATGTTTTAAATCTTCAAATTATTCTTAGTTTTTTGAAATTGATTTTATGTAAAGCTTCCTTGCAATCTTGTGATAGAATGGGATGTATATGTTCCACTCTTATCGTGTTAACTTTTGTGAAACATAAAGGAGAACTCTATTAAAATTCCTTACTTTGAAATTCCTCCTTTTTAGCTATCCGCCCATTACTGGATGGTGTTACCTCTCAGTTGGTTGTAAGTGCAGTTGGAGCTCTGCAACAGAAGATTCCTGGAATTAGAACACCCCAACCTCTGACAGGACCACAAAAATTTAATATCAGATCTACACTTTCTTCTGGAACAGCTACAGTTCCTGCTGCTGCTACCACCACTATTACTGTGGCATCACTTCCTGTAACTACTCCTAGCCCTTCGCAGTGTAAGAAAGCTTTCAGTACTCCTGCTATTGCTATGGCAAATGCTACTGAGGCACCAGAAAATAGTATTGTGTCAGTTGCAACGTCTGCAGTTACTGTTAAAATATCAAAATCAACTGGAATAGTTACACCAGTTGCAACTATTGCTTTTACCAAGTCTGCAATAACCACATCAGCTCCAGTGTTAACAGCATCTTTATCTACAGTTTCACCCACAACTGCATCCATAGCCACAGTAACAACGCCGACTTCACTGATTGGGTCTGTTGGTTCTGGACCATTGGGAATTCACAAAAGTCCATTATCTAGTGAAAAGCCAGGTATGATGTCAACTGCTTGCCAATATTTGCAAGAAACACCTGGTTATATCTTTCCCATGCACTGCTAGCTTAGCCAGCCTACTGTGATGTACAAAATGCTTAACAGGTATAAACAAACAATTCGGAAGAATTCCTAGGATATCTGATGTTTTGGACCAAAAGATATGTGATGTTTCTCATGCAGTTAGAACTTTTTTGGCTTTTTGAAATAACAAATAGGTCTGTTGGGGAGAAGAAACTAAATTGGGCCAGCCACCCCACTAGGCAGAATGAGAGGGCTGCAGCAGACTGTTAAGGGGAGCAAAAAGTATATACCTCTTCCTTACTGCCATACGAGAGCTTTAGTGGCTATTCAAATGTTTCAAATGCCCACAGCCAGCTTTTCAAAGAAAAGCATTGGCAGGCTCTGGAGAGCAGCCTTTTGTAACAGCACCAAGATGAAAAAACATTTTGCATGCAGATCTTTGAATCAGCTAGATGCAAAGGCGATTGTTGACAGGGATTGATGTTGGGATAGCTTTTAAGAAGCTATCAGAAGTGCTGAAATGTATTTTGGTTTAGAGTTTAGCACCATAGATAGCTCCAGTAGTGTGTGAACTAAAATCTGGAGCAGAGTCGCCACCCACTCACATGGGAGCCTCTAGTTGTCTCTGACATCAGATGCTCTAATTATGAGGAATATTCACCAAACAAAGTTATTTCACCCTATTAGTTCTCAGGAAAGCAGCACCTGCTGTTTTAGCTGGCTGATATTACCCTTCCCAGAGTTGGCCCACCCTTGATCTCAAGCTCAGGACAGAACAGGGGGTAGGTGACAGTAATGAGGATGGACCATTACAATGATAAGGGATCAGATGGGATTTTGTCTGTCTCATGAGACAGCGGAGTTAAGCCATTGCTGTCAAGAATGGAAACAGTGGCCTTTTGGTCCTGCTGCATTTCCAGTCTGAATAAGGACAGGGTGGGAGTAAAGCCACACTTCCACTATCATCGGGGAAGGGTGGGTGTTGGCCATTGGGCTGAAGAGGAAAACCAGGCCTAGGAGTATGTAGTGGAAGTTCATTTGTTTTTTGTGGGTTTCTTGGGCTATGTGGCCATGTTCTAGAAGAGTTTCTTCCTGATGTTTCGCCAGCATCTGTGGCTGGCATCTTCAGAGAATGCTTGCCTGGAAAAAGTTGGGTATATATATATACTGTGTGAGCCTGGGAATGCAGGAGTGATTTGCATGTGTATTGTTCTGTTTTGTGATGGCAGGCCTCAGGCTGGGAGGCTAATGCAAAAGAGAATTAGTGTCTGCTAATTGGTGATCATTATCTGCTGGGAAAGACCTTGACTGAGTGGTTTCCTATTCTTCAGGGCTGAAATGAGGACTGAGCAAATGCAAATGGGAAACCACTCAGAGTCAGGGGCTTTCCCAGCAGATAATGATGACCAATTAGCAGACACTAATCCTCTTTTGCATTAGCCTCCCAGCCTGAGGCCTGCCATCAGCAACAGAACAATACACATGCAAACCACTCCTGCATTCCCAGGCTCACACAGTGTGTGTGTGTGTGTGTGTGTGTGTATATATATCCATGTTTCTAAGGCGACATTAATGTAGTTAATGACAAAAGAACATTAGCACACCATTGAGGGGTTTGTTTTGTGATTTACTGACATGATTTATGGTGTTCAAGTTAATGGAATTCAGGGGGGAATTGACAGCACTGTGCAATGCCTATCTATCAGTGTTAATTATCAGAGTTAATGTGGCCCCCTAAAATGAGGACCATTGTCCCAGTTCTTTTCCCAGCAAAGACAACTTCTGCTTGTGCAACTGGACTTTCCTCTGCATGCTGAGCGCCCCAGATTTGCTCCTCAGAGTCCTGAAACCATATGTTACAAATTCTGAGGGCATATAAGAAACTACTGGAGGAAGTGAATCAGTTTCTTAAATTATGCTGAGAGCAAGCATTTTATTCTCAGTTTATTATTCTTATATCATTTATTTTATTTATTATTTATTTTGAACATTTGTACCCCACCCTTCAGTCAAAAAGTCTCTCAGAACAGTTAACAAATTGTTAATTTGACCATTCCCTGTTCTAAGGTTTACAATCTAAAAAGATGCCAAACACAAAGAAAAGTGTGGCATTAGGGGAGAGGATTAAGTCTAGGAAATGTCTTCCTTGGAGACCAGAACAATAGCATTTGGTATGGAGGAAGGGATTTTCATCATACTGGAATCATAACATGATGGTTCTGTTCCCAGCTTTTGTTCTCATCCTCAAAGGCAAGAGCAATCACAGTTGGTATGGAGGGAGGATGTATAAAATGGTGTGTCATTCTTGCTGCTACATAAGAATTAAGGAAATGTGTTCTTCCATAATATTATAGGCACCATAAGCCCTCCAAGTTTTCCTCCTGGAGCAGAGAAACGTATGGGACCACGGCTGCTTTTGATTCCAGTAAATTCAGGTTCACCTACTTTGCGACCTCAAAACATGCAACTTGCTCAAGGGAAGAGAATGATTTTGCAACCTATAAGGAATCCTGGGGGTGTGAATCTCTACCGACATCCCAATGGCCAGATTATCCAGCTTGTTCCCCTGCATCAGCTCCAAACTACAGGATCCCAGCCTAGTTTACCACCTGTAATTCTCCGAAATTCAGGTAAAGCATACATTTTTTGAGATTTGGCTGAAATATTTTAAGAAATGTAGCCTTCAAAAATATCAAAGTTTTACTAGGAAGGCCTCCTTCCGGAAAACAGTTAGGATGCCGCCAACAAGAAAGTCCAGCTGAGTTGTCACACACCTCACTTCATAACAGGATATAATGTCTGGTGATGATTTTGGTATGTGTACAGGCTTATGGCAGAGTTGGTGTAGTACTTAGAAGATAATTTCCAGTGATGATTTTTCTATGTTGAGAGTCCTGCAGGTGTTAGTTCTGCAGATGATTAGGATTTTAGAGAATGGCAGCAACATTCTGAATTATCTGAAAGTTTACTGGAAATTGTGTTACCCATATAAAAGATAGTAGAGAAAACTAATTCTGAAGATTAATTACACAGAGTTTTGCTGGTGAAAGACAGTCTTTACCTCAAATGCCAATTTATTTGTACTGACAATTTAGGATCTAGGAATATGGATCCTTCAGAGGTAGTATTCAGAATACATTGTTCTTCATGGTCTCTGTGACTCACACAAATGGGTTATCCTGCACCTGTGCAGTGCCTCTTTTGAAGCATTCTAAAGTGTTCTGAAGAGTTTTGATTGTAGCCCTGTCCATCTCCAGCAGCCTTATGTTAAGGGCTTCTAGCTGAAAACCACCAATTCCTTTTTAACCACCACTGCAACTGCTTCTTCAGGAACAGTCGTCATGTACTTGAATTGGAAGACATCTTCTGAAGATCAATTGTCGGTGTTGGCTTTCTACACATGCTAGCCCTCGAGGTTTCTCAGTATTGCTGGCTTCTTTTAAGAAGTGTGTTGAATGCTGTATTAAGATCCCAGGTTGAGATAGGCATTTGAGCTGCCGTCAGTGTTTGGGCAAGTCCCATATTGTTGACTTAATGTTCACACCACAGGCCAGATGCAACAGAGAACATTGCCTTAAAGCTCTTCTGTACAAGCAGGCCTTGAAACCACAAGAGCTTGGGCACTATCAGCAATCATTGATTTTAAGAGATGAAGTGGGCACTCTGACATTGATCCTCAGCTTCGAAGAAGTTGACATCAAGTATAGAAAAGGCAGCCTTCATCCTAATGGATGTTGGTTCCTCTAAATGAAAGGCCACATGGGAATCAGTCCTCCTCACCCAGGGTCACACAGTGTGTGTGTGTGTGTGTGTGTGTGTGTGTGTGTGTATATACCCACTCTCTTCCAGATTAGCATTCTCTGAAGATGCCAGCCACAGATGCTGGTGAAACATCAGGAATAAACTCTTATAGAACATGGCCACATAGCCCGAAAAACCAACAAAAAACTAAAGGCCACAGGTACTTTGCGGAGACCTGTATACCTGCCAAGAAGACCAGAGATGGTACCAGAAATAAATCGTCTCATTGTTCATTGACCCTCCAGCAGGTCTCTCCAGATTGAAATGCAGACTGGCCTAAAGCACAAACAACAAGAAGAGATCAAAGGAGTACTCCTTGTCTCAATCCTCTTCTTCACAATTGATTGAAGATATGGCTGTAACTGAGACATGTACTCCCTCCAAGGAGTTATTTCAGAGATAGTTTTTAGTGAAGCCATGGGGGTCTCTCTTGCTGTGTACTGTTGTGGCGGATACCATCTCCATCCAGGGCAGAAGATCAGATGACAGTATGGTGGAGAGAGAAATTCAGGAGTCTTCTGTTGTTAGGATTACAGTCTCCACTTCTCTGGTTCTAATCTCAGTTCAAGAGAAACATCTTTGTCTTATCCTCCAATGGGGATGTTCCGATCTACAACGTTTTCCACTGTTCTGTTCCAAGAACCTTTGTGAAAGGGAGCAATCTATCCTGTACCTCACTCTGAGTTTCACTAGGAGGGTTTCTTCCAGTACTTTATTGTCAACAGAATGAATGGCGGTCTGAGGCCAATTCTGGACTTGAGGGATGTGAACCTGGTCATTAGGGGTATGAAAGTTTCACAGTCTCATACTCCTGTATCCTTTTTCAATGAACTTTTGTCTAAAAACAATTAAAAACCTATTCTTAGCTGTCTTTAAAAAATGTCACCCCCAAATTAAAAAGAATGGAACACACGATTTTTCCATAGAAACAACATAGTAGCCTATTTATTTAACACATAATAAACATTCCTCCAGTGTTTTCCTGGGTGGTGTTTTGATTGAGGACACTTACCATGCATCTACTTGATCCCAAACTGTGACTATCATGTCATATTATAGAGTGGACTCAAGGTCTCTTGTCAATACCATGTTTGGAAAAGATGTATTTTATTGTATTGTTTTTTGTGGGTTTTTTGGGCCATGTGGCCATGTTGTAGAAGAGTTTCTTCCTGACGTTTCGTCAACATCTGTGGCTGGCATCTTCAGAGAATGCTTGCCTGGAAAAAGTTGGGTGGGTGTGTGTGTGTGTGCGCGCGCACACACACACTGTGTGAGCCTATACACTCTCTCTCTCTCTCTCTCCTCTGACTTTCAGTCAACTTCAAAATCTTCTTCACCGATACAAACTGAAACACAGTAGCTCACAGCAATAACCTGCTGGTCTAACTATATAGCTCACAACCAACTAAACATTCCAACTGTCATCTGATATGTGACCAGACTCTTGGTTCACTAATACAGAATGTTGGCTGTGAGTCATCAGTCAGTCAATCAAAATATTTTTATGTTGTTTAAAGGAATATTATACCAACAGCTTCCTAGTCTCCCAGTGAATCACAGAGACCGTGAAGGAGGAGGGCACGTCTGTAACTGTAGGTCTTCAAATGGTCATCTGTGAACTTACACAACCCTGCCCTTCCCCCTCCCCCTCGTCATGTCTTCCTGGTTCACAAGGGCGACTGCATTAGTGTCCTATGGAAATTGTAGGTTTTGGTGGAAACCCCCTTCATAGGACTGCTGGAAGTGGGCAGGGCTACCGGCAAATCTCTTCAGAATGCTTTAGAATGCTCTGAAAGAGTCAGGTTCAAGATAACCCATTTGTGTGAGTTCACAGATGACCACTGAAGAACTACAATTACAGGCATACAACCTGTCCATTCCACCATCTTGAGGCGGACCAACCACAGCAGCTCCATTTCATTTAAACCTAGTTTCAGCATATCAATTATCCTCCAGTCTATTAGTACTGTGGGCCCTCCTTATGTGGGGGATCTGTTCCGGATCCTCCCACATAAGGGAAAATTCCCCTATGCTCGAGCCCCATAGGAAATAATGAGGCGCGTGCGTGTGGCAGTGCAGTGCACATGCGCCATTGTTCTCCCCACGTGGCTTCTGCATAAGCTGGAAGCTGCATAAAATGCATCCGCTTGTGGCACATGTGCACTGTACTCCTAAATTTAAAGTCATTTTTTTCAACTGACCTTTATGAAAGAGAATTGAAGCTGCTTGATGTCAGCTTTCTGGTGACACTTCATTCATTTCTTTAGATAACCTCACTAAGCAGCTTCATATAGATCTTCAGAGAATAGGTAGAAATCAGGCTTAACCATATGCCCTAGATACTGTGGCCAGAGCAGTAATCTTCCAGCATCCCTGCCTTTGCCTATAGTAGGAATGGAGCAACTGAATAAAGATGACCTCCATCTCAATCTCAAAGATACTTCCAAGAAGGATACTGTGGTCAGTGGTATCACAACCAGTGAGAGAGCCAGGAGAATGAGTTTTAATTCCATTTCTCCCTGGCACGCTTTAGGATAGCAAGGCAAATTGTGAGCCAAAACCAGATTGCAAAGGGATCTAAGTAAAGATAAGTAATATTGTAATGGAAAAACTTGTCTTGCGCATGTATATAAAGAAAAGGCATGAATAACATACCCACATCCTGTTAAAACCTACTGAAGCCCTTTCTACTTAAATTGGACTAAGTGATTAATATTGTCTCTGTTGGTAGTTGTAACAGTACACCACAACTTAAATGAACTGGAGAAGTTCCAGAAGTCAACTTCTAGTGTTGAATTGAGTAAATGCAAAAGAATTAGGGTGCGCGAAACTAGCGACTGCAAGTGAATGTGTTTTGGCCACACTTTCTTTGCATTCGAATTTAAGAGAAATTTCTCCTGTTTGATAAACTCCTACTTCTCTAAGAAAATCTGTTTCCCATTTCCCGTGATGCCTTATTTATTTCCTTGCTTTTGTACTGATTTCCTTCCAGAGGAACAACATCCATTTTTGAAAAATAAAACTAAAAATGCACTTCATATCTTTTTCTGTTAGATTATTTCTTTTTATTTCTCCTAAACCTTTATTGGTTTCCCTCCCCACCCTAAAGTTGATAAAGTATGTATAGTATAAAGTTGCTTATTTGAGGAAAACTTGGAGTTATATGGCCAGAAATGGTAATAATGTTTCTTACTTCTTTACAGGCTCTGTTGTGGGAATCAGGTTGCCTACACCCTCTAAGACTCCTGAAACTTCTGTCTGCCAGTCCTCTCCTGTTTCATCTGTGATTCAGACTACCACAGCTACATCAGTTTTGTCTGTAACTCCTACTTTTTCTGAATACACAACCACAGAGACCACTTCTGTTTTGCCTGAGACCTCAACCACCATACCTACTTCGCTATTACCCAGTACACCTACCATTGAAGTTCCTTCAATGTCTCTGCCCCTTGCTGTTGTTTCAACACCTCCTAACATTGAAGCAGCTTCACTCTTATCCATACCCTGTACTTCTGATATGTCTTTATTGCCTATATCCCCTTTGCCTACATCTGTGCCCCCTACCTCTAAAGGTCTTTCAGTTGTCACTGTGCCCTCAATCAGTGATGTACCATTAGTATTGCCCATACCACCTCCCACTGTATCTGCATCTTCTGTTACTGAGGCCCCTTCTATTCTGCCCAAGCAACCTACAACTGAGGGCCCTTCAGTTTTGTCTGTGCCTAGTACCACTGATGCTCCTCTCTTGCTGCCCACCACTGAAGCCCATTCTGTTTTGCCTGAACCCACTGTGGAGTCTTCAGTTATGCCTGTGTCCCCTGCCTCTCAGGGCCCAACTACTCTGTCTAGGTCTGCTGCAACTCAGGATTCTTCCGGTCTATCTGTGCCTCCTGTAACTGATGTCCCTTTGGTTTTGGCTATGCCATCTTCTGCCACACCTGTTCTCCATTCCACTGAAATCCCTTCTACTTTGTCCACATCTATTACAAACTGTACTTTGAAGTCCATTACATCTATGCCCATATGTCCTGTTTCAGCTACCCAAGCAGCACCTGTCATTTCACCAGCTTTTGTTCCTGTATCCCAAACTGGAACATTGACTCTGAGAATTTGTCCTTCAGGAATAAAAAGTAACACGAATCATATGAGTTCAGATTTTAAAATAAAATGTAGCAGTAGTGGGCAACCAAACACTACAGATAATCTAAACTCTCTTCGGTCTGGCAGCTTTGCTTTGCTTCAATTTCCAGGGAAGAAGAATATTCCAAGCCCTGCTGTGAAACAAGTTGCTTCCCTTGAGAGTAAGAATAATGAGTTCAGTGCCATTAAACTAGAAGAAAACATAACAAATTCACAAGTTGTGGGAACTGTGGAGCCAAAAGAAAATAAACTGCCAGCCAATCAACCAGAGTTGCATGCTGAAGAGCTTACGTGTGACCAGAATGGTGGTACATTAGAGAGAGCTAACAAAGATGCAAAAATCACACTACAGTTAGTAAGGGGTGCTGATATATCATCAGACCCTACCTATATCAGTGAGGACAAAAAAAGTGAAGAAGAAGTGATGGTTAAAAGGAAGCATGTTAAAAATCCTGAGGACACTGAAGGCAAAGTTTTATATAGTTGTGACACTGTACCTGAGAGCTGCAGTGAGACTGCAGCCCTTGCACATGACACGTTAGAAGAGGAAAAAGTTGAACAGTTAAAAAGTTCGTATGAAGAGCAAACAGACTGTAATCAAGCACAAAACCCAGATGCTGGTATAGAAGGAGCTGAGCAGACGCAGTTAGATATGGAAAAGAGAATAATTGCTGAATGGCCTCAGGAATCATGGAACAAACACAAGGTAAACATTGATTCTACAAAGAAAGTAGCAAACAAGTTGAAACCTCTTTTATGGGAAACACAAGATCCAGTACCACTGGGAAGCAACATGAACGAAAAAGATAACTTTGTGGTAGCTGAGAGGAAAACAGAAGAACTGAGAGAGAAGACCACTAGTGTCGAAGTCCAAGATAATGAATCATCAAACAAAAATTTGGACAATGGTCAGGAATTTTTACCTAAAATAAATCCTGATTTGCAAGAGAATGATAAGACTAATAGGCATATAAAGGAAGCTGCTGATACTCAAGAAGAAAGCCAAACATTTAGGCAGTTGGTTGCTTTGGAATACAGTACTAGCATAGGTGCCGATAAGCATGTTGAGAAATTTGCTAAATGCATACAGCAGAATACTCTGAAAACCAGCCATCACAGAAAGGATTCTCCACCCATTATTGATATTACCATGGACGACACAGAAAAAGAAGAAAAAACAGATGACTCTGCAGATGAGATGGTTGATGAGATATCTGGCTATCAGAGTGAAGATGTAGTGAATCTTGAGACAATGGTGAGTAAGGTTTTAAATTAAAAAGTTTACTCTTGGTATAAAGTGATTTAAACAAGATCACGTTTACCTTATTTCGTTTTAATTTAGTGAGATTGCATTAAATTACCTTAAATTAACAGAATTTAAAAAGTTATGCCCAGCAGTGAAAAAAACTTAAATTCCTAGTCAACATAGATTTCAGAATGTAATGTTAAGCATCTGGAAATGTTACATACCCTTATTATTGGCCCATAGCTAAAAAATACAATGATTCTCAAAAGCAGAACTTTGGGCTTGGGATATTTGTAATTTTTTAAAATAATTTATTTACATATGTTTTATGGTCCATAATACAACATGTATAATAAAACTTTACAAAATATTATCATTATTAGATTACATACTTTTCACCCCTCCCCTCCCTCCTTCCCCTCCGATGGCTGTGACCAAGTAACTTAGGCCCTCTTCAGAAGGGCCTTTGTGGGGGCCCCGTCATGTGCTAGGGGTTGGCCGAGGGCGCACCACCCATACTGGCCTCACCCCTAGCACGTGACGGGGGTGTCAAAATGGTGGTGCCCTGTACACATGGGTGCCGACATTTTGATGCGATGGAAGCTTAGTGTCCACATGTCCCGGCGTCATTGTGCCATTGCCGCACTGCGGTGTCACAAACACGCCACAAGAAGAACCCGCTTTTTAAGGGTTCTTTTTGCTGCGTGAGGGAGCCACACGGTTTGTCCGTTGTGGCTCCCTCGCTCAGCAAAACAAGGCACGGATAGACCGCCCTTTTTGGGCGGCCTGTATCCTGCCTTTGTACCCAGTATCCATAATGTGGAATATGTTATTAATAATTTCTCTAACTTCATTGTACCGCCTTGGGATATTTGTAGTAATTTTCCAGCTGCATATCTAATGCCAGAGTTTGAAAAAACCCTTTTGATATAAGTGCTGTATTGTTTTAAATTGCATTATTTAACTTATGAAATCTTTTAGAATATATGTTTTTAATATGGATAATAGTTTCATTCAGTTTTAATGTTGATTTTTTTGTATGTTTTTATTGTGTAATCCTTTTTGGGTCCCATTCATGGGGCAAATGCGAGATGTAAAGTTAATAGTATCAACAACTACTACTACAAAATTAGGTTTAAACATTAATTTAATAATGATAAACATTAGAAGCTAGGAATTTAATTAATTGCTATTAACACTAATTGAAATTCTTTATTTAATAGATTTACTGTTGGTAGCTCATTACTTGAACTGCTAGCCTGGGGGTACACTGAGATTTACAGATAATGGCATGGAAGTTGTCACTGCTGACCCTAAGGGCAAATTTTATTTTTGGTTGCTTCAGAAGTATTCTTTTGATCCTTTATAGTCCAACATACCTCGTAGCTGTCCAGCTGAGAAACATGGCATCTCACTTTGCAACTGTTTTTTTCCATTCACCTTATGTATCACCAACATGTTGATATACCCCAAAATCCAAGATCCAGATATGTATATGTATCAGTGGTGGATGAAGGTCCATCAGCAGATCCAGGAAAATGCTGTTCTTCATTGTGGTCTCTGTGAATCACACAAATGGGTTTTCCTGTGCAGAGCATATTCGGAACTTTCTAGAGCTATTAGAAGCGTTTTGGCGGTAGCCTTACCCACTCTCCAACTGCTTTCCTGGTTCTCTTCCCACCTAAACCTTCAGTTCCTTTTTGTTTGCCGCAGCAGCAATGGCTGAGGAACTCTTTCATTTTCTTGTCAAAATTAAAAATCTCCTAAAGACAGGATCAGTCTGCATTTTGGTGGTTATTTCTTAATTCGTTTTTCATTCGTATTTTAAGATGAGTGTCGTAATTTCTGATGAAGTAACAGATTTAAATGGAGGCTTACCCTGCTTGACAAAGACCCATTGTATTATTGAGGCAAGGTTAACAGCTTTGCTGTATGAGCTCAGCCTGTCCCTCAGCAGCTGAGAAATGATCTACTTTTGATGGATCTTGGGCTACTTGTTCCCTGCCCTACCTCAATCCTTTTCGGTCTTGACTCTGCAGACTTGTTGGACCAGTTGGCCCTCAGGCGGGCACCTTCTCCCACACTGGCTAAGAAACATCAGGTGGTAGCCAGATCAGCATTAACATTGGCTGCAGACCATCCTGATACTCCTCTTGGAGAAAAATATTAAGAGCCCAACGTTGGTACCATTCCTTCATGCTGAACGGAAGAATGTTGGCCTGACTTCTGATTCCTCTGTCTGTGATCCCTTATACAGTACTGAACATTGCTCATTGTGACCATCTACTTGTTCCTTACCAATTAACCATGATTGATTGTTCCCTAAATACTGAAGGCAGGTTGCTTGATACCTTCCGCATTTACAGATGGCCAATTCACTCCTTACCAAGAGATTCTTTTTGATACATTTCATCTCCCTTGGGATAGGATGGATATAACCAAACCGATCAGTCTCTAACTGAGCCATCTTCTATACTGACCCTCAATGTCAGTATAGTGGGTCCTCCTTATACATGGGTTTGCCATCTGCGGATTTGAACATCCGTTTATGGCAAGCCCATATTGTCCCCAATGGTGGTGCACATGCAGCCGCACTGCCATTAGGGACAAAAGTCCCTCCCCCAGCCTTCCCTCCCATCTTCCTTCCTTCTTCCCCCCCTCCCTCCCTGCTTCCTGCCTTGGCTTGGCTTTGGGGGCGGAGTCTGCTTTCCCAAGTCACTGTGCCCTAACAGTACACTTGCTCAGGGATGTCCAATAGCTGCTGCTACAGTAAAACAAAACAAAACAAAGAAACCTTTGCATTCTGATTGCTCCTTTTGCATTGTTTTTGGCAATGTGTGGTTTTTGTTATAGTCCTCCTTGCAAGTGGGCTGTTTCTTTTTGTTTGGTAGGCTGCTTTGACTCACCATTAGCCCTTTGAGATCAACATATGGAGCAAGTTGATGTCCCTTACGTATGACACTGTATTTTATGCTTTGTTTAGGCTCCCCATATCTATACGATAGGGGTTTTGTGGCAGTGTTGTACAGTCTCTATAAAGTTCTTATGCTCATGCTGGCCACGATGCAGTGGATTCAAGCTACACCTATGGATGTTCCACCTGAACATTAGGAGGAACTTCCTGGCAGCAGTACTCCCCTTGCCACCGGACTTTGCCAGGAGCTGCGTTGCCGCCGGGCGGTTCTCCTCGGATTGTTAGAGGTGCGCAGCTGCGCACCAGCCTGGGGAGGCCGCCCACGGACTGCTTGCTTGGGGCTCTGCAGCTCCGCAACTGCGCATTCTTGCAGCGGCGCAAGGAGCAGGAGGATTGTGTCCATGCCAGCCTTTGAACAGAGAATGTCTGCTGTGCCAGATCTCTGTTCCTTTTGTTGCTTGGTAGGGGGAGGGGGAGGATATGGACGCGGGGAATGCTTCGGCTGGGGAGGAAGAGGGTAATGTCTGCACGAGCGGAGCTCCCATTGAGGTGGTGTGGGACAGGGGGAGGTATGGCGGTAGGAGAGTGGACTTGCGTTACAGAGGAAGGCGAGATCGATGCTTAATATCTATCTCTCCTTCCTGTCCCCTCCTAACCAAAAGGACCTGAGGGTCACTCCAACCGTGCCACAAACCCTGTCTCTGCTCCTGTGCAATGCCAGGTTCA
This sequence comes from Sceloporus undulatus, assembly GCF_019175285.1. Classification (NCBI taxonomy): domain Eukaryota; kingdom Metazoa; phylum Chordata; class Lepidosauria; order Squamata; family Phrynosomatidae; genus Sceloporus; species Sceloporus undulatus. The sequence goes on along the minus strand of NC_056522.1, from coordinate 319,536,792 downwards.
TTAACAACAAGACCCACATCATCCATGATTTGCTAGTAGACAGCAATTGTGACCTGGCTTGCATTACTGAAACCTAGCTTGGGCCTGAGGGGGATGCTGTGTGGGCGCAGGCCCTCCCTGCCGGGTTTTCAGTGAAGGACCAGTCCAGGTTAGGTGGGCGGGGGGGGGGTGTTGCCTTGGTACATAAGAACACCTTGTCTCTCACCAGGAACCACATCCGTCAAACTTCCTTTATCGAGTGTATTTCCTTGACCCTGAAGGCTAGGGACAGTCTAGGGATTTTGTTGGTGTATCGGCCACCCCGTGCGCTAACAGACTCCCTTAACGAGCTGACACAGTTGGTTGCGGAGCTGATGCTGGAAACACCCAGGCTACTTGTCCTGGGTGATTTCAACATCCCCTTTACAGCCAACTATATTCCATCCGGTGCGGCTTGGGAATTCATGGATACCATGGCGGCCATGGGCCTGTCCCAGTTGGTCTCGGGTCCGACGCATTTTGCGGGTAATACACTGGATTTGGTCTTTTGTACGGATGCGGAAAATCCGTGGGCAGAAATAACCAGTATTTCCCCCCAGTCATGGACGGATCATTTCCTCGTGGAGGCAAAAATCAAGGCTTCTACCCAGATCCCCCCCGGGGGTGGTGGACCTATTAGAATGGTCCACCCTCGAAGGCTGATGGAACCCAAAAGGTTCCAGGAAGCCTTAGAGGGGCACATGGGTGGAGATGACGGCGATTCTGTTGATGCCCTGACTGGTATCTGGGATACCGGTCTTTCCAGGGCTATACACAGTATCGCTCCCAAGTGCCCTCTCAGGCCTGCTTCCAAACGAAAGCCCTGGTATACGGAAGATCTCCGGGCAAGGAAGTGGGTTCTGCGCAGCTAGAGCATCGCTGGCGGAAACACCTACGCTTAGCCGACAAGGCTCTCCTAGACCGCCTTTTGGAGGACTACGGAGAGGCGATACGAGCAGCTAAGAATTCGTTCTATGGTGCTCGTGTCGTGTCCGCGGAGTCGCGTCCAGCAGAGTTGTTCAGGGTAGTGAGGGAGCTAACTCAGCTCCCTCCTGCCCCGAACCAGATCCTTGAACCTTCTAAGGCCTGCTGCGACCAATTTAACAACTTCTTCGCGGATAAAACCTCTCGGATAAGTGAAGGTCTCAA
>NC_056522.1:319525768-319535525 GCF_019175285.1 Sceloporus undulatus | reverse complement strand
ACTGCCACAGCCGCGGACTGAGCTCTCGCGCACTGTTGGACGGTGTCCAGCGTGGCGTCAGCTGTGAAGGCCCATGCCTTGATGATCTTATTAATGGTCTGTCTAACTCTAGTTTCTGAGTTAGGGAGCATATCAAGGAGGTCCTTAGACCACTGGAGAGAAGCCCTGCTGACCATAGAGACAGTCGTGGCGGCCCTAATGGCTATGGAGGAGGCCTCATGGACCTTTTTGAGAGCTCCCTCGGCCCTCCTGTCCTCCGGACTTCTAAGGGTGTCCTCGCCATCACGGCTAAAGACTGATGAAGAGACTAGGGCGGACACAGGCGCATCAACCAAAGGGACCTTAAGCTTGTCCATGACCGACTGCTGCAGGATGTAATGCTTACGAGTGAAGCTACTGTTGGGCCTAGCTGCAGCTGGCTTTTGCCATTCCTCCCTTATAATTATTATTATTATTATTATAATCTGCATGATGTTATAAGGGCAAGGCACCTCTAAAATAGAAGGGGCCGAAACTGGGAATAGATCCTCGCCCACTCTGGGTAGATCCGAGTCTGGCGTGAGATCCTTGCCAGAGGGCACAGTGATCCCCAGGGTCTTAGTAGTTTTCCTGATGAGGGGGGCATAATCTTCGGCACTAAAGAGCCGGGAAGAAGAGGGCCCATCCCTATCATCAATATCCTCATCCTGGGAAAGCTCTCCCTCCTCGGTTCCAGAATGATTGGAATCCGAGAGCGCTTCTAAGGCGTCCTCGTCCGAGGACAGCTGGGTGGGCGCCCTCTTACGTTTGCCCGACACCCTCCCGAACCTCGGGCGTTTGGAGGGTGGCTGATAGGAATGCTCTGACTCTGAATCCTCCTCGGAGTGTTCAGAGACAGCGGAGTGGGAGGCTGCTGGGGAACGGTCTAGGGCAGTGCGGCGGGTGAGAGGGTCGCTGGCGCCCTCACTGGTGGACCTGGCCCCAGAGCCGGAGGAGGCAGGCTCTGCCCCCTCCCGGGGGCGCGCTGAGCCTGCAGAGCCCTGAACTGCGGTGGCTGGCCTTCTTGCAGGGGGAGTGGGGGAGGAGGAAGCACCGCGCAATGGCCTCAGGTGGCGTGCCGACCCGCCCGCCGGGTGGTTAGGGCCCACTTCCGGTTCAAGATGGCGGCCCCCATAGGCCTCCGCATGGCCAAGATGGCCGCCGCCATAGGAGCCCACGTGGCCGAAAGGGCCGCTCCCGATGAAAGGGGCGACCAAACCTCCCCATGGCAGAAAGGTGGTGCGGTTGGGGTCCGCTTGCCAAGGGACCGGCCAGGCACTGGGCCAAGTGCTCTCCAGTGGAGAGGGGGCTGGGAGGGGGGCGTCGCTGCCGCTGGTCTGGCAGGGGAAGGGCCCAGGCCACATGACGAGGGGAGGGAAACCCAAGGAATTAAAGGGGCCCGGTCCCCGAGATGGCGCCGCCGCATGCGCAGTGCCCTTTTCCCCCTGGGATGTCTGAGCCGGGGGAAGGGTCTCCTGGGCCCCGGGGTTCCTGGGCGTGGGGGCTGGCTCTGGAGAGGGAGGGATACTCACGTCCTCCCCTATGTCGGCGGCGTCCGTAGCGGGCTCTCCCTCAGCGGACCCAGCCTGGGTCGCTTGGGAGCCCCCGATGGTGCTAGCAAGCAGGAGGCGGCTGGCCTCGGCTGGCTGCGACCGCGTCTCCTCACCGTGTCCCGGTTGGGACGCAGAAGCCGCGAGGCAGGCTTCCGGCAGAGCCGGGGCTGGCCTGGGCAGGGAGGAGACCGCCTCGGTGGTCACCCTGGCTTTCTTGCCTCCCGGCATGGCTGGGAAGGAGGGCGGGAGGGGGGAGAGACAGGCAGCAGAAAACAACAGAGCAGAGAAAAGAAGGAGATTTTTTTTTTTCAAAAGCAGGAAATAAGGAAAGGCAGAAAGCAAAAAAGGGTTAAGCCAGGTGAGCCCCAGAGGCAAATAAAGCTGAAGGAAGTCTTGTAGAACGCGTCCTAGCAGGAGCAAAGGCAGGAAGAAGACTGGGGCCACAAGGGGTTGCTCCGCCCTGATAGGCGGGGTCAGGCCCCTGGCCTTTGTTTTTCTTTCTCCCTGCCTAACAGGAGTCATGTGGGCGGAGCCACCCAATTTAAAGGAGGCTCGGCTCCTTCTCTGCTGGGAAAAGAACAGCCACTAAGGGCTAATAAGGCACACTGCAGAAATAATCCAGTTTGAGACCACTTTATCTGTCCTGGCTGAATGCTAGAGAATTCTGGGAATTGTAGTTTTGTGAGACATTTAGCCACCTCTATATGAGAGCTCTGGTGCTACAACAAACTACAGTTCCCAGAATTCCATAGCACTGAGCCAGGGCAGTTAAAGTGGTCTCATACTGGATTATTTCTGCAGTATGCTTTGGCCCTGAATTGTTTAAGTAACAGGAATGTTAATAGTCAACTATTTGTCCACTCAGTTTCCACAGGTTTCTCCTTCTTGCGGCGTTTGTTTGTTTTGTGAAAGACTGTCGGTTTTCTACACAATATTTTTTGTACTACAAGATTGCTCCTTTTTATGTAGAAAATAGCAGTCTTGCACATAAACATAGCTGCTTGGAACAGTGGGGCGTCTTCTGTGTGAAATACCACAATTCTTGTGCAACACACACATTTTTGCAGAGTAATTTCCCAAAATACCTCCAAACCTCCCCCCCCCTAAAAAAACTGGACAAAATTCTTGGTACTGTATTATTCTCCCTCACTTAAACTGCAAGTCCCAGAATGCATCAGGAGAGGCAGCCAGAGCAGTTCAAATGGAATAGCAGCGCCACAAGCGTGTATATAGAGAGGATTCTGTATGGGGTGAAATGGGAGGAGGAGGAGGAGGAGGAGGAGGAGGCGGGCCCTTCGGAGCACGTGGGCGGGGCTTGCAAGCTCCGCCCCTTCCTAGCAGCCGCCGCAGCTATAAGCGCCGCTTTTCATGGCGGAGGCGGTGGGGTTGTTGCGGAGGGTGAGGGGCTGCCTGGAGGGTTTCTCCGCCGAGACGAAGGGTGAGCAGGGAAGAGGCTCCGGCTGCTGGGGAGGAAGGCCGGGTTTAAAGGCAACCCACACAGAAGAGGGAGGGAAGAAGGAAGGATGGGTCTACCCTTGTGATTGTGTGTGTGTATGTATATATATGTATATACACACACACACACATACATGTATGTATATGTGTGTACTGTATATGTATATATATGTGTGTGTGTATATGTGTTTATATATATATGTGTGTGTGTATATATATATATACATACACATGTGTGTGTGTATGTGTATGTATATTACATGTCTGTGTATATGTGTAAATATATGTGTGTGCATGTGTATGTGCATGTGTATATATGTATATTACATGTGTGTAGTGTATATATATATATATACACACACACATGTATGTGTGTATATATGTGTGTGTATATATATTACATGTCTGTATATGTGTAAATATATGTTGTGTGTATATATATATATATTACATGTCTGTGTGTGCATATATATATATATGTGTATATATATATATATATATATATATATATTACATTCATCCCTCCATATTTGTGGCTTTGATATTTGTGGATTTGATTATTCACAGATTTGATTAATATGTTCTCTCTAGGGATCTCTAGGTCCTCCAGTGCAACTCTGTGGTCAACATTAACTAACAGTAGCACTGAAAGACCTAGAGATTCCTAGAGAGGACACTTTGTAGCTCCTCCAGTGCAGTTCTATGGCCAGTGTCTGTTGGATGTTGACCACAGAGTTGCACGGGAGGACCTAGAGATTCCTAGAGAAGTGTCCTCTCAAGTAAAAACATGGTGTTTTTGTTATTTGTGGTTCTTCCATATTCATGAGCCGCTAACCCTATCAAATATGGAGGGACGAGTGTGTGTGTTTGAGTGTGAGAATGTGTGGGTGTGTATATGAATGTGTGTGTGTGTGTATGTTACATGTGTGTATATATGTGTATGTTTTAGACTTGGGTCTAAAACACATTGCAGAAATAATCCAGTTTGAGACCACTTTAATTGCCTTGGCTCAGTGCTAGGGAATCCTGGGAATTGTAGTTTGTTGTGGCACCAGAGCTCTCTGACAGAGATGTCTCACAAAACTACATGTCCCAGAATTCCCTAGCATTGAGCTAGGGCAGTTAAAGCAGTGTCAAACCAGATTACTTCTGCAGTGTGTTCTGGACCAAAGTCTACTTCCCCAGATGTATGTTGTGTGCTTTCAAGTCATAGGTTATGTATCAGCATGCTGTTTTGTCATATAAATGTATGGTTCATTGCTGAAACAAATAAAACAATGTTGAAGTGAACACGTATATCCTGGGACATTTCATCAAATATTACCCAATCAGGTGCTCTTAATATTTTGAGAAGTAAAGTGTTGTTGACATACACATTTGTAAAAATTTAAAATCATTTGCAGGATAAGAACAACTCTGGATCAGACCGGAAACCTTTTTCATCTTGTATGTTGTTTCCCAGAAAAACTAGTCAAAGCCTACAAGCTTTGAGTGCCCCACTAGCTGGTTTTCAGAAACATGCTGCCACTAATGCCAGGGGTAGTAATAAAAAACCATTATGAGTAGTAACCATCGATAGCAATATCCTTCATGGATTAGTTTAATCCCCTTTTAAGCCCATCTGAAATCACGTGGAAGTAAGGCTGTGCTGATGACAGTTAAGATATAAAGCTTTGGCAAGTTTCTGAAAATATCTCAATGACTCTCCAGCCGTGTTGTTCATTTTCAGAGAAATCGTCTTCATTTTAAAACTATGCATTTGTTGATGGGAGTAAGGAGCAGGCATGTGATGGCATTCTCACATGGCAAGGCTAGAGCCCTATGTGCTTACAGTCAGACACAGATCATGGAAGTTGCTTACTTGAATTATTGACACATTACATGAGCACTGCGGAGAAATACTATCAGACTTTATATGTGTACTGTAAATTGCATTGTTCAGTGTGTAGATTTAGAGACACTGACAAGGCTCTTAGATGTGGCACACACCTAGATCCCCCCCAAGGAATCCTTTCAAAATGATGTCTTGTAGATGTTTTAGACTACAGCTCCCATCTGGCCCACCAACATGACAAAAGTTAAAGGATTGTGGGAGCTGTGGTTGAACAAGATCTAATGACCACCAGTTCCGGTAAAGCTGCTATTCTTTCATGAATATGATTTACTAGAACAGGATGTGTATGAAAGCAGTATGGGCAGACAGCACAGATATTTTCCTAACAAGCCTTTCAATATTTTTGTACCTTAATGCAGCAAATCTCATTGTAGGCTTTCCTGGATATGAAAGACCTCCATTTAACTGGAAAAAAAGACCTCCATTCAGAACAGCAGGCCTTCTCTGGAATAAAGATTTCTCCTGCACTGTCATCCATAACAGTGGTGCTAGAAGAGAGAGATACTAAATACTGATTGATATGAATTGATTGCTTCTCTTTCTTAGTCCACAGGATGTATTAGAAAAATGGTATGGTTAACTAATCCATAGCAGAATAGCAGAAGCATACAGAGTCACTCTTAGAGAAACGGAAGCCTCATGAGAGCCAGGGGGGTATTTGATGCCGGTATTGGGATCATGCAGGGACCACTGGAAATGGACTCAGCATGATGACTTAACCCTTTGCCAGTCATACCATATAGCATTGGCCACCACGTATTTGAGACTCTTGTGCAAAGACTTTCCACAGCAATGTCAGCTGCCTTTCAGAAGTGACAATGAATAGCATGACCTGCAGTGGAAATGATTGTGTGGAAACCATGCCAAAATTATTCCCAATAATAATTATAATTTGTGCCCTGTATTAATTTCAGTGTTTGCCCTAAAAACTAACTGAAATTCTTGGGAAGACTTTTAGAGTGACAGAGTGATAATTCTAGTCAAGAACTGAAATGATAGCAAGATTATTTTACATGTGTGGTTTTATTCTTTCTCCTGAACAGAGTTGTGTTTCACAGAGTCTGTGCCCTATCTAGATAGCCTTCCATCCCCTCTGGAATTCTGTCGGGAATGGCTGTGTCCAAACAAGCCGTGCGTAATTCGGAATGCATTCAGCCATTGGCCAGCACTGAAGAAGTGGACTTTAGATTACTTAAGGTATGAATCTATGAATCTACCGAGCTTTAGCTTATATAGACCAGGTCAGGTGAAAAAATTACCTGATTGTATTTCTTATTATTAATGTGGGAGTTTCTTTCAAGTCGGTAGCCCTTCTTAAAATCTTCCACTATTGAGATTGCAGCACCTGAAAGAGGCGGAGGTGGACCAAGGCTGGGAAAATATTTTCCAATTTGTAGGCATCGTCAATCAAATAATAGACAGTGTTATCACTGTAACAATCTTCCTTCTATATGATGAGGTACAAAATTACAAATCTCTAGCCTCAAATATATAGTTGGTAGCGTGTTCAAAAACTCAAACTTCATCCACTTAGCCACAGCAGATGATTGTAAATCATAAAATAGTTTATTTTAGAACAGAACAGAATAAAGATTGTTCAATAATAGCTGTTGTGAACTTGTCTCTTAATCAATCATTGCAGGGTTTACAGAAACTCTTATATCAGATGCGACCCTTTTCCTAATCTTTGGCCTTCCCTTGGTCTAAAGTCAAATTTTACTGTTTTAACACACTGTCCCTCAGAGACTTTCAAGACTGTAACCCTTCTCGGGACTAGTCTTTTCCCAACCTCCACTCAACCAACCCCCTCCGACTTCTCACTCTCCCTTCTCAACTGCCTCCGAATCTTTATAGCTCCAGCCGGCCTCTGATTGGTTCAGAGTCTCTGGCTCCTGATTGGCTGACTCAAGATTCCGACACCACACACACACCTTCCCCTTTTGCAGTTCATTGACCCATATAACCAAACGGTTGTGTTGGTTATGAAACCCCAATTATATAACATATTTTTATTAACAACATTTATATACTTACCATAATATATACATCATTGATATTGTTACATTAACCAAATTATATCATTGTTTTTCTCTTTCTTACCTTTTCTTTTACCCCTCTTCAAACTGTCTAGAAAGACCATCAGCTACTATATTATCTTTTACCTTTGACATACTGGATGGAGTAATCGAAGTCTTGCAGAATTAAACTCCACCGCAGTAGTGTTATTATTACTATCTTTAGTCTGGTTTAGCCAACACAAGGAAGAGTGATCTGTTTTAATATGAACTTTCTTTCCCCACAAGTATGGCTTGAGCTTGTTAACAGCCCATACTATAGCCATGCACTCTTTTCTCTGTTGTAGCTAAGTGTCTCTCTCTTGGGGGAGTAGTTTTTTACTGATGTTTAGTATTGGATGTATGTCTGACCATTCTCTTTCTTGACTTAATACTGCGCCCAGTCCAACATTAGAGGGGTCCGTTGTAACTATAAAATCTTGTTATAGTCTGAGCCATTTGAACGGGGAGCCGTAGTCTCAGGTGTTTTAGTTCTTTGAATGCACTATCACACTTTCTGACCAGATGACTTTGGTAGGCCTGTCCTTTTTGGTTAAATCTGACAATGGGCTGGCATGCTACTAAAATTAGGAATAAATTTTCTATAGTCCTGCTAATCCTAGAAAAGATCGAACACCTTTCTTTATAGAAGGTACGGGCCAATTTAAGATGGCTTCTACTTTAGAAGTTTCAGCTTGACATTTCCCTACCTACAACATAACCCAGTATCGAGTTTCTTTTTCTTTGACGGCGTATAACACAACATTTTCTCTTATGATAAGGCTTTAACATATTTACATGCACCAATTTACATCTCATCTCATTTCCCAAATCTATTATATATGTTCACATCAAACAGAACGAATAAAAGATTGTCAATAATAAGCTGTTGTGAATCTTTCTCTTAATCAATCAATTGCAGAGGTTTACAGAAACTCAGATGCGACCCTTTTCCTAATCTTTAGGCCTTCCTTTGGTCTAAAAGATCAAATTTACTCGTTTTAACACACTGTCCCCTCAGAGACTTCAACGACTATAACCCTTCTCGGACTAGTCTTTTCCCAACCTCACTCAACCAACCCCCTCCGACTTCTCACTCCCTTCCTCAACTGCCTCAGAATCTTTATAGCTCCAGCCGGCCTCTGATTGGTTCGAGTCTCTGGCTCCTGATTGGCTGACTCAAGATTCCGAGCACCACAATCACATTGCCTCAGTTTCTGACTAAAAATCCATCAAGGCATTTTTATTGTCCCTAATATGTGCCAATTGTGGCCTTTTGGACACCCAGTGGAGACAAATTTAATTACAGTTTAATCAATGAACTGCATGTACTCATCCCCTTTTCAGTTACTTTTGCACATTACTGCAAACCCAAACTAAAATATCTCCAAATATTTATTTATTTGTGTATTTATCATCTCCCAGCCCACAAGGGCACCTGAAGCGAACAAATAAAAGCATCTAAGACAATTGATGTTTAGTAGCTTCCATCAAGTCAATTTGACTTATGGTACCCCTATAAATAAGAGACTTCCACAGTCAACAGCTCTGCTCAGGTCTTGGAGACTCAGGGCTGTGGCTTCCTTGAGTGAATCTATCCATCTGTAATATGGTCTTCCTCTTTTCCTTCTGTCTTCTACCTTCCCAAGCATTATTGTCTATTCTAGTTTATGACATGACAAAAATGCATCAGTCTCAGTTTAGTCATCTTGGTTTCTAGGAGTGTTTGGGCCAACCTTATGGTTTTGAGTGAGTGGCTGCAGTACAGCATTTAACCACTGCACCACCAGGGCTTTCATTAGCTGTGGCTTTCAAACATCTTTCAGGAGCAACCCTACATAGAGTGTGTTACGTAGTCTATTCAAAAGTTAACTATGAACCACTGTGTCAGATCTGCCTTCCCCAGGAAGCAGTCTCAGCTGGCACCCAGCCAAGCGGGGCGAATGCCTTGCACACCATAACCACATGTAACTGAAAATGCACCTTTTTTGGAACCCATCTCAGTTGTGTTTTTAAATTAGTTTTTTTATGCTCTGATAAGACTACGAGGCAGTTTATTCTTTTGTTAATTCAGATATTTTGTGGTGAAGTGCAGGGTAATAAATTTGCTAGGGTGCTGATGTGTGTAAATGTGTTTGCAGTTCTAGTGTGGAAGGTAGTAGAGGACAGCAAAGAGGAAGATCACAATGCCAGATGGATAGGCTCAATCAGAGAGAAGGGCCTGATTGAACCTGAGCCTATGGACCTGAGCAAGGTAGAGGATAGCTTGGGAGACGTTTCATTCATAGGGTCGTCCATGAGTCACAGGTTCACCCGGGCAGCTAAAAATAGATTTCCCTCCTTTTGAAAAACAAAACACAGACTTTTCGCTTCCACTGATGATTTTTTGAATGGGAGAATGGATACTCAATAAAATTTTCTTTTAAAAAATGTCCAGTAGACTGTTGTGAATTAATTTTACTTTTTATTCTAGCATCTTTTTTCATATGGCTGTGAACTCATGTGTTTTTGATGCCAGTTGGACGTACTGCAGCACCATTGTGTGAGTGTAGCAGTACTCCAATGGTTGCTGCTGCACGTTTCTCAGGACTGGTTTGTTATGCCGGAAGAACGACGCATGCCTTCAGTGCATTCTTGGACCATTCTGGAGACAACCATAACTTCCCCTGGAGTGTTCTTGTCCCGTAACCCGTTTTTTTTTTGTTTCCAACCTTACGGTCTTGCTTTTTTCTGGCTATTGCCGGGTTGCAGGTTGTCGCCGCTCCGCGCTGAGCTTCGCGACT
>NC_056522.1:319521763-319525743 GCF_019175285.1 Sceloporus undulatus | reverse complement strand
TACCAGTTCAAACCACCGGCAGCACGAGACATCACACATCCCAAAGATCTTTTTCTCTAACAAGTGCATCTCAACACACCCCTGAAATCAATTACTGTTTGGACTGTAGGAGACAGAGTTGCACCTAAGCATCGTGTGGCAGATAATGTACTGCCTAGCAAAACAGTTGCATAAGTAATTACTGGATACCTCCTTATACAATTTTTTGAAAGTCATTCTGGTAGCGTAACTAGTGATTATGCTAGTGTAAAGCCCAAAGAGGATTTCAGTCTATGTTTTTAACACAGCTTGCCATGTCTCTTTGAATTCGTTGGTTCTTGCTCTCCAGTGAATATGTAGGACTGCAGTCTTAACCCACTTACTGGGGAAACAATTCTGTTGACCTTAAATTTCTTAGTGAACACTAACACAAAGAAAACTATGAAACACTTCCTTCTGTTTATACAGACCTTTGGATTGGAGTTAAAGCACATAAGAACTTTTTCATTTAATGGGAGCCCAGCTACATCAAAGCGCACAGTGAAGAGGTGTTGATCTTGGCAGACATCTTCATCATAGACACCCAGCTCCAGCACATTCTGATAGAAAGAGAAAGGTCTGTCAGCAGTTTGCCCTCTGTTTTCCTTGTGTGTGCATGTGCCTTCAAGTTGCCTTTCAACTTATGGTGACCCCATGAATTTCATAGGGTTTTCTTGGGTAAGAAATGTTCAGGAGTGTTTTTGCCAGTTCCTTCCTCTGAAATATAGCCCACAACACCTGGTATTCATTGGTGATCTCCCATCCAAGTACTAACCAGTTTAGCTTCCATGATCAGACAGGATTTGGTGCCTTGAGGATATTTAGGTCCCTTGCAATTATCCCTATCCCATATGAAAAGGGTAAAATGTACAAATGGCATAAAAGGAGTAACTTCTGTGAAAAAAATTAAGTGAATGGATGTTGCTCTTCTGTTTTAGTTTAGCAGAGTCAAATAATATGAATTAGTCATGATATGCAAATGTATTCCTCTTTCTTTGCTCTTACAGAAATAGGCATGTGGGTGAACCAACCTTTGAAACAGTTCTGTGGGCTTAGAATTCTAGAAAAAACTGATTTATCTCCTTGTCATTTGAATGGTGGAAGCTCCTTGCATGGGACATCCAAGGGCTCGTCAGTTGTAATGGAAATCACCTCCTGTGGCCATGACAAGAACCCATGTGCCAGGTCATGCATAGAAAACGTCCTCATGCAAGTGAAATATTGTCTAGGCAATGGCTGCAGTGGTGTGCAAATATTGCATGCAGGTAGTCAACTATATGGATGGATAAATGCTTTTTGTCGGCTTTGATAGTTTTGGCAGAGTTTAAATCAGTTCTGAAAGCCATTTCAGATATCAATAGAAGCACATGATACAGTTCTCTTAGATCTGAACTCTTGATAGCTGCTTTAAATCCAACCAAACCTGGAATAGATTTATCACCCCAATTACATGGGAGCCACCAGCTGACACTGTCTGTACAACCTTTATACTGTGCACTGGGAATTAACCATTTAAAATTGTCTCTGCACCAAAATCTCCATGCACATGGCAGACTCACATATTTGGGAGAAGATCCTGACACTCTCATACTTTCTACATGCATTTTAGCAGTGATTTGTCTGATATGATGCTGTAGGCAAATATTAGAATAGACTCGATGCCACAGGAGCTATTGTTAACACCAGTTGTACCTTTTAAAAAATTCTACTATCGTATTTGCCTTGTAGAATAGGCCTTTATAAGGTCTATTATAGAACAAAATAACCAACAGGATGATTAAAATTATGACACAAATAGCACACTGCTAGTCTAAAATCAATATAAAAAGAACCATGAGAAACAAATAATCTGTTCTGTGAGATAACAAATGATTTGTTCTGTGAACTAATAGGACAGTAATGTGGTGCCTCTTAAGAATAAGCCATATATTTGGAAAAGGAATAAAAGCAACATTCTAATTTGTGATGAACTATAGAGGCAATATTCAAAAAGCATATGATGCCACTGTTTGGCCCCTGCCCTGGTTCTGGCTGCCCCAAACATTTGTTGGATTCATAAAAGACAGCTTAAAGAATTATGTAGTTACTAAGCCCTTAGGGTCTGTAGCTAACTTTATGATGTGATTCCCTTCCCTATACATTTGATGGCTCACAGAGCCATCATCTCAGGAAACAGATCTGGATTTTATCATAAAGGGATAGCAAATCCCTGTAAATGCACCAAATGCCTGGAAGGAAGAGAAATAAGTCTGACATTTTTTTTCTTGGAGTACCAAAATTATATAGCAGGCTTAATGTACAATGCACTTAGACTCGGGGAAAGGGAGCACCATTTGCTTCACTGTTGCCACATGAGCTGCTCTTCCGTTCCACCAAAAGAATGGCTGCTCTGGTGGCCAAATGAGCCTGACAATCTCACAAACTGTGCCTATCCCTATCAGGTGCCCTGTTGTCATTGTTGCTATTCCTATGGCAGTGCTGTAAGTATTTGTGCTCCACAATAGTGCTGGCACCTCTGCTAGCTGCTATATTATCCTCTGCATACTCATCGTCCTTGTAGTCCCCTTTTCTAAATCTGTATGTGGATTGCCAAACCACTGATATTTTTAGACTATCTATATTAATATTCTAGAAGGCAAGGGTAAACCTTCTAAAGAGTATATTTGTTAATTTATTAGTTTGTTTTTTTATTTATATCCCACCTTTTCTCAACCCTGGCATTCAATGTGGCTTGCAAAAGTTAAAACATACAACTAAAAGAACATATCTTTGTTGTTATCTGCCTTCAAGTTATTTCCAATTTATGGTGAATCTAAGTGAACCTATAAAAGGGTTTTATTGTCAAGATTTGTTCTGAGGGGATTTGCCTTTGCCTTCCTTTGAGTTCCTCCTATGGGTTTCCATGGCTGAGCCAGGAGTCGAACTCTGATTTCCAGAGCCACAGCTCAAACCACTACATCACATTGGCTCTTACACATCTTACAAAATATAGTATATTATTGGACTATCAATAAAACTAAAAACAAAACTCCAGTAAATAATAGCTAAATGTTTTTCCTTCTTTACAGAGGTACATTTGAATAAAGTGAGATTCCTTCTGTATAGAAATTGCGGACTATTAAAAAATCAAGAGAATTTTCAGAGGTGGTGTTTGCTGTTACTACTGTTGTTATTTTAACATTCTTTTAGTTCCTCAGATTCTTCATCTGAGGTATTTCAAATACCTGAAATGTCAGTTGGAAGATAACAGCATTCTGCCCTATCAGTTTCAAGGACTGATTACCTTTGCTCTGTGTTGGACCATGAAATGAAAGGTTTCATTCCAGACTGGGTCTTTGCAATTTTTAACAGTCTTTGTTCGGAACTGGGCAGAAGAAGCCGTCGGCATCCACAGGATCAAATAGCAATCTGAATGGTTTACTATTGGCAAGAAGAGGACATGACAAATAACAATGTGAAAGCAGATAAGAATATTCTTTGCAGCTAGAACTGGCAGGGATGTATAGCACAGGTAAGGTATGCAGGCTTATGATCCCGGCATAAGGACAGATCAGGTGGGCTGTGGCTATGTGTGTATGTTACTCTTTCCAGCCCAGCCTGTGATAATTAGCATTTGAGGTTGTGGCACAGTGATATTTCTTGCAAGGGTGTATGCTGTAGACATAATGCACTTTAACTGCCATGGCTCCATTCTACAGAATCCAGGGATTTGTACTTTTGTGAGGCACCAGCACACTTTGGCAGAGAAGGCTGAAGACCTTGTAAAACTATGGATCCCAAGATCAAATAGGATGAAGCTACAGCATTTAAAGTGGTGTCAAACTGCATAATTTCTCAAAAGTAGACGCAATCTAAGAAGAAATAAAAATGAAAAGTAGCAGAATGCTCATTGTATCCAGTTGGACTCAATAATAATAATAATAATAATAATAATAATAATAATAATAATAATAATAATAATA
>NC_056522.1:319517652-319521663 GCF_019175285.1 Sceloporus undulatus | reverse complement strand
ACCAGCTTTTTTGCTGGTCTCTGACGGGGCCTGGGGCCCCGTCAGGGGCCAGCAAAGATGGGGAGGCCTGGCCCCCGGAGGGTGGAAGTTCTGCCCCGGCGCGCGGCCCCGCCCCTGGAGGGTGGAAGTTCCACCCCCTGCATGCGGCCCCGCCCTGGAGGGTGGAAGCTCCACCCCCTGGCATGTGGCCCCGCCCTGGAGGGTTGAAGCTCCACCCCCGGCTTTGGCCCCCCAGTCGTCTGAGGGACAGCAACCCGGCCCCCGGCTCAGAAAGGTTGCCTACCCCTGATCTACAGTGACAGGAACTGACACATTTGAGGGCACCAGGGAGCCTCTGGGGAGGGCTCAGAAATGGTACTAAGGCCAAAAGAAATGCATTTTCCCATCCTGATCTATTGATATATAAAATAACATATCTAAACACAGACACTTACTTAAAAGGCAGCAAGCTGCTAGAACCATAAGAAGCCAGTAAATCATTATGTCAGATATCTGGAACACATATCAATAAGGACAAAAATCTGTTGTCTTGATAGTAATGTTCTTCATTCCTGAAAATCCATGAAACATCATAGACTGCTGTAGAGAAAGAAGGAAAGAAACCTAGTGCTAGAAAGTTAAGTTATTCTGCATTTGAGGCAGACAGACATATGAGCATTTTCCTTTATTTATTTATTTATTTATTTATTTATTTTGAAGTTCACTTAAAAAGACACACAGTACAGAGTGACAATCTTATATACCATATGTATATACAAACCTTCCAAGATCTTGAATATGGTAATAACTGAGTCCATTTATTATCAATATCAACTGTGCCACACTTCTTACACTAGTAGCAGTGATAATTATGGAACATGTGTCAAAATGCTGCTGTTGCAGCACAGACATGAAAGGATCCTATGATTAAACTCTGTGCCCCAGTTTTTCAAAATCATTTGGCAACTATTAGCTAATGAGAGAATGAATTACAGAAGGTAAAGAATTAATGTTCACTGAGTTATGTTTACTGTGGCAGAAGAAGCAACAGCAGTGGATGCAATCAAGGCGTGCACAAGACTGCTGGCATTTTATTTACTTCCATTGCAATTCTTCCACCCAGCTTCATTTAGAGCCAGTAGTGTGCAGGCTATTCCAGTCTGTCTAAAGAACCACAAGTTCTCCTGATACATCAACATGAGTTTTGATGGGATTTTCTGTTTGCTGTCTTTTCCATGTCCACATGTTCTGATCCTTGGGGATGGAGGATCTCTTTATACCAAAGTCTTGTATCTGCACTAGGGATAGGGTGATGGGGTTTTTATTGGTTTCTTTTAAAGCAACAAAAACACTGCAGCATGGTTTGCTGAGGTAGTCTTATGGTTTGAAGGGCAATTTTTGTCCTCTCTCTAAAAAAGAGTAATAATTAAAAGTTATAGTTATGGTGCAAAGGTTCTATTTCACTGATGAATTATAGCATCATGATGCTGAAAAAGAAAGAGAAGAGAATAGGAAGGAATATATTGTATAATATGCCATGGATTAACAATAAACCTACTTAAATGTGGGAATAAATGTTGCAGCCACTTCCATGAACTCATAGAATCCTAGAGTTGGAAGAGACTGCAAGGGTCATCCAGTCCAGCCCCACCTGCCATGCAGGAACTCTCAGTCAAAGCATCCCCGACAGATGGCCATCCAGCCTCTGTTTAAAAACCTCTAAGGAAGGAGATTCCACTACACTCCGAGGGAATTTGTTCCACTGTCAAACAGCCCTTACTGTCAGGAAGTTTCTCCTAATGTTGAGGTGGAATCTCTTTTCCTGTAGCTTGCATCCATCGCTCTGGATCATAGTCTCTGGAGCAGCAGAAAACAAGTCAGCTCCCTCCTCAATATGATATCCTTTATTTAAACAGGCCTATCATATCACCTCTTAACGTTCTCTTCTCCAGGCTAAACATCCCCAGCTTCCTAAGTCTTTCCTCATAGGGCATGGTTTCCAGACCCTTCACCATTTTGGTCACCCTCCTTTGGACATGCTCCAGTTTTTCAACATCCTTTTTGAACTGTGGTGCCCAGAACTGGACACAATATTTCAGGTGGCAGGGGGTTGGACTGGATGGCCCTTGTGGTCTCTTCCAACTCTATGATTCTATGACCATTTTAGTCGCCCTCCTTTGGACATCTCTGGGGACCAGGCTATAACTGGCTTGCAATTTACATATGATAGGACCCAGCTGCCTCCCAAATTAGAATTCAATTTGGGAAAGGTAAACTGGCTTTTTTACCCCATGCGATAGGGTCTTGAGATTCAGAAAACTGTAAAAGGTCAAGAGATGATTATTTACTTCCACTTTCTTTCTTGGAGCACCAGTTTTCTACTCTACCTGACAATAAATATTTTGTAGGTGTTGGCTTGCATTAAGCATGGTCTGCCTGATAGCAGAATGTGAATTGAACAATGTGCCCGTCGATTGAGCCCTATGAAATATCACACAGACTTAAGAGGTTATCTATTTCCCTAGAGTCTGCTTTCTTTGATTAGTAAGAAAGCTAATCTTTATTAAGAAAAAACATAATGATATAGAAAGGTATGATAGCTCTGGTTCTAATTAATGTATTAGACAGAGGAGACAGGGAGATACTCTTGCTCTTCCTCTGGGAACAAAACCAAGGTATCTTGTCCTCAGAGGCTTGAGAAGTGGGAAAGATGACAACAGGCTGAGCAAAGGATGGTTGAGTAACCCAAAGAATTCTAACGCTTTATCTGCTACTTATCCCCTGCAAACACATGTGTCTTGAGCAGGGGTAGGCAGAGGCCCCATGGGCGCCGCCATTTTTTCACCCAAAATGGCGGTGAAGTCTCGTGCGACCTCACCGCCATTTTGCCACCCAAAATGGCGGCACCCAGAGCGGCGAAAAGCCGTGACGGGCGGCGGCAGCGGCAACAGCAGCCAGGGGCTGGTCGGCAGGCCTCTGCGGGCCGCATCCAGCCCGCGTGCCGGAAGTTGCCGACCCCTGGTCTTGAGGGTAAGCTGAGTGGCATCCCTATCACTTCCAATAATGTCCTTATTGAGCTGTTCAGGGAGAATTGTCTCTTTTTTATTTTTTAAAAAGATTTTGTTTGAAGCTCTGCATACCCCAAGCAGGCTGGTACATCCCTTGTTCCTCACAGTGGTCCATTTCACTAAGCATTGACCTTTGGATGTCAATGGAAGTTATTGCACAGTAATTACCTAATTGCAGGGTAACACAGCTCCCATAGCAATGTGTAAGGAAGAGAGTTGGGGTGGCACTGATTCTTAGTATATAATTAATAGTCGCCTTGGGTCCTACATGGGGGTAGGGGTGGGGAGAGTGGAGAATTAAATAAATAAGTATGACACAAGTATGTATTTTCCCAGTTAAATATCAGAGTTTAATCATTCTGTAAGTCTGGAAATAATACCCTTTGAGGAGCAGCTTAAGGAACTGGGTATGTTTAGCCTAGAGAAATGGTGATATGATGGTGTTAGCATACTCTACATACCTCACACTGGATATAGGGTTTAATAATTAATATCTAGTGTCAGGTATGTTTTGAGAGGTTACAAGGAACTGTGGAGACTAGGTAGTTACACATGTATGGAGCTATGCTAACTTAAGGATATGCAGGAGTCCTGGATGGAACTAAAATACCGTAAATGCTGAATTGATTTGTTGATCACCCAGCTCTTCACATTTCCTGTCACAATAGAGACAAAATGAGTTCCATCACAAAAGGAGCCAAAAACTATACCTTCTACCTATCCTCAGGCTGTGTTCCTATTCAATCTTCCCATCTGACTATCCAAGGATTGTCTCAAATCCAATCAATGTCTTATCACTCCAGAGTAAAAGCCAGCAGCTGTTCTGGATCCCCTTTGTCATTTTGTTATTTCATGAGAAAACAATCAAAACTTTTGTTACACCATGTGGTAACATCAAACATCCCTCAAGGTTATGAAATGGGATATAAATATCCATCCCAGACATAGTCATTCCATTCACAGA
>NC_056522.1:319481952-319517627 GCF_019175285.1 Sceloporus undulatus | reverse complement strand
TGATTCCTGAGAATTAGATGCAGGGTTACACAGGAATTCTTATCTATATCCAGGTTAAAATTTGCCATCTTCTTTAGTAGCAAGTGATGTCCATTTACTATTCTAGGCATCATGAATGAGTCTCGCTTTCTGGAAACAAGAATAAAATGTTTAGAATATTGGTGACAAGAACTGGAAACTGTCCTTCACCTTTCAGTTTGCTCTTCCAACTAGTATCACTGCAGTAGATTAACGTAAACTAGAGTCCTATCTGGTGACGATGACAGACTACCTCATTTTCTGTATTTGTTCTGATAGCAGTATATTCAAAGGCACAGAAACAATAGCTTAACTAATCCAAAAACAAAAACAGGAAAAAGGTAACTATGCACATGGTCAAGGCTGAATGATTTTAAGTTAAACAACCCAAAACAATGGGAAAGAGTCACTCATTATTTAATCCTATTGTCTATTTACAACATTTTCTTCTCGGACTGGCAGCAGTTCCCTAATTTTATTCTTAACCTGATACCTATATTAATTAGAGCGGGCAATGACTGAATCTGGACTTTGTCCAAGGAACGTGAGTGCTTACCATGAACCATGGGCCCTTGAAAACTACATGATTAGAACACCATTTCCCTATAAAAATTAGCAGAGTAGACAAATATCCTTAAAGCATCCTTTTAACTAGATGAAAATTAGCAGCGCAACTATTTTCCTAGCTAGAACCACCCCATCTCATTAAAGAATGTTAAGTGCCATACTAACAGTTACTCCTGTTCAGCATCTTTTCCCACAATAGGTACAGTGCCCCTGCGCTATATGCAGTCACGCTATACGCGGCTTTCAGCTTACACTGAAGCTGCACGACAATACAATGAATGCCACATGCGCTCTGGTGTACGTCGAGGCCCCCTTATATTCAATGGACTTGAGATACACATTTAGCCTTATGCGGGGTTATTATGTGTGTGTATGTGTGTGTCTGGGATGGATCCCCTGCATAAGGTAAGGATCCACCATAATTAGTATATCTGGGAACGCTGCAAGGAAGGGTCATATCTAACAGATACAAGAAAACCATCTTCTTTCCTAGATTGCTAGGTTCACTCAGTTCCTTATCAACAGCCTTTTGGAATGCCTACATGATCATTCTTATCCGATGCTTTCTGACACCTAAAAAATTCAAAATGTTGGTATAAGGCAAGTTTCCCTCTGCCGAAGCTGTATTTCTTATTCTTTTTTTCTGATTAAGATTCTTCCATAAGTTTCATCACTTTGCTTTTAATATTGCTTTCCATTCACTATACCCTAAATGATACAAAGCTAAATGGTGTGCAGTTTCCTAAATCCTCTCTGGATCCTTTCTAATAACAACAGGTTGATTACTAACACGTGTTGCTTAGGTCGTCATCATATCAATCTGCCAGATACTCTTTATAATGTTTAGACAACTGTGATTTTGGCAGCATAAGTTCACCTCCTTGTTTATGTACACGTCTCAGGGTACCACCCGATTAGTTGGGCACACATGGGGAGTAGCAGGCAGTAAGCCACCAATGTGCTACTTAGGAGAGGGTAGGGTGGATTGTGCAAATGTAGTGTCTCTTACAGAACCTTAATTACAGAAAGCATCCTCCTTTTTTTGGTCATGGCTTCTGTCATCACAAATGGGTAATGAGCATTTGCATTCTCACTATAGCCACAGAAAATAGCATTTACATTTCTACAGTGCTTATAGTGAACTCAGCCCTCTCTAGTGGTTACTATCTGTAAGCCAATTGTCCCAACAGCTGGGTACTCATTTTACCAACCTATGAAAGGATGGAAAGCTGGGATCGAACTCCCAATGTTGTGGATGCCATTACAAGCATTTAACCACTGCGTCACCACGGATGGTTAATGCAGCTCCTACAGAAGTTTACCAAATGTTCAAAGAGTGCAGTAGTGAGTGTGCCAAACAAGATTAGAGTAAAAGGTAGATAAATTTTCTCTTGAGAAAATGAAAAGCTAACACAACCTTTACTAATAAGATGGTATCAGTCAGGACAATGTTGTTTCTCCTAAACCCATTGCACAGGAGATGAAGCTTTCATAAATAGTATCTAATTTATTTCCTTAATTTATATCATCGGGCATGTTTTTGACGAGTGTCACAATAACCTGTGGAACCTAGGTAAGGGTTCACACTGACCTAAGGACATGTTGGAGACCTAGATGGCACTAAATACTGCTGTGATTGAGTTTGCTGATCTACTTCAAACCCTGCTCCTGCCAGCTCACATTCCTTTCTTAATGGAGACTAAATGAGTCACATACACAATCCAAGGACCATACCGCCACCTCACTCCGGGCTGTGACATTGCCCTTGTCTGGCTGTCCCGTGACTGTCTCAAATCCAATTTTGTCACTTTGGAGTTAAAGCCCTTAGCATTCCCATCCCTTTTGTCCGTCCCACAGGAAAACCATTAAAGCCTTTGCTACACAATGCCTAGCAGCAAGTATCCCCTGCCGCTTTGAAACAAGATACTAAATATGAACCCTAGCTCTAGTTCTAGTGTGTGCAGAGAGTCCCTCTCACTCACTCGTCACCTTCAGATGTCGCTGTCTGAATAATGAGTTTTTAAAGTGTTTTTTAAAATGTCTTTTCGGGGAAAGGTGGCACTAAAAGAAATTGAAATGATATCTAAAAGAAGTTCACCACTCCTACAGTTTTTGGCAGAGACAATCCACTCCTCTTTTACCAGAAAAATGGGCAGTCCAGAGATTTTCCATGGTACAATGAGTGTAATAACCGATTTAGAGCTGTGTTGTTGCCTCAGAACTGCACTCTGCCCACCTCTGGCTTTGACCCCTGTGTTAAGGACATCTGGTTGCTTGAGCTTGTCACCCTCAGTATTTCTCTGTTTACGACAATTTCTGAGCACTGTTTAAATTCTCATCCATCTTTCCTAAACTGCAGATTAATGTGCTATGCATTTCATGAATACACTCGGCACTGTGGACAATCTGAAAGCCTTGATCTGTACCTTGAATTGTACAGATGACACTCTAAGGCAAAATGGAAGAATCTGATATGATGTGGATAAAATGGGGATGACAAATATGGATCTTCTAAATGTACTGCTGCAACCAGTCTCCTCATTCTGGCGCTGAAATACATGTTTCACTGCTGAGTGATGAACACGTCAGCATCTGTCACAAAGTGACACATTGATGACTTGGTTCGACAGCTTCTACTGTCAATATGGTATTACAATATAGTATTAAAGGGCGCTTTAATGTGTGAATGAACAGTTAAAACGAAAGTAGAGTTGCCAAAAGTTGGTACCTCATTGTCATTGACAAGTAATACCAGAATCTGAAGTGAAAGTCACCTACAGATTGAATGTAAGTTCTAAGAAGGAGTGATTTTGAACCCCCCCTGATCTGCTTAGTGAAGCTACCTAACCTTGGTCAGCCACCTCCAAAAGTGAACCCAAAGCTTTGAGACCGCATCAGATACATGGCTTACTGAAACCTTGCTAAATTGATACATGCACAAAAGTTACAAGCCCCTCCTGGAAAATTAAAGAAATGAAACAAACACTCCCCCCCCCCCCAAAACGTATGTGGTTTTTCCACAGTGCTATGTTCCTCCTACATGAAATCTTGGCTTGAATAAGAATTTCTAGGCCATATAGCATGCTCAAGCACACAAATTAATACAAAAATTCAATATAAAACTGAATAATAGATACAAGCAAGAGATAAAAATGTGCAGATTTTTTTTCTGAAGGGAAATACTCAGCACTTTCTCAAAAGATGAAAAAAGTTCTTACCATTGGCGCGGTTACAGACCGCCTGTTTGGGGCGGCCTGTATATCCGGCCCTTTCCCTGCCGGATTGGGGCCTCATCTGCCACACGTGGCAGCCTCTGAGTGCCCCAATCTGCCGCTTTTCCAGGCAGCGGGGAAGCGGCCCAAGGCCGCTTCCCCGCGGCCTGGAAAGGGGTGTCCTTGGGGCTTCATGCCCCAAGGACACCCGATGGCGGCAGGAGAGGGGGAAAGGGGCCGCTTGGCCCCTTTCTGCCTTGCCTTGCTGGCGCAGCCTTCAACGCAAATCCAGAAGGACCTCCGTTTTGGAGCTCCTTCCGGGGCCGCTAAAAACGTTGTGTCCCAGCCGCCCTCACACACCCGTAGGACGTCACGTCTTCGCGCGCCCGGTTTGGAGGCCGCGCACGCGTACATGATGTTCTAATGGCAGTGCCCATCTAGAATGGGCGCCGCCATTTTGTACGTCCATGTACGTCTTAGGGTTGGGGGCGTCTGGAAAGAGACACCCCCGGGCAACCTAGTACGTACTTTGGCGCATGTGTAACGTGCCATTGTTGCTTGAGGAGTGAGGTGTGCTTTGAGCACTTGACAATGTTGGTGGTGGTCCTAGTGCCAAAAAGCTATTCACCTCCAGAAGTTCTGTGTGTATCTCTCCCAGGCACAAGACCTAACTATGTGAAACACAGACCTCTTGAAGCAACATAACTCTGTACCTTGTCTATAATTGTGACTGTCAGTGCAAACTGATTTATCTGAAGGCTTCCTTTGAATGTTTTCATTCTGTCAAAACATTTCTTTGAATGCAGAGCCCAAAACTATAATAACAAAGATCTAGTGACATTACAAACTGCACCTATTTTCCCAATGGGGACACAATATTATTTGAGCCTGAAATATAGCAAAACCCAATCCAACCAATCTAAAATTTCCTGTGTACTATGCAAAACGTACCTGAGTGAGCTCTGGAGCTTTTTTGATCTACTGGAGTGCGCCGTGTTACGAGCCACAGGAGGACAGAGTAATTGGAAGTGTAGAGGTAGGTAGAATGTTTTTGACTTCTACCGGTACTGCTGGCTTGGTAACTGGATCATCACAGAAGCCATACCTTAACAAAGGGAAATAATAATATTCAGATGAAAATGTCCAGAGACCGGATGCTCAAGTTTCATTATATACAATGGCATAAAAATGGGATATCTCTATCAAATGGCAAAATCAAGATCTCCTATTTGCGATTTTGTTTGGAGAGTCAGGGGTATTTTCAAACCATGATGTGTTGACTCGTGTGCAGGAATCCATGGATACCGAGGGTGATTGTCTGACATAATTTGTTATATTAAGATCTTATATTTCAAATATATTGATTAGAAATTGGAGGGTGAAGGAACATATGGATACATGAGATTATTAATTAGACTACTTAATTTCCTCCGTCATTTTTTAACCCTACCTGGCTGTGTTGTCCCATTAGTGCTGTCAATTTCTGATTTGAGTTCACTTTGCAGAAGTGTTGAAGCCAGGGGAAGCAAATTGTCCTGGCACTAGGGGAGTCTTGAATGCAAGGACCTGGCCGTTAGAAGTCATTACTAGGCTAGTATTTGTTAATGTCCATGAGAAGATGTGTCTCCTGCAAGGAAGCCCAACCAAAGGAGTGCTTAGATCTATATCTACCCAAAGTTTTGTGTGTGTGTATTCATTCCTCATTTCCCTTCTTGGAATACCAGAATGTAAACTAGTTGTTTTTCCATACTAGGATGGTTTCAGAGAACAATGCAAATTTCAAGCAGCAAGTATTAAATGAAATGCAATCCAAGGGAAAAAAAAATCCCTAGTAGTAATAAAACGTTTAAACACCCTGAAATTTTGTGGATATAAACTCTAGGTACGCATTTTGTGTACAAATGTCTTACCCTTTGGAATAATAATACTTTACTTCTTTGGTTGTATTTCTCTACCCTAAAAATTAAACCTGTGAGATGCAGTGTTTCTAAACTTCTATTGCTAGATTGAGTACACCCGCTTTTATTTAGCTACCTGTGACATGGTTTCCTTCCTAGAAAGATTAATGGTTTTGTACGCTTATTAGGTCACACACTGGTTTCATCTCTTTAACAGGAGAAGAGGAAACTTTTTTCCACAGTGGTCTAGCAGTTCCATATTTTCACAGATCGTTTAGGTTCTGCTTGCTGATGTGCTTCTTTTTTTGTTCCTTACTGCTTTCTGTTTGGCATACATGTATTCCAGCTTTTTCAAGACTACTTCCTGGGTCTTTCCTAGTGAGAAAAATAGGAATCATGTTTCCCTTCATATTCAACATGTCATACAACAACCCTAAATGTGAGAGCCCACAAATTAGCCAAAAATAGTGTGGAATTCTCCCCTCTCATCAACCAGAAATGCCATATTGTTTATTACAATATTACACTACTTCTGACACTGACACACACACATTTATATCATAATAATAATAATAATAATAATAATAATAATGTTTTATTTATAGCCGCTATTCCGCAATGATCATACGCGGTTGTACAGTAAAAGTTGCAATACAAAATTAGCCCCCACCCACCCCCTCACTCCCTCCAGGCTGGATGATGGACAGTTGGCCGTGGAGGGAGGGCTCTGTCTCTTCAGGGCAGGTCCGATGGTGTTGGACCCGCCCCCTCACTCCCCCCAGGCTGGTGATGACAGTTGGGCCCTGGAGGAGGGCTCTGTCTCTTCTTGGGACCTACTTTCACTCTTGTAACATTTCGTATTTGAAAATCTAATCTCATACTTCTACTAGGACCTAAGCTCCACCGCTTCACCACTTGAACTACTCAGTTTAATGTTAGAATTCTTTTCAAGTTTTCGCACATCTTTCTCACCTGAAAGTGCAGAAATTTTACGAACTCACGGTGTCTTGCTGCGCCTATATCAACAAGTCTTCTGACCTTTGAGTTTATCTGCCTGATCTGTTAGCCCCCTGGATCTCTTCAAAGAGCCTGAAAAGGCCCAAGATCTAGTTTTATATTCCAGCAGATCTACACAAACACCACATACAAACAAATATGCTTACAATTTAAACACAGCTGATAACGAGATTTGCATCCATTAATAAAAACTTCTAGCAAAGAGTTTGCAATTAAAAACTATGTGTTCCTCCCCAAGAAATGATCTCAAATACTTTAGAGCAAGTAGCTCTACAGTGGTACCTGGGTACGAAATAACCCAGGTTACGAATTTTTTCGGGATACGAAAAAATCCCATAGGATTTATTGTTTGGGTTACGAAAGTTTTTTTCGGGTTACGAAAAAAACTCCGTGCGCTGTTTTCAAATGGAGCCGCGGCAGCGCCGCGGCTTTTTTCCCCAATTAGCGCCTATGGCAATTAGGGTACGAAGGTCTTTTGCGGTTACGAATTAGCCGCGGAACAAATTAATTTCGTAACCCGAGGCACACTGTACTTCAAAAATACTGAAGCCCAATCCTAAGCACAAATAATGTGAACGGTAAATTGTACTTTTTACATAAATGGCTCCTCCCATACAATCCTTCCGCACTCTCAGGTCCCTCTGGGGAAGATCTCTTGCGTCCATAAAACCAGACTGGTATCGACTTCCCAGAGGGACATTTTCTGTTGCGCTCCACAAAGTCTGGAATGACCTGCTCGAAGGATCCGTCTATAAACCTTTGAAGGCCTTTAAGAAGGCCATCAAATGGATCTCTTCTGGCAGGCATTCCCAAAGACCTCCTTCGAATGTTCACTTCCATTGGGATTCTTATTTTAATGCTATTTTAAGGTGGGAGGGAGATAGGAAATTGGATTTTATATGCTTTGCTATGTTTTTACTTGTGGTTTGTTTGTGTTCTATTTTTTATTGTCTTAGTTTGTTGTTACCCGCCTCAATCCAGTACAGGGCGAGGCAGAATTACAAATAATAATAATAATAATAATACTATCATATAAAATAATAATTACAAAGTCTCAATTTTAGCTTGAGGGAGACTCGCTTGCCACTGCTTCCCTACTGATATACATTGGAAAGTTTTTTAACAGGGTTTTCTGCATCTGCATGATGCACTCTTTTGAAACTTTCTAGGTGTTATGTAAGTGTTTTGCATCAGCCCTGCCCACCTCCAGCAGCCCTATATAGATGTCTTCCTGTCGAAACCGTCAGTTCCCTGTACACCAATGCAAGCAATCCACAGGCAGTCCGGACGTCGAATTTATAGACATGACAAGTTGAGGATGAGGGAAATTGTGTGAGTTCACAGTATGACCAGTTGAGAGACTACCGGTACCAGAATACAAAATTTCCCTTTTCTTAGTGGTGTCTGTGACTCACTCAAATGGGAGAGAGAGATAGCAAGCCACAAAGTTGAGGTCGAAGTTCATTCCAACAAGTCAAAGTAACTGAACATTAAGTGAATGCAGACATTAAACACTGAGACATGAGCTAATGACCCCTACCCATTACATGGCATAAAGCATACAAGCAGTTTCAAGGATGGAACTAGCTGAAACATCAAAAACCCAGTACGGTGTCAAAACTTCAATGATACAGTCCAGATCAGTGATGGCGAACCTTAGGCACGCGTTGCAGAGGTGGCACTCAGGCCCTCTTCGTGGGCACATGGCGCGCCCCCAGCACAGAGTTTGCCAGAGTTTGTTACTTAGACTGCCAGAGGCAATGGCACTTTGCAATAAATAAAGGGGTTTGGGTTGCAGTTTGTGGCACCTTGGCCTCTAAAGGTTCACCATCACTGGTCTGATATACTGGAAGGAAGGCGTTTCTCCAAAAGCAGTATCAGCGAAGACCTTAAGTCCAGTTGTAGGTCATAGTGTCCCCTCAAACACCACACCTGCCAGGAAAAGTAGAAAACCTGACAATGGCCTATGTGGAATAGGCTCAAAAATCCAACTGAGAGGGTCCTTAGATAGCTGGTGCTACCCCCTTCAAGAAAGCCACTGTGACAAAACAGGTAGTCTTTTTCGTCTTTGGGTCTTGTGTCTTTTTAGGTCTCACAAACAGTTTTGTGAGGCCTGAAAGGCGAAAGGCACAAAGACGAAGAAAGGACTGGCCTGCTTTGTTGCCAGTGCTTCTTAAAGTGAGTAGAATGAACTGGTTCGAAAGGTATTGGCCTTCAATACAGAGGCATAGGCCTCATTGTCAATAGGATTATATCCTTTTGGGCTGCACAAAGACAGACCGCCACACACTGGTGGTCACGGTTTTTTTTTAATTTTAAAATCAGAAGTCTTCCAATAGCAACTGAAGATTACAGGTGCCCTAGGACTACCTTCAAGGGCTTCCCACAAAGGGGGTGTTCTCACTTGCGATTTACAACAGTTTAAAATACATGTGTATCGGTTTTAAACCAATTCAAATACAAAGGGTGTTATCCGCATCCAATCATTCAAATTTCATCAATCACCAAATCGCGTTTTTTCGTTCTCATTTACCCATGATCGCTGGTAAATGATCCGCTTTCGTTCCTATTCCTGAATGACTCGCGTTGTATATTTAAACTGGTTCTGTTACTTTTTCCTTCACATTCACTTGTTTCAGCTGTCAATCAAAGTGACGTTCATCATGCGTCGCAATAATTCGGAGTAACATGCACCGATGTTATCCGTACTGCGTTCCCAATACCTGACCGTTTTTTATTGTTTTAAATTTCCCGTTTTTTTTTAAAAAAACGAGCCAATGAGGGAGGCGCTTAAAGTGCCTATGAGCCTACGAGGCCTACGCTCTGAGTCCTGTAATTTCCGGTCTCTCTTACTTTTGTTATTCGTGGGGGAGGATGGTTTAGGGAGAGAAAAACTGCTCCCCAAAGCACTTTCTGCTGGCTGCCTTGGAAGAAGAAAGACCAGAGAGGCTGGGGTAGTTCCTCCAGCAAAGCGTCATCCTTCTGGCTTGGAGATTTGGGGAGTGATTTTTTTGGAGGGGCGGCAGGCAATGAAAAATCGTCTGCCTCGCGAGGCCTCTTCTGTTGCGCTCCCCAGACAAGAAGGAGCCTTATTCGTTCCTCTCTGTGTCTCCCCATATTAACTGCCATACTCCGTGCTAGGGATCCTGGGAATGGTAGTTTATTATGCCACCCGCACTTCTCTGGCAGAGGAGGAAATATCTCACAAACACAACAGTTCCCATAATTCCTTAGTTACTGGCCAGGGCAGGTTAAGGGGTCTCAAACTGTATTATTCCTACAGTGAGTTTGACTACAGATGAGGTTGTTTTTTTCATAAATAAAAAAGTTGTTACCTTAGAAATACATATTTCTATATATACACACACACAAAATACCTTTCATATGCGTATATTACATGCGTGCAAACAACACACACAAATATGTATGTGTGTATCTACCTATATTGTTTGTGTGTGTATGTGTTTCTATATTATATATTATGCATGTGTGTGTGTCTGTCTGTCTGTCTATCTATCGTGTTGTGTGTGTGTGTGTGTGTGTGTGGTGTGTTTGCCAATCAGATCAAGGAGAAGAAGGCAGTGGGTAGAGACCAGGGTTGGAAAAAACGGTGGGTAGAGACTCTGGATCAAAGCCCCGGTTGGAAATCGGCTCAAGGAGGTAGAAGGCCAGTGGGTTTAAGTGGGTGTGGGGGACTCTGCATATAAAGCCGGGGTTGGAATACACACACACACCACCACAACACCACACACACACACACCACACACAGGGTTTCCTTGTCTCCCCAGATTCCGTTTGGGACAGAGAGATGGAAAAGGCTCCATTTCCCCCCCGATTGCTGTGCATCCAGCCTCTCTCCGTTACAAAATGGTGTTCAATGGCTTCCTCACACAGAGGGGAGGTTGCAATCCACCGGGGGAAAGTCTATGCGAATGGAGGAAAATGGCGCTGGCGATGCAGAAACCAAAAGAGACCAAAAGAGGGTGACACCCCAGGCCAGCCCATCCGCTCCGCTCCTCCCATCCAGTAACCCGATTCAGAGGCTGAATCGTTCCTATTTAAATACTCCGATTCCTATCCCGAATCAAGGAAAAAATAGAGGGTCGCCCTTCTATTTTTTTTACTCCGGTTTATAAGCCTCTAACCCGGATTAATTAAATACAAAACACGATACAGATTTGAACTCGTGTGGAAACGATTGCAGGTTAATCTAGAACTGTTTCTAGAGTTAAATCGGGTTTCCGTAGGACACACAACACCTTGAATTCGATTTGAAAACCGGTAGTATAAGCCAGTGAGGACAACCCCTCAGTTGTTCCAGACTAGTTCCACGTTCCAGTTGGCATTGGGCCCAATGAGGATGGTTCTTGTAGCCCTTACGAATCAAATAAACAAGAAGATTGGAGCTGTAAGTTCACAGGGTAAACACCAGATCAAGGCAGAGATTAAGCCTAGTCAAGAGATGTGCGCCGGATGTCCAAGATGTACCCAGTATTGTCCTCAGAAGGCGGAATATGTAGGATTCCAAGAAGTCTTGAAATTTCTTTCACTGCAAAGAACAAGCCCTGTTTGATGAGCAGCAGCAATAACATTCCTGGACAACAACAGGCAAAGGTGTTGAGGTGGTGATATGTGACCTGGCCTCAATACAAAGTGAGCAGAGGCAATCTGCATGGAAGTCAAATGTAGACCCCTCGAGACAAGTGGGGAGAACATAGCTGCCAGGGTCACCATGGCATGATGGGATGCAAGTCACGCTAGCTATTACCCTTGTGAGAAGAGGGAAGGGCAGAAAGTTCTACAAGGTGATGCCACCCCATGAAACAGGAAGGAATCTCCACACAACCTCATAACAAGTCTGTGAGAAACAGTCTCTGCACTAAGCATTTGCCTCAGAAGCAGACATCCAGTATCAGAGTGCCCCAGTGACAGAAGATCAGTTTCAGAAGTTCACGATGAAGCCTCCACTTGTGCAACAAATTCAACATCCTGTTGAGCACGTCTGCCAGAACACTGTCTCCTCCAGGAAGGTGAACACCCACAACTGATGTCTCTTTCAATGCAATGTTCCAAGAACCATTGCATGAAGCAGAGGAGAGTCATGGATTGAGTCTCCCTCCCCCCTGCTTGTTGACTGTGGTATTGTTGGTCAATACTTGCAATACTTTGCTTCACAAGAGTGTCTCAAGAGTGGAAAACCTTCTCTGTCACCAATAGTCCCATGGCATTGATGGGTACCAACTCTTTTCTTCCCATGCCCATAGTACGTGTATAAAAAACTTGTTGAGATGAGCTCTTCATTCCATCATCAATGTGCCCGTTGTGATGAGTGCTTGAGGTTGAGGAAGAGAGAAAGGAACAACACTTTGAATGCTGGCTGCCTTCAATTATGATACATGCGTGTCTGTAAGTTGAGAAATTTAGGTCAAAAAACTGACCCAAACAATGTAATTTGACTTATACACAGTTCAATACGGTAAGTCCTCCTGAGCCTCTTTTCAGTCGGGCTGCCCCTGCGGGAAAAGCCCAGCTGGGGAGAAGCTGGGAAGGTTGATGGATCGCCCTAAAGCCTCTCTTAAGCTGAGCTGTCCCTGTGGAACAGCCCAGCTCAGAAGCTGGGAAGGGCAATGGTTCACCCCCAAAGCCTTTTCCCAGCCAAGCTGCCTCCACAAGGACAGCCCAACTGGGAGAGGCTGGGAAGGGCGATGGATCGTTTCCGAAGCCTCTTCCCAACTGAGCTGCCTTTGTGGGGACAGCCCAGCTGCTAAGAGGCTGGGAAGCCCAATCCATTGCCCCTAATGCTTTGTCCCAGCTCACCTTTGTATTATCAATGGGTCATATGAAAATCCACACTTTTGGCCTCAAAAGTTGACTTTGACTTATACATGAGGCCAACTTATAGTTGAGTATATATGGTAGCACTGAAAGGAACAATAGACCGTCCTTGGAATGGTAAGCCATTTCATGGAAAGTCTTGAAACAGATCAGTGACAAATGAGAGGCTGCATTTGATGTTTGGTAAAGTATGTGAGTGTTGTGGTGGATGCCATGTAGCCCAACGTCACCTGTCCTTGTTTGGCCCTGATCCTTCTATACTAAAGAACCAACTGACAAAGAGCTGTGAACTGGATGTCTGGGAGGAAGACAGCCTGGGCTTTTGAATTCAGGATTGCTTCACTGAACCATAACCACTGAGTGGGAACCCAGAGAAACTTCTCTCAGTTCTGGAGGATGCCTAGTTTTTTGAGAAGACACAAGATAACATCTATGTCTAGCAGAAACAGCTGTTTGGAGGGTGCTACAACCAGCCAGTTGTCTAGGGAATACAGAACGAGAATTTTGCTATAGAAGAAAAGACATCACCATTGCCATGACCTCTGTCCATTGCCATGAAGAGGTCAGGACTCGAAACCAGTTGGCTGTTTTCCCTACCGTGAAGCATAGAAACCGTTTGTGAGAAGCCCAAATTGAAATGTGGAAATAGGCATCCTTCAAGTCAATTGCTCTTACATTAAAGAAAGGAGAGAGTTGAGAGCCACCATTCTGAAGTGTCATGGAGAATCTAGAAATTGATGTCCTGAGGTCTAAGAAGAGATGCAAACCTCCATCTTTGTTACAATGAAGTACCAGAAGAATCCCTGAAAACACTGGGAGAAGGAACCGGTTCTATATTACTTTTCTGCAAGAGTGTGTCTGTCTCCTGAAGAAGTATGATAGAGGTCAGTGTGGTATGAAGGATGCCTGTGGGAGGATAATTCCAGAATTCAGTAGCACAGCTTCTTTTGACAATGCTGAGAACCCAGGAGTCTGAGATGATGGAGACTTAAGTAGGGTGGAATTTCTTGAGTTTGCTGTGAAATGGAAGTGTAGGCATTGGTGACATGATCTTTTGTGGAAAGACAGCACTGGCATTTGTGGTTAAGGCAGCAGCAAAGCTTTTATGCCAGAGGAAGTCAAAGGAAACATTTATAAGTCTCCCCTTCATGCTTAAAATATCCAGGCTTGAATTCAAACCCAGAAGAGTTTGGCTTTTGCACAACTAGGCAGCAGAAAGGCATGCTGATACTGAGCTTGATACCAAGCTTAACCGCAGGCCTGCAGCAAGGCTGTACTAAATCTATACCACAAAAATCTAGTTTTTGAAATGGACTGGACTTATGGATTGAACTCGTACTTCTTAAAGGTGAATCTCTGTGTATGCTCTAATTTCAGATCTGTATCAGTGCTGAACAGAACCCAGCTGTTGAATGGGTACGTGTTCAATCACTAATTGTGCTTGCTCCAAAAGCCCTCAAGACTGAAGCCAGGCATATCTTCTGAGAATCACCATGCTGGCTATAGGTTTACCACCACAGTCTGTTATGTGGCAAGAAGTCATTATCTGTTGTCCAGCCAGTTTATGTGTTTTGGACTAGAGTAGTGAAGCCACTCTTCAATCTTCATCTCCCTAGTTGTTCAACAAAGGAGTCAGCTTCTCCCAGAGCAGCTTGTGGTATGCACTCAATGCAGGCCAGATAATTCAAAATCTTGCAGATGCCAGCAGCAAAAGAGCACCAGCAAGAAAACAAGCCCAGAAGGTGAGTGTGGCTTCAACTGCCAATGCTAGGCAACGCGTATCTGAAGAGCCTAGTTAAATCCTAGGGCTGACTAGGCCAAAGGCCATGATCAAACCAAATATAGATAATCGAATATGGATCCTATCAATGCTGCTGTACTGATGGAAGAAAAGGAACTAGTCGGTTTGGCAGGAAGGCCACTATATAGGGATGCTGGAAGTGGCCAGGGCCACTATATAGGGATGTTGGAAGTGACCAAAAACAATATGCATGATGATGATGATGATGATGATGATTTGTATCCTGCCTCTCCCTGTATTGGATTGAGGCAGGTAACAACAAACAAAAACAATAAAATCAAACATGTCTATCAATGGATAAAAGCATAACAGGACATATTAGATCCTAGTTCCCCAATCTCCCTCCCACCCTAAAAAACAGTTCCCAATAAAATGGTTAATAAAATAAATTGAGATCAAAGTCTGGTGGGTACAGCTAAACAAATAGAGAGAGAAAATTCTGAGGAGATCAGTTTGGGAAGGCCTGCCAGAATGAAGA
Organism: Sceloporus undulatus; assembly: GCF_019175285.1. Classification (NCBI taxonomy): domain Eukaryota; kingdom Metazoa; phylum Chordata; class Lepidosauria; order Squamata; family Phrynosomatidae; genus Sceloporus; species Sceloporus undulatus. Next base: position 319,502,801 of record NC_056522.1, on the reverse strand, counting down.
ATCATGTTTTTTACTCAAAATAAAGTCTGTTTGGATTTAAAATACAAATAAATCCCCTGATGGACTAAAATTGATATAACTGAACCAAGATTCCTCAACCAGATGAGTATATTCAGTAAAATATTATTTATAATAATTCCAACATTTTTAATCTATCCCTCCATATTCAACTGTACCCTACAACATTCCTCCAAGTGGAGGCAATCTATGAAATACTGACTTGTTTAAGGATGAAGCACTTGGAAACTTTGGGGAAAGCCTGCAATCCCAAAGTTGCTTTCAGTTTTTCAAATAGTCCTCTCATTTCTTTCCGACGACGACGTTCATTTGCTGTGTGTGTTTGACGATAGTTAGCAAAGGTTTCTTTTGCATTCTTTGGTTTTTTGTTTGAGGACTCAGGTTGCTGTAAAAAATGGAAAATGCCTGTGAACACTTAAAAAATGAAACACAGAGACAAAATAGTAACCTGTATGATGCTTGTGGATATGGCTCAGTTTTTCAACTGAGCAGATCTCTGAAGCAGTAATGGCTGAAACCTCATGTTGGCGATGATACATGGAAAATGAAAGAGCCATGCAGGAACTGTGAAAACAGCTTCTATTTCACAAGATTAGTTATACTCAGATCTAAGCACCACATATATACAACACTCTTAGCAGTCTTCTTGGCAAATGCTTCATAATTCTAGAGAATATGATGGGGGACACATATGATGGAAGCTTAGTACACATGGAACTCATAAAGCCTTAGGTCTATGTCTAATTTTCTGTGCCATGGGCTTTTACCAGTGCAACAATGGAGAGGAAAGGTAAGAGTGCAGGAGTACACACACTCAAGTTTCTAGAACAGCCAGCTCTATGGGCCTTCTCTCTAGTTATTATCCTGTTATCTCACTGCCCTTTCTGTCTGTAGTACTTGCAGCACATACTGTGAGCTGACTATTGATACAGTACAACAGAAGTAGATGCCAAAGTACTCATTTTGTTTCCCCACTTTTTACCATTCATGATCCAGTGCTGCCTGTCACTCATTCTAAAACTAACATGCATTAGCCTTAGTACAGGTTATTGAGAGAGTAAGATTATAGAACAGGTTTTACATTTAGGTAACAGTGGGCATCACATCTTGTTCAGCCCTTACAATGAATGTAAGTACCGTATTTTCCAGCCTACAAGACGACTTTTTAGCCCAGAAAAATCTTCCCCAAAGTCGGGGTCGTCTTGTACTCTGGAAAGCCCCTGGGTCCTAAAGAGAGCCATCGGCAGGGAAGGCTTCTCTCAAAGGCAAATGAGCATCCTCCTTCGTTCCCTCCTCCTTTGCTTTTTCCCTTCCTTCCTTCCCTCCCTCCCTTTCTTTTCCCCTCCTTCCTTCTCTCCCTCCCTCCCTCCTTCCCTTTTTCTTCCTTTTCTTCTCTTCCTTCCTTGCTCCCTCCCCTCCCTTCCTGTCCTCCTTTTCCAAGCGGCAGACAGCAAAAGGTCTCTCTACCTTCCCTCCTGACTCGCAGTGTTGCCAATGTGGTGACTTTCACACAAAAATGGAGGTTTTAAAAAGCTTTGGGTGTGATTTTGGTGCCTGGCTCTATTTCAGGGCAGATTTGGTGACTTGCCCATTTTGGCTCCAGCCCTGACTCAGAGCAAGGCTGGCTACAGAGCAACCAATCCTTTGGAGTCTCCATTTTCAGGCCAATCAGGGAGAGGGCTGGAGAGGGGTTGGTCACCCCAACCCTCAGAAAAGGGTCTCTCGTCGGCTCAGCCCCCTGAGGTCCCCCTCTGAGAGCCAGGCGTCAGAGTAACCATCCGTGGATGGAGTCCCCACTAACAGTCCTATCAGAGAAGAGGACAGTGGTTGCCCCCCCCCCCCGCCCTCACAAACTACAACTCCCAGGATTCCCTGGTTTTCAAGGGAAGTGCCTCCATGCTTCCAGATCCCAGCCCCAGAGATAGAGTCTACAGTAAACCAGTGTTGCGAATTTAAGTCCACTTCTGCAGGTGCATTTGGATTTAAACAATGATAACAAAATGGTGATGATGAGGATAGAGAGAGAGATTATCTGTAGCACCTTAGAGACTCACGAAGAAAAGTTGGCAGCTTTCCTAGACTTAGAGCATCCTTTTTCAGATGCCTGGGAATGTAGTTCATTGTGGCACCAGAGCTCTTTTCCGAAACTACAATCCCAGGGTTCCCTAGCACTGAGTCGGACAGTTAAAGCAGTCTCCAAACTGATTATTTCGCAGTATGGATTGGACCTTGAGCATTTTTAATAACCGGTTCAAAACACACTGCAGAAATAATCCAGTTTTGTGACCACTTTAACTCTCCTGGCTCAGTGCTAGGCAATCCTGGGAATTATAGTTTTGTTGTGGCACCAGAGCTCTTCTGATAGAGAAGGCTCAAGTCTCACAAACTACCATCCCAGGGTTCCCTAGCACTGAGCCAGGGCAGTTAAAGCAGTCTCAAACTGGATTATTTCTGAAGTGTGTCTTGGATCCAACTCAGGCTGCATCTCACTCCAGAGACATCCAGTTTCATACCATTTAAACAGCCATGGCCAGTGCTATGAAATCCTGGGAATGTAGTTTGTTGTCACACCAAGGTTTGCGAGAGAGAAGGCTGAAATATCTCAGAAAACTAGAATTCCCAGGATTCCATAGCACGGAGCCATGGCAATTAAAAGGGTGTCAAACTGGATTATTCTGCAGTGCAGTTGCAGCCAAACACGTTTCTATTTGGCACAAAGCTTCCTGGGCTTTGATTCCAATAGGAGCCACTGAACTGCCACGGCTCCACCATAAGAACCCTGGGATTTGTAGTTTGGAGCAGCCCCCCTTATTCTTTGGCAGAGAAGGCAAACGACATATAAACTAACAGATTCTAGGATTCCAATAGGATGGAGCAGCAGCTCTTAAGTGGTGTCAAACGCATTTATTCTAAAGTGTAGAGGCACCAAGAGGAAGGGCGGGCGGAGTTGCGAGGTGGGTGAAATATGTTGTGTATGATGGTATTCAACGTAGCACACACTCTTTTCTCAGAGTGTAGTGGAGTCTCCCCCTCTTCCCCTCCTTTTTCTTCTTTCTCCTTCTCCTTTTTCCTCCTCCCCTCTTTCCCTCTGTCGCGGCGATGCGCTGCGTTGTTGTTTGGTGCCTTCACTCTTTCTGACTTATCGTGGAAGAGAGGTGAGTATATCCCAAACACTCTATTTTTTAACGTTGTCAAATTTGGGGTCGTCTTATACCACCCCGTCGTCTTATATGCCGCGAATATCACGGTTAAAAAAATGGTTGCCATTCTGCTGGGCTTGAGCAAATAAAGGCTGCCCCGCTGCCAGGGCAGGGCCTTTTTGGCCGAAGAATCGGCAATAAACTACAAGCTCCAGAATGGCTCTGGGGGTTTGCCGGGCGTCCCTTTTGGTGAGCGGGCGGAAGGAGGCGGCCCTTCCGCGCCCGCGCGCTCTGGGAGCCGGCTTTGTGGTGTGGTGGCTGTACGGTCCTCCAGGGCAGCCAGCTATTGGTTGGGCTGCCCTGGAGGAGGAGCCCGCATGCACGTGGAGGGGGCAGGGCCTAGGCCTTTATAAGGCGCGTTGTAGGCCCTGTCCCCTCAGTCGGCGCTTGGTCGCACGGAGCGGAGCCAAGTAGGGAAGGGAGGAAGACTGGAGAGCTTCCCCCGCCCACCACCGCTGGCTTGTGGGTTTTTTGTCACAACTTTGGGCGGCGGCCCCAGCATAGGCCAGGATCGGCACGGTTTGTAGGTTACCAGGGCCATGGTGCTGCTGGTCTGGGAGTCCAAGCACTAGGTACCCGGGGGCGAATTGGGCATGGCATATGGCCATTGCGTGGTGGCCATAACGCGGGTGCGCCTCCCGGGTGTGCCTAGGGGCTTAGTGAATATGTGAAGCCCCGCAATTGGCATGGTTTGCCGGGCAATTTGTGTTCCTTAGCCCCCTAGGTCATCCCAAGCCCCTTGGTGGGGTGTCAGGTTGGTTAATGCAGACAACATGTGGGTGTTTGATTTCGCAGATCCTGACCGATGCTGTTGTGCCAACCCTACCCAGGCTGCTACTTAGAAAGTTGTGGCCTTTCTTTCCACGTTGGGGGGTGTTGTGTGGTTTTTTGCAGACGCTCTAAGGCCACTAGTATCTTCATCCGCTAGACATTATGAATGAGATGTATTACCTTCGTGTTTTGGCCAACCTCTATTAGAATGGTCACGACCAAGTTGCCTAAGAAATAACATTGATTTAGTTATGAGATGTGATCCAGGCTAGCGACCTGTTCAATAGACCCCACCACCGGCCACTTAATACAACGATCTAAACCTGTAAACAATCTTCCCCTGTCCGCTGTTTCTGCAGCCTCCAGGGAAACAGAACCAGAATCAATGTGATTCCAAACTATGGGAAGAGAGAAATCCACCCAAACATTAGAGAACCTTGACAGTGAGAGCTGTTTCAACAGGGAACACCTTCCTCCGGAGTTGGCGGAGTCTCCGCTCCTTCATTTGGAAGGACTTTAACAGAGGGCTGGATGGCTTTAACTGTCAAAGTCCTTTGATTGGTGGTTTGGCAGGGGGCTGTACTGAACGGCTCGTTATCTCTTCCATATCCATGATTCTACCAGATTAAAACGGGAAAATCAAAAAGTAAGGAGAACTCATATCACAGATGAACGGGATAGGAATAAACACTGAAATGTTTCCCACAAACTTGCAGATTTCCCTACTGTAAATCTTCATTTTCATTTTCAAAGTGAGTGACATTGCCACCCATCTCTTTTAAGAAATCAATGTAAACTCAAACTCAAATTTCTTTACAACAGTTTTATAATAATAAAAAGTTTTGCTTTAAAAGAAAATGCACTTGATTTTTCACGTAAGATTGAAATATGAAGAAAATTGATGTACCTGATAAGCAGAACAGGCTTTGCATGAATTATTGAGTCACTGCAAGGTCTTCCAACCTCCTAACAGCGGGAAAAGTTTCTAGGATTGGTTGTCGTCCTATCTAAACATCATCTACCAGTACCAAAGTGAAGGATTTTCATCCTATTGTACTTAGCATCGGACCTCAAATGTTACACTCAACATAAACTAACAAATCCAATTCATTTAATGAATTCAATTCAATGTCTAATTAACATTTTGTAGCTGCTCTGGAGCGCTTTTGGCTGAAAGAGCGGGGCAAATAACTAAAACAAAATAAATAAAAGAAATAAATAAATAATAAATACTGAAGCATATTGAGTGTGATAAAGTGGTTTTCATACCTTTGGGAAAATTGACAGATGCATTAGAATAAATAATATAATAATACTAAATCACTCATAATAATAATGGAATAATAAGAAACCCTTTATTAACCATACAGATGGGAGGGGGCTCAGTGATGGCTGAGGGTTCTATTCAGGAAGCTGCGAAGAGCTCTGTCTTGTCAAGCTAGTCATTTGACAGATCGCCTTTCACATCTGGGCGTGGTTTGCAGAAAAGTTTGTATCAGTAAACGGTTTGCATAGATTCCTCCCAGAAGATCTGAGTGCGCGGGTGGATTGCACGGAAGTAGCGATCCCTGAGTAGGTTGACCCAGCCATTAAGCTTTAAAGGTAATAACCAACACCGTGTCTGTGCCGGGAACCAATAGGCAGTGAGTGATTTCAAATAGGTGTACAATGGTCCACGGGGGCCAAGCTGTTCTATATTTCTTGTATAGTTGGAATTTCTGGACTAAGCACAAGGGTAGCCAATGTAGAAGCGCGTTGGCAGAAATCAAAGTTGTGAGATTACCAGTTGCCAAATGGTACCACAGTTTCCAGGTCCCCCAGTTCCCAGAAAGGGCACAGCTGGCATAATCAACCCACGAAGCTGAGAACAACAGTCCCTGACCGTTGCGGTTACCTGATTATAGCTGGAGCGACAAGTCCTTAGAAGCACAACCCCCCAGACTGGAATAGAGTACCTTTGAGAGAGTGTGCCCACATCTAGGACTGAGGGTTATAACCCAATACCTGGTGTAAGGGTTCTATGTTGAGTACCTCTTTTGTCTGGATTCAGCTTTAGTTGTTTTTCCATCATCCAGTCCATTACCACTAGAAAGAAGGATGAATTTAGTCCATTATTCTAACCGGTCAAAACACCTATTACTTTACGAGCTCTAGATTCCTGAAAAGGCTTTTGCTAGGTTGAAGTTGGACTATCTGATATAAAAGTTCGTGATATGAACTTTGGAGAAAATATAGTTTCCCTATTTAGGAACTCTTCAAGTAATATAACACACACTAGTAGAGACTCTTGTGCTTAATATCTTGGGGATAATCTCTGCCAACTGAATTGCTAAATAACTATGGGCCCATTTATGGATTGGATTTCAGCTTGTGAGTAATGATGACATGGAAAAGATCTTTGGAAATGTGAAGAAGATAATGTTCCTCTCGATCCCTGCCAAATCATGTCCGTGGCTGTCCAGGGGGGTGAGGCCTGATGGCAGTTCTTAGAGGGTTCATCATGCATCCCTTAGGGAAGGTTGTTGTCTAGCTTAGTTTTAAGGAGAGCGATTGATTAGGCTGTTTTCCTGAAAAAAATCATTGGACCCCCTGGATATGAAAAACTACAGGCTTGTATCTCATCTGCCATTTTTGAGCAGGGAGCGAGAGGAGCCATTGCCTTCAAATCCAAGCTATCTTGAATTATCTAGATCCATTTTCAAATCGACTTCATGATGGGAAATATGGGGTGGAGACTACCATGGTTGCTCTTGGCTGATGACCCTGTGGTGCTTCGAGACTTTCAGCGGCTTTTGACACATCAGACAATAACATCTTCTTGGAACGCCTGAGAGATTTAGGAATCGGAGACCTGCAGTTGAAGTGGTTTCGTGTCCTATCACTCTGGGCAATTCCAGAGGGTGATGTTTCCGGGGACAGTTTCCTCCTCAAAAGTGGTTGTTAAGTGCGGCATTCCTCATGGTGCATCCTGTCCCGATGCTATTCTCTCTCTCTCTCCGGCGCTCTCCTCTCTCTCTCTCTATATAGAATATATATATCTTATATATGAAGAAGCCACTTTGAAGAAATCATCCGCAGACATGGAGCAAGGGTGTTCTCAATCTGCTGCTAGCACACCCCACAATTCTCTTTCTATCTCATCAAACGGCTTTGGACAACACGATGGGAATTTCTCTTCGCAATAGTGTCTTGAAAGTGGTATGGTCTTGTGGATGAGAAAAACAAGCTCAACTTGAATCCCGCCAAAACGGCGGTAACCCTTACCGTAGGTGGCCCCAAACCAGGCATCAGGTTTGCAACCTCCAGTCCTAGATGAGGTTCACTCCTCCCCTCAACGGACTGTGTTTTTTGCAGGCCTGGGAGTGCTTCTTCTGTTTTAATCGCTCCCGCATAACAATAGGTAAAGGCGACGTCAAGAGTGCCTGTTTATCACTTTTCTGGTGATACGCCAGCTCAACCCTTTGCCTGGACGTAAGTGACCTGGAACGCTAGTACATGCAACGGGTAACTCAAACCGATTTCTGCAATCCCCCTACATGGGGTTACCCCCAACTTTTGGGGGGGGGGGGGGGTGGGGGTTCTAGTCCGGAAACGTTAATGAGTATAAACATGCAGCCAGGTTTTGGTCACCAGAAATTCGGGAGTGACTGGATAAAACCAATTTTGTAAAGTCAATTCACTGGCCCTGCCTAGTAGTTTCCGACACAGTACAATGGTGTTGGTTTATTAATCCTTTAAAAAAGCCCTATATGCCTGGGGCAAACCTATCTAAGGATCACCTACTGTCCGTTAACTCCCCCGCCCCTCAACAAGGTCCTCTGGAAGGATTTATTACAACCTAGAAGGCAGGAATAAGCTGCAACCTCCCAGAGGCATTCGCTGCTGCGCTGCCATATTGTGGAAGCCTTGCGGAGGAGATTTCCCTTCAAATTTCCAGTCGAGACAGCTTTTAAAAAGGGGTTAAGAAGACGGATCTCTTCTGGCAGGCCTTATCTGAATAGAACAATCGGCTGAATGAGTTCTCCCCACATTAAGTATCATTCTACTATTTTCCCAACAGATTGTGTGTTAGCATCAGTAAGTTTAACAATTGATTTTTACAATTGTAAGTGTTTAAATCTTTTGAAGGGGGAGGTTAGATTAGTATTGTACAGACTGTATGTAGTGTATAGTTGGCTTGCCTTTTCATCATAGTAAGCCACGCTGATTGCTCCTATAATAGCAGAAAAGCGGGATATAAATAAGTTTTGTTATTATTATTTTAACACAAATGGATGAAGCAGAAACAAAAGCATGGAAAGTTCCAGCTATCCTTTTTAGGACACATTCTTCTTAGCAAAATGTTCAACTCCCTAAACCATGTTTTATTTCTTTTTCCAGACATTATCATTAATATCCGCTTCCACTTTATGAAGAGAAATTGGTTTTTTTTTTTCCATTTCTAGTGTCCTATAACAATAATTCATGTAAAAATCCGAAGGACCGAGCATTTTAAATCTCTAAAAAAAATGGTATGACAGAATGAGTAACAATAGGACACACACAACACGAACACACGATTTATATGTGGTTGTTAATACTTTTATATACTCTCCTAGGGGTCACTCATGAAGCTGAATAGTGGGAGAGGCAGAGTTGATGGGTACAGTGTTGATATTTTAATAGTTTTTAAAAGTCTTTTAAAAACGCGGCTTTTAAACTTGTGTTTTTAAAACTTGGGTTCTTAAAAAAAATTTAAGTTAGTTTTAAATTGTATGTGTCACCCTTCTTTTAAAATGAATTTACGGAGCCTACCACGTCCAAATCCAATCCAATCACATGGACAATCTACCTGCTGAACACAATCCAACATGAAAGATGTTAAAATGGGATTATAGTTGTTGAACAAACCATGGAAGTCAATACATATGGGGTACAATTGAAAATGGGAATGAGTATTCCGGAGTATAACTTTGTTTAGTTACAACTGTAAATACACAAATATAATTAAGTACCTTAATTAAGGCCAACATAGAGTATATTGATGGGTTGTTTGAATGGTTTGATACTACCATACTTTGAGAAAAAAAGATGGGGGCACATATTTGGGCCCGCTGTATCCCCCAGCAGATTCAAGCATCCATGCTCGAAAGGATTGCAAAAATATATAAATTCCAAAACCGAGAGTGTGCCATTTTATATAATGGCCACTATTTTACTATGCCATTACCCCCATTTAATGGGGACCTTAACCATAAAATGTAATTTTGGTAGCCACAGGGGCTCTTGGAACCAAACCCAGTGGATACCAAGGCCCACTGTAACTGTGTTTGGCAGTCGCAATAGAACTGTCCTTCCATTCCTATTTCAGGCTATTTAAAATTAGCCGTTGGTGAGTTTTCCTTCCATCCTTCTGCTTTCTCAGTGGGATGGTTAAGGATGCCCACAATCCACCAAGTTGTCACGTGAACATCATTATGCTATACTACCCCAAATAATAAGTTTAATACAAGATCAAATTCTTTGTGACGTAGTAGCATGGGTAGCTGGAGCCGTCAGGCGAGCTATATTAATTTTCCTCTGAAGCTCCTCTAACAGGTTTTCAATGTCCACATGCTCTTCACTCCACTGGGATTCACTTCATCCCGGAAAAAACAGCAATAAAATAGTGAATAGCCTGTAGAAGAAACACAGGTTAAATCTTTAAAAAGAAAAGCAGAAATAAATTAGCATTTTTAATATGTGCAATACAAGTCTCTGACTGTTCCGCACTAATTCATATACTAAACTGTTAGCTTGTAGCAATATGTTTTAATAAAAAATACTGATACAAAACAAATATAGAGTCTGTCACACAATCCTTCAGTGTATATTCTGACCAATAATTTGTAACAACTGAAAAACAGTTACATGATGCATTTGTATTCCAGTTACCAACACTATTCTTATTGCCTATTACATTAACATAAAAGCAACAGGTTGCTTACCTGCAACCATATTTTCTTTGATGGTCATCTGCGAATTCAGCACAATGGGTTTTCCTTGCAACCTGCCGCAGATCATATTCAAACTTTCTATGAGCTATGAGAAGCGTTGTTGGCAGTAGCCCCACCATGCTCCAAGGGCCTGACTGGCTCTTTCCTGTATAAACCCTCAGTTCCATGATGCCAAAGCATCAGCCCAGGATGTAAGGAAAGGCAGAGCAAAGAGGGGAGATGAGCAAGTTTGTGTGAATTCACAGATAACCACTATGAAGAATTAGTTACAAGTAAGCCAAACCTGTCCCTCGTCGTTATGGTTTATGTAAATGCAAACAAATTTAAGTTAGACCTAGCAAGACTGTAGCCGAAGAGAGGGAGTGCCATGCTACACAATAATAATAATATATAATAATTTGGTATACCGCCCCTGGCAAACCAATCCGGGCGTTAACAACAGTAAATATAAATATGACATTAAAAAAACTTTTATCCCCCCCCCTTAAGAACAGTAGTAAACAGTATATAACATATTAAAAACACAAGCATAAAAACAGCTGTTAAAACTAAAAACCCAAGAAAGGCACATTGGCTCACAAAACAGAATCACCGTTGTGAACTAGCTAAAGAACATTGAGACAACAAAACAGCAGTACTCAATGAATGTGGAGAACTTACAGAATCAAAGCAGAAAAATACATACGAGATGCAATGGAAACAAACAACCATCTAAGAAGATGCCACACCCGCAGAAAAACAGGCTTGCCTGCTTAACTTGTATGTTCCAGCAGAGAGTTGCTAAATCCCAGCGACAGAGACACTTGGAGTTACTGGCCAACTCTAATCTGTAGATGAGTTGACAGAATAATATTCATGGAAGGTGACAACTGGAAGCATTGACTGGACTAGCAGAAAATACTGAAACAAGAAGGTATGATAGACAAACACGTAGTAGTCCCAAGAAAAAACCCTACAAACCTGAAGAGCGAAAGAAAAAAATGTGAAACTGCACAAATATGGATTTCAGTAAGCAAAAAAGGGCTCAGCAACCCTTGAAAAAGTGAAAACATCTACGAAAGGATCTCCATGTAGAATAGGGCAGTCGTTATGAATAAAGCCACGGGAGGACATTATATAGATAGTGTGGCATCAACCAGCCAGATCATTCAAAAACAATAGTACAACCAAGGACTAAATTAAATAGCCATTTTAGGATAGAGAGTGAGCGAAAAAAATCTAAGCTCAGCAAGAAACACCATCCAGCAAGAGACCAGAGAGAACTGTCCACACCAAGAAAAGTGAGGACTTGAAGGTGTGAACAGTTAATCCCATCCAGAGATAGTGGGTAAACATCAATCCATCTGGAGAAGGACGCCAGTAACAATTTCTGGAATTAGCTGGGTATGGAGATAAGTAAAAGAGTACTTGTTTCCCAGTTCCATCAATAACACTGGGCACCAACAGAAGCAGTTTTAGAAAGTACAACGATTGAGCCCTGTGACAAACAAGAACATCGTACCTAAAAGCCTATGTGCAAAGTTACCAGCATGAAAAAGGCGTGGCCTGCTGAAGGTGGCAGCACAAGTTGAAAAACGTACTTGGGGAATGTATTATTCCATTCCTGTGAACTCTTGCAGAAATATGTATGTAACATAAGCTACATGTTTGGAATGATAGTATTTCCAGCAGGAAAAATGAAAAGGTATCTGTGACACCTCAAAAAGAAGGCATAAGGATTAAACTTAGGACAAGCAGCGATAGGAGCAAGCACAACTACAGGTATGGGCAATTAAGAATATTTCCCACACAAAGCTATATGTGTGATTTCATAGGATAAACCAACATTACCAGAATGGTGTAAGGCCCAACCAGATCATGCATGAAGAATGAATAAAAGAAATAAAGAATCAAGTTTGGAAGAACCTCAAGGCCATGAAGTCCAACTCCTTGCCACACAGGACAGACCACCAAGCACCCCAGACACAAAGTCATAAGCTCAAGCCCAAATATCCCTCCAAAGAGAGAAGTGCACACCACACTAGGAAAAAGTGTGTTCCACGCCAAACAGGTAACCTAAATAATAATAATAATAAAAAATTTTTATTTCTTATACCGCCCTTCTTATAATCAAGGTCGGTGCAACAACATCATAAAATACAAATAAAATAAAACAATTACTTAAAACAATTCTGGGCCATCTTGCCACTGCTGTCAGGGGGGGGGGGAGACTAATTGAGCCCTGTATCCGGGAAATGCTAATTTGAACAAGAAGGTCTTACCCTTTTTGAACTGGGCCAGGGAGGTGGCCAACGGAGCTCTAAATGGGCAGAGAATTCCAGAGGGTCGGGGCGAGAATGGTAAAGAGTTTCTCCTAGACATGGAGGCTAATCTGCCCCTGGGACCCTCAGTAGCTGCTGCCCAGATGTTTCTGAGTGGGTTGGCGGGGCGGATTGTATAGGGGAAGAAGTCCTCTAGGTATCCGGGGCCCAAGCCATTTAGGGCGTTAATAGGTAATAGGACCAACACCTTGTATTGCTACCCGGAAGCGATAGGCACCAGTGGCAGAATCTTTATGCACTGGTGGTTTATGTGGCTGGCCCCTGGATAGTCCAGTGACCAGTCGTGCTGCCATAGTCCTGCACTAGTGGTAGCTTCCGGGTAAGGGTACAAGGGTGCCCCCCATGTAGAGCGCATTGCAGAAATCCAATGGAGAGGTTACCAGAGCCCAAAAAAAATGCACTACCGTTTCAAAGTTTCCCCTGGTCCCGAGGTAGGGGACACAGCGGGCGAATCAGCCGAAGCTGATAACAGGTGCTCCTGACCATCGCATCCACCTGAGAAGGTAAGGTGGAGGGCAGTCAAGGAGCACCCCCAGACCGCGTACCGAGTCCTTCACGGGAAGCGTGATCCCGGTCAGGACAGGTGGAACCACCGCCCTGCCCTGGGCCAGGGGAACCTATCACGAGCACTTCCTTTCTCTGGATTCAGACTGAGTCGGTTTTCCCCCCTCATCCAGCCCATTACCGACTCCAGACAGCCACGAAAGAATGCCATCCCCAGTCACTGCAGCATCAGTCGGCGACACAGGAAAATATTTGGGGTGTCATCATCGTACTGTTTAACTCCGCGCCCCATGTCCTCCAGATGATCTCTCCCAGCGGTTTCATTAAATGTTAAAATCATGGGAGACAGAATAGGCTCCGTGAGGGACGACCCAGATATAAGGGCCCGCTGAAATCGGCACACGTCTCCCAGCTGCACCAGCTGGAACCTCCCAAGAGGTAGGATCTGACCCACTGGAGTGCGTGCCCCCCGTTCTCCCACCTCTACCAGGCGCTCCAGAAGGATACCATGGGCCTATGGTATCGAAAGCCGCTGAGATGTACAAGTAAACCAACAGGGACAAACGCTTCCCTGTCAATGCCCAGACGGAGATCATCGAACAAGGCGACCATGGCCGTCCTCAACCCCGACCCCCCCGAAAGCCCGGTTTGAAATGGGGTCCAGATAATAACGTTTCGTCAAGATCGTATTGAAAGCCGGGATTGCAAAAACCGCCATCCTTGATTCACCTTCCCAAAAAATGGCAATGCGAGACTGGCCGATAATTGGTTATGCATCAGGGGGTCAAGGAGGGCTTTTTGAATCAGGTGTTTTTTAACTAATGGACAATGTCCGGCTGGATGGAAAGTGCCCATCCCTCAAAGATGTAGTTATAATCCGGTGTAAACAATGAAGTTACCAACGGTCCACAGAGCCGCTAGGCCATGAGGGACGTGATCGAGAGAGAAGGTGTCTTCTGAACGCTTCTAAGAATTCTTGGCCACATCATCGTACGAAACCGATGCAAACTGAATCCCAGTTTAATAATCCACGAGGCTCTGAACGCACTCCTACGGTGGTTCTGCTCTAATGCCGACATTGAGACCTTCACTTATCCGAGAGGTTGTTTATCTGCGAAGAAGTGTTAAATTGGTCGCCAGCAGGCCGTAGAAGGTTCAAGGATCGGGTTCGGGGCAGGAGGGAGCTGAGTTAGCTCCTGACTACACTGAACAACTCTGCCTGGAACGCGACTCCGCGGACGCGACAAACCGAGCACCATGAAACGAAGTCTTAGCTGGCTCGTATCGCCTCTCCGTAGTCCTCCAAAAAGGCGGTCTAGGAGAGCTTGTCGGCTAAGGCGTAGGTGTTTCCAGCCAGCGATGCTCTACCGCGCAGAACCCACTTCCTGCCCGGAGATCTTCCGTAGACCAGGGCTTTCGTTTGGAAGCAGGCCTGAGAGGGCACTTGGGAGCGATACAGTGGTGGTCCTCCGGGTTACGAAAGGAATTTCGTTTCCGCGGGGGGGGGGGGGGGGGCCGCTGTCGACCCGAAAAGCATTCGTAGCCCGATTGCCATAGGGCTAATGGGGAAAAGGCCGCGGTTCGTGCGGAAAAGCCGGAAAAAGCACCAAAAATTTTTTCGTACCCGGTAACATTCGTAACCCGGAACAATTGATTTCCTATGGGAGTGGTTTTTTTCAAAAAAAAAAAGAAAAAAAAAGAAAAAAAAGAAAAAAAAAAGGAGCCCGAAAATTTCCGTACCTGGGTATTTTCATATCCGAGGTACCACTGTACTGGTGTAATCAGCCCTGGAAAGACGGGTATCCAAGTACCATCGGGCATCAACAGAATCGACGTCATCTCCACACCATGTGCCCCCTCGAATGCTTCATGGAACGCTGTGTTGGGTTTCCATCAGCCTTCGAGGGTGGACCAGTCGATAGGTCCCACCACCCCCCGGGGGGAATCTGGTATAAGCCGTTGATTTTTCCTCCACGAGGAAAATGATCCTCCATGACTGGGGGGAAATATTGGGTTATTTCTGTTCTGCCCAACGGATTTGCCGCATCCGTACAAAAGACCAAATACAGTGTATTACCCGCAAAATGCGTCGGGAGCCCGAGACCAACTGGACAGCCCATGGACGCCATGGTATCCATGAATTCCCAGAGCCGCACCGGATGGAATATAGTTGGGCTGTAAAGGGATGTTGAAATCACCCAGGACAAGTAGCCTGAGTGGTTCCAGCAGCAGCTCCGCACCAATGGGTCAGCTATAGTTTAAGGGAGTCTGTTAAGCGCACGGGGGTAAGCCGAGACAAACCAACAAAATCCCTAGACTGTCCCCTAGCCTTCAGGTCAAGGAAATACACGCGATAAAGAAGTTTGAGCGGATGTGTTCCTGGTGATAGACAGGTTTCTTATGTAACCAAGGCAAAACGCTCCCCCCCCACCCACCGATCCTGGACTGGTCCTTCCTGAAACCTGGCAGGGAGGGCCTGCGCCCAAACATCATCCCCCTCAGGCCCAGCTAGGTGTTCAGTAAATGCAAGCAGGTCAAAATTGCTGTACCTATCTAGCAAATCTGGATGAAGGTGGGTCCTGTTGTTAATGAAAACCTGGGCCAGTGCACAGGAGCAGAGCAGGGTTGGTGGCACGGGTGAGAGTACCCTCAGGTCCTTTTGGTTAGGAAGGACAGGAAGGAAAATAGATAATGAAGCATCGATCTCGCCTTCGCGCTGTAAAGCAAGTCCATCTCCTACCGCCATACTCCCCCTGTACCACACCACCTCAAGGGAGTTCCGCTCGGCAGGACGTTACCCTCTTCCTCCCCAGCCAAAGCATTCACAGCTCCATAATCCTGCCCCCTCCCCCTACCAAGCAACAAAAGGAAACAGAGATCTGGCACAGCAGACAGTCTCTGTTCAAAGGCTGGCATGGACACAATCATCCTGTCCTTGCGGCGCTGTAAGAATGGCAGTTTGCGGACTGCGAGTCCAAGCAGCAGTACGTGGGCGGCCTCCCAGGGGTGCGCGCTGCGCACCTCTAAACTCCGAGGAGAACCGCCCCGGCGGCAACGCAGCGCCTGGCAAAGTCGTGGCAAGGGGATACATGCTGCCAGGAAGTTCGCTCCTAATGTTCAGCGTGAACATCCATAGGTGTACTGAATCCCACTGCTCTGGCCAGCATAGAGCATAAGAACTTTATAGAGACTGTAACACATGCACAAAACCCCTATCGTATACATACGGGGAGCCTATACAATCAAAAGACAGTGTATACGTAAGGGAACATCAACATGGCTCCATAGTTATCTCAAAGGGCTAGATGGTGAGTCCAAAGGCAGCCTACCAAACAAAATAAACAGCCCCTTGCAAGAGGGACGATAACAAAACCACACATTGCCAAAAACAATGCAAAGGACAATCAGAATTCAAAGGTTTCTTTGTTTTGTTTTGTTTTACTGTAGCGGCAAGCTTTTGACAGCCCTGAGCAAGTGTACTGTTGGTTTAGGGGGGGCACAGTGACTTGGAAAGCAGACTCCCACCCTAAAGCCACCAAGGCAGGAAGCAGGGAGGGGAGGGGGGGAAAAGGAGGAAGATGGGGGGGAAGGCTGGGGGAGTGGACTTTTTGGTCCCAAGGCATGCGGCTGCGATGTGCACCCACCATTGAGACAATAGGGGCTGGCCCATAAAGAGGTGTCAATCGCGCAGATGGCAAACGCCATGGATAAGGAGGACCCACTATACTGACTTTGAAGGGGCTTATAGAGAGGGATCAGTTAAGAAGACTGATCGTTTTGGGTTTATATCCATCCTATCCCAGGGAAGATGAATTATCAAAAGAATCTCTTGGTAAAGAGTAAGTGGGCCATCTGTAAATGCGAGGTATCAGCAACCTGCCTTAAGTATTTATGAACAATCAATCATGGTTAATTTGTAAGGAACAAGTAGATTCACAATGAGCAATGTTTCATACTGATAAAGTGATCACGACAGAGGGAAATCATAAGTCAGGCCAATTCCTCCGGTTCATCAATAAAGGAATGGTACCATGTTGCTCTTAATATTTTTCTCCAAAGATAATCACAGGAATGGTACCTGCATGGCCAATTTAATGCCTGATCTGCTACCACCTGATGCGTCTTACCATGTGGGAGAAGGTCCCGACTGAGGGCCCACTGGTCCAACAATCTGCAAGTCAAAAGTGACCCGAAAAGGGGGGGGTGTCTATGTGGGTTCGTGTGGGTGGAGGTGTTATGTCAGTGGGGTAACAAGGGTAGCCCAAGACTGGTGTTGGAGTTGCTGTTTTGTGCCAAAGTGGTATATTGTTGGGGGGTTGGGTGTTGTGTCAATGACTGTTGTTGCTTTTTGGCGTTGGTTTTCGATGTTTGGTTCTTATCTCGTTTTTTTATACTCTTGAGTATATATAATTGACCGGGTGTTCTTGTCTCTGTTTTTTGTGGGTTTCCGTAGTCTTTTTCTTTTTCTGGAATGCTTGTAATGTTTGCGGTTTGGTTGGTTTTTTTGGAGTTGTTGCTCTAGTTTTAGTTTGTCTTGTGTTTGTTTTTTCACAGATTTTTTGGTTAATGTGTGTTTTTTTCTTTTTTTTTTGTTGATTCTCTTGTTTTTTTTTTGCTTTTTTTTTTTTTGGTAAATTTGTTTCCGTTTTTCTGCCTTTGGTGTGGGTTATGTGTTTGGTGTACGTGAAGTGGTGCGGTTTTTGTGTGGGGTGTTTTGTGAGGGTAGAGGCTGCTTATGGTGTTTAGATGAGGTTTGTGAGGTGGGTGGAGTGCTCGTGAGGTTGTGTGTTGTGTTTGGAGATGTGGGTGTGTTGGGTCTTGATGTGGTGGGGGGTGGGGTGAGATGATATATTGATGGAGGTAGGGGTAGAAGTGGGGTGAGTTTTGAGAGTTACACAAATGAGACAGATGATCCCAAGATAAGATCCGATTTTTCCGCGGCTAGATGGCCGAAAATTGGAGATGGGCTAAGGCGAGAAGGGAGCGTGAAAATTGGCTTCGCAGACGGGTAAGGATTGAGTGAGGTCAAAAGGTAATCAAGGATACGCCCGGCGCGGTGGAACAAGAAAAGGCTGGGTGAAATGGGCGGCTGTATTCTATTTTCGTGGATAAAAGTTTTGTTAAGTTTGTTGCAAGGGGGTTGAGATTGTGTTGGTGTCGGCGCTTGCTGTTGTTTGAGTTGTTTGTGTGCGCGCAGTTGGTGGGTCTCGATGTTTGTGGTGTGTGTGGTGTGTGTGTGTTTGTGTCTGTGGGGTGGGGGGGTGTGTGGGTGGGGCGCAAAGCAATAACGAACTTACTGGAGGTGTTTTATAGGGTTGTGGTTGGTGTATAAAGGGGAGAGTTCTGGGGTTGTTGCTGTTGTTTGTGTATGTGTAGAGTTGTGGGGGTAAGGCTACAGCCAACGCTTCTAATACTTTTTCCTAAAAGTTCCGAAGATGCCTGCACAGGAAAACCCCATTGTGTTATTCACAGAGACCACAATAAGAACAGCATTTTTCCCTGATCTGCTGAGGGACGTTCATCCACCACTGGAATAGACATAGCTGGATTCGTTGATTTTGGGTTATGGCTCGAAGATGTTTGTGATACATAAGGTGAATGGAAAAAACATTGCAAAGTGAGATCCATGTTTCTCAGCTGGACACTACCAGTATGTGGACTTGAAAGGATCAAAAGAATACCTTTTTCTGACTGTGGTGCAACCAACGCTCTGAATGGGTGTTGCGGTCCGGCTGGTAGGGTCAGCAGTGACAACGTTTCATGCCATTATCTGTAAATCTCACAGTGTAACCCCCAGGCTAGCGAGTTCAAGTAATGGATCTACCCTAGTGGGGCTAGGGTGAATAAAGGGGATGTGTCAATTAGTGGGTTGAGAGCAATTAATAATCCGGATGCTTCTAATGTTTATCATTAGTAAATTATGTTTGAAACCGAATGTTTAGTAGGTAGTTGTTGATACTATTACTTACAGCTCGCATTTGCCCCAAATGGGGGACCCAAAAAAGGATTCACACAATAAAACAGACAAAAAATCAACATTAAACTGAATGAAACTAGTATCCATATTAAAAAACTATATTCTAAAAGATTTCAGAAGTTAAATAATGCAATTTTAAAACAAGTACACACTTTATAATCAAAAGTGGTTTTTTTCAAACTCTGCATTAATATGCGCGTTGTGAGAAGACTACCAATGGTGTGGTCGGGCCAGGAGGTCTTGTAGATCGAAGTGAAGGGGTGTGGGTTTAGAGAAGATTGGGTTTCTGAGGATCATATTCCACATTAGTGGGGGGTACGTTAGAGGGGATAGGCTAGGAAAGTGTGCGTGGGGGGTTTGGTGGGTGGTTTTAGTATAGGGGCTAGAGGGGTGGTGGATGGGTGTGACCGGGAGTGGTTTTGCGTGGTGGGGGTTGGCGGGGCTAGGTTGGGTGAGATGGTGGGTCTGGGTCCCGGTTGAGATTGTTCTGTCTTAGTTTTGTGCTTTGGGTTTTTTTTGTTGTTGGGCGGTGGTTTTTTTGGTGCTGGAGTGGGGGGTGTTGGGTATGGCGGTGCTGAGCTAGGACGGGGTGACTTGTTCTTGCGGTTGTGGTGTTTGTGGGGGGGGTTGGTTGCGTTTGGGTCGTGCGGCGGTTCTGCTGCGGTGTTCGGTGGTGTGGTCATTGTATTTTAGAGGCCCTGGTAATGCTGTTTGCGTGGTCTGGTGTTTCGTCTGTTTTACATGGTGTTGCACGTTTGTGTGGCTTTTGTGTATTGGTATTTGGGGTGTTGGGTTGTTGATCATATGGAGGTGGTGTGTGCTGGGGTGGCGGATCTCGGTTGTGGGTGGCGTTGGGGCTGTTTGTGGTGGGTTGGCAAGCTCGCTGTCGTTCAGCGGAGGCGCAGGATAGAGGGGGGGTGTGAGAAGGTTAGGTGGGTGGGATGTGGAAACTGGGATCAACACTAAAGGGACTGTCCGTCTTCCTCGTAACGGTTGGGCAGCGGACCGCTGGGAGGTGGGTGTGGTGTGTGCGGAGTGCGAGTGCATGCAACGAACCGTGGATGTGTTGTTGGAACAAGGAAGAAGGGGAATGAGGAGAATAAGAATAGAGTGCATGGCGCTGCGTGGGTGCGAACGGGGTGTCTAGGTTGGTAGTGTGGTGTCGCTGAAGTAGTGTGTGGTGTCTGCGCGTGGGTCTTGGCGCACCCGACGTCATTTATGGGGGTGTTCTGCTCCTTCATGAGGGTGGCCGGGTGTGGCGTGGTAGTAGTGCATAAAAGGCACTAATGGTTATACGTGGATGCCAAGACCATCCGGACGTGTGAAAGGCAAAAGGGGAGGGAGTAAAATAAGGTAACAGGCTAAGAATAATATAATTGTATTTGTATGAGAAGAGTGTGGGTGCTATAAAACAGTGGGAATAAAGATGTATAAAAGTACAAATAATAGCCCAAACCCAAAATTCTGGCGTTGGGGAACCAGTGAGGGGTCGAGGGCCAATAGAAGGATATGCAGACAGAACAGACTGGCGAGGCTATGGGACGAGAATTAAGTTTGCAAGCGCATAACGTTTAAAGTTGGCTGTGAGAGAAGGGATATTATTGCAGATGCGTCCGGTAAACGAAGGAAACGAATCGGTTAAAGCACTGGCACCAAGAATCGGTTAATGGAACCTTTCCAACCATAGTCGTCAAGATTCGAAGGCTCGTCACATCTTATAGCTCCATAACGCACCATCTCGCGGCATCACGTTTTGTCGTCGTTTCTGTGCTTCCGTGGGGGGGAATGCTCAAATGGGCGAAATCCTGTCGGTGGAAGCTTTGGCAAGGGCCGGATCCATTGACTTTTCTCAGCTCGGCGGCCACTGCTGAATGTAGCCACACGCCACTGCCGAAATGGTGGTGCTTGCATCGATGCAGCAGGCGGTCCTTTATACCTATGAGTCGGTAGTCAGCTCTGCATCAGGATGTACTTTGTAGAAAGCCGACATGGGCCAAAGTTGGTGGAATGAGGCGTACTGGGCGCGAAAGGAAAAGAATTCGGCGTTCGGTTGTTGTGTCCTCGCGACTACCACAGCGGGGCA
>NC_056522.1:319472863-319481927 GCF_019175285.1 Sceloporus undulatus | reverse complement strand
CAAGTGAGAACACCCCCCTTTGTGGGAAGCCCTTTGAAGGTAGTCCTATGGCTACCTGTAATCTTCAGTTGCTATTTTGGAAGACTTTCTGATTTTAACCGTGACCACCAGTTGTGCGGTCTGTCTTTGTGCAGCCCAAAAGGATATAATCCTATTGACAATGAAGGCCTATGCCCTCTGTATTGAAGGCCAATACCTTTCGAACCTGTTCATTTACTACTCACTTTAAGAAGCACTGCAACAAAGCAGGCAGTCCTTTCTTCGTCTTTGTGCCTTTCGCCTTTCAGGCCTCACAAAAACTGTTTGTGAGACCTAAAAAGACACAAGACCCAAAGACGAAAAAGAACTACCTGTTTTGTCACAGTGCTTCTTGAAGTGGGTAGCACCAGCTAACCAAGGACCCTCTCAATTGATTTTGAGCCTATTCCACATAGGCCATTGTCATGTTTTCTACTTTCCTGGCAGGTGTGGTGTTTGAGGGGACACTATGACCTACAGACTGGACTTAAGGTCTTCACTGATACTGCTTTTGGGAGAACTCCTTCCTTCCAGTATATCTAGACCAGTGATGGTGAACCTTTTAGAGGCCAAGTGCCCAAACTGCAACCCAAAACCCACTTATTTATTGCAAAGTGCCATGTTCCTCTGGCTTTCTAGTAACAAACTCTGGCAAACTCTGTGCTGGGCGAAGGCACATGTGCCCACGGAGAGGGCTCTGAGTGCCACCTCTGGCACGCGTGCCATAGGTTCGCCATCACTGATCTGGACTGTATCATTGAAGTTTGACATCCGTACTGTGTTTTGATGTTTCAGGCTATTTCCATCCCTTGAAACTGCTTGTATGCTTTTATTGCCATGTATGGGTAGGGGTCATTATCTTCATGTTCAGGGTTTTAATGTCTTGCATTTCACTTAATGTTCAGTTAACTTTTGACTTGTTTGGAATGATACTTCGACCTCATACTTGTGTGGCTTGCTAGTCTCCCATTTGAGTGAGTCACAGACACCACTAAGAAAAGGGAAATTTTGTATGCTGGTAACTGTAGTTCTTCAACTGGTCATCTGTGAACTCACACAATTTCCCTCATCCTCAACTTGTCATGTCATATAAATGCTACGTCCTGACTGCCATGTGGATTGCTGCATTGGTGTACATGGAACTGACGGTTTCGACAGGAAGACATCTATATAGGGCTGCTGGAGGTGGGCAGGGCTGATGCAAAACACTTACATAACACTCTAGAAAG
Organism: Sceloporus undulatus; assembly: GCF_019175285.1. Classification (NCBI taxonomy): domain Eukaryota; kingdom Metazoa; phylum Chordata; class Lepidosauria; order Squamata; family Phrynosomatidae; genus Sceloporus; species Sceloporus undulatus. Next base: position 319,480,680 of record NC_056522.1, on the reverse strand, counting down.
TTTCAAAAGATGCATCATGCAGATGCAGGAAAACCCATTTTAAAAAACTTTCCAATGTATATCAAGTAGGGAAGCAGTGCAAGCTGAGTCTCCCTCAAGCTAAAATTTGAGACTTTGTAGTTGTTGTTGTTGTTATTATTATTATTATTATTATTATTATTTGTATTCGTATTCTGCCTCTCCCTGTACTGGATCGAGGCGGGTAACAACAAACATAAGAACAATAAAAATAGAACACAACAAACCATCCCTATCTCCCTCCCACCTTAAAATAGCATTAAAAATAATAATTCCCAACTGGAGAGTGAACATTCGAAGGAGGTCAATTTGGGAATGCCTGCCAGAAGAGATCCATTTTTATTGCCTTCTTAAAGGCCTTCAAAGGTGTTATATGACGGATCTCTTCGAGCAGGTCATTCCAGACTTTTGGAGCAGCAACAGAAAATGTCCTCTGGGAAGTCGATACCAGTCTGGTTTTCTTGGACTGCAAGAGATTCTTCCCAGAGGACCTGAGAGTGCGGGAAGGATTGTATGGGAGGAGCCATTTTTGTAAAAAGTTACAATTTACCGTTCACATTATTTTTGCTTAGGATATGGCTTCAGTATTTTTTGAAGTATAGCTACTTGCTCTAAAGTATTTGAGATCATCTTCTTAGTGGAGGACACATAGTTTTAATTTGCAAATCTCTTTGCTAGAATGTTTTATTAAGTGGATGCAAATCTCTTTATCAGACTGTTTTATTAATTGTAAGCATATTTGTTTGTATGTGTGTTTGTGTATGCTCTGCTGGAATATAAAACTATATCTTGGTCCTTTTCAGGCCTTTGAAGAGATCCAGGGGCTAACAGATCAGGCAGATAAACTCAAAGGTCAGAAGAACTTGTTGATGCGCAAGCAAGACACCTTGATTCGTAAAATTTCTGCACTTTCAGGTGAGAAAGATTGACTAAAACTTGAAAAGAATTCTAAGCATTAAACATGAGTAGTTTCAAGTGGTGAAGCTGTGGGAGCTGAGGTCCTAGTAGAAGTATGAGAATTAGATTTTCAAATACGAAATGTTACTAAGATTGAAATTAGGTCCCAAGAAGAGACAGAGCCCTCCCTCCATGGCCAACTGTCATCATCCAGCCTGGAGGGAGTGAGGGGGCGGGTCCAACACCATCGGACCTGCCCTGAAGAGACAGAGCCCTCCCTCCACGGCCAACTGTCATCATCCAGCCTGGAGGGAGTGAGGGGGTGGGTAGGGGCTAATTTTGTATTGCAACTTTTACTGTACACCGCTATGATCATTGCGGAATAGTGGTCTATAAATAAAACATTATTATTATTATTATTATTATTATTATTATTATTATTATTAATTATGAATATAATGTGTGTGTGTCAGTGTCAGAAGTAGTGTAATTATTGTAATATACAATATTGCATTTTCTGGGTTGATGAGAGGGGAGAATTCCACACTATTTTGGCTAATTTGTGGGCTCTCATCATTTAGGGTTTTGTATGAATGTTGAATATGAAGGGAAACATGATTCCTATTTTTCTCACTAGGAAAGACCCAGGAAGTAGTCTTGAAGAAGCTGGAATACATTTATGCCAAACAGAAAGCAGTAGAAGAACAAAAAAAGAAGCAACATCAGCAAGCAGAACCTAAGACGATCTGTGAAAATATTGAAACTGCTAGACCATCTGTGGAAAAAAGTTCCTCTTCTCCTGTTAAAGAGATGAAACCAGTGATTGAACCTAATAAGCGTACAAAACCATTAATTCTTTCTAGGAAAGGAAACCATGTCACAGGTAAGCTAAATAAAAGCGGGTGTACTCAATCTAAGAAGGTTTAGAACACTGCATCTGACAGGTTTAATTTTAGGGTAGAGAAATACAACCAAAGAAGTAAAGTATGTATTATTCCAAAGGGTAAAATTTGTACAAAAATGTACCTAGAGTTTAATCACCACAAATTTCAGGGGGTGTTAAACGTTTTATTACACTAGGGATTTTTTCCCTTGGATTGCATTTCATTTAATACTTGCTGCTTGAAATTTGCATGGTGCGCGGAAACCATCCTAGTATGGAAAAACAACAGTAGTTACATTCTTGTATTCCAAGAAGGGAATGATGATGATACACACACACAATCTTTTTGATGTAGATATATATCTCAGCACTCCTTTGGTTTGGCTTCCTTGCAGGAGACACATCTTCTCATATGACATTAACAAATACTAGCCTAGTAATGACTTCTAACGGCCAGGTCCTTGCATTCAAGACTCCCCTAGTGCCAGGACAATTTGCTTCCCTGTCTTCAACACTTCTGCAAAGTGAACTCAAATCAGAAATTGACAGCACTAATGGGACAACACAGCCAGGTAGGGTTAAAAATGACTGAGGAAATTAAGTAGTCTAATTAATAATCTCATGTATTTCCATATGTTCCTTCACACCTCCAATTTCTAATCAATATATTTGAAATATAATATCTAATATAACAAAATATGTCATACAATCATCCCTCTGTATCCATGGATTCTGCATCACAGAGTCAACCATTCATGGTTTGAAAATACCCCTGACCCTCCAAACAAAATCGCAAATAGGAGATCTTGATTTTGCCATTTGATAGAAGATATCCCATTTTAGTATGCCATTGTATATAATGAAACTTGAGCATCCTGTCTCTTGACATTTCATCTGAATATTAATTATTTTCCCTTTGTTAAGGTATGGCTTCTGTGATGATCCAGTTACCAAGCTCAGCAGTACCGGTAGAAGTCAAAAACATTCTACCTACCTCTACACTTCCAATTACTCTGTCCTCTGTGGCTAGTAACACTGCCACTCCAGTAGTACAAAAAGCTCCAGAGCTCACTTCAGGTACGTTTTGCATAGTACACAGGAAATTTTAGATTGGGTTGGATTGGGTTTTGCTATATTTCAGGCTCAAATAAATATTGTGTCCCCATTGGGAAAATAGGTGCAGTTTGTAATGTCACTAGATCTTTGTTATTTAGTTTTGGGCTCTGCATTTCAAAGAAATGTTTTGACAGAATGAAAACATTCAAAGGAGAGCCTTCAAATAATCAGTTTGCACTGACAGTCACAATTATAGACAAGGTACAGAGTTTATGTCTGCTTCAAGATGTCTGTGGTTCACATAGTTAGGTCTTGTGCCTGGGGAGAGATACACACAGAACTTCTGGAGGTGAATAGCTTTTTGGCACTAGGACCAGCCACCAACATTGTCAAGTGCTTCAAAGCACACCTCACTCCTCAAGCAACAATGGCACGTTACACATGCGCCTAAAGTACGTACTAGGGTTGCCCGGGGGGTGTCTCTTTCAGACGCCCCCAACCCTAGTACGTACATGGTACGTACAAAATGGCAGCGCCCATTCTAGATGGGCACTGCCATTAGGACATCATGTACGTGCCACCTCCAAACCGGGCGGCGCAGACGTGACGTCCTCACAGTGTGTGAGGGCGGCTGGGACACGTTTTTAGCGGCCCCGGAAGGAGCTCCAAAACGGAGGTCCTTCTAGGATTTGCGTTGAAGGCTGCGCCAGCAATGCAAGGCAGAAAGGGGCCAAGCGGCCCCTTTCTCCTCCTCCCTGCCGCCATCGGGTGTCCTTGGGGCATGAAGCCCCAAGGACACCCCTTTCCAGGCCACGGGGAAGCGGCCTTTTGCTGCTTCCCCGCAGCCTGGACAGCGGCAGATTGGGGCCTCAGAGGCTGCCGCTGTGGCAGATGAGGCCCCAATCCGGCAGGGAAAGGGCCGGATACAGGCCGCCCCAAACAGGCGGTCTGTAACACGCCAATGTTAAGAACTTTTTTCATCTTTTGAGAAAGTGCTGAGTATTTTCCTTCAGAAAAAAAATCTGCAACATTTTTATTCATCTTGCTTGTATCTATTATTCAGTTTTATATTGAATTTTTGTATTAATTGTGTGCTTGATCATGCTATATGGCCTAGAAAGTCTTATTCAAGCACAATATTTCATGTAGGAGGAACATAGCACTTGTGGACAACCACATACTTTTTTGGGGGGTGGGGGAGTGTTTGTTTCATTTCTTTAATTTTGCCAGGAGGGGCTTGTAACTTTTGTGCATGTATCATTTAGCAAGGTTTCAGTAAGCCATGTATCTGATGCGGTCTCAAAGCTTTGGGTTCACTTTTGGAGGTGGCTTGACCAAGGTTAGGTAGCTTCACTAAGCAGATCAGGGGGTTCAAAATCACTCCTTGCTTAGAACTTACATATCAATCTGTAGGTGACTTTCACTTCAGATTCTGTATTACTGTGTCAATGACAATGATGGTACCAACTTTGGCAACTCTACTTTCAGTTTTAACTGTTTCAACATTAAAGCTCCCTTTATACTATATTGTAATACCATATTGACAGTAGAAGCTGTCGAACCAAAGTCATCAATGTGTCACTTTGTGACAGATGCTGACTGTTCATCACTCAGCAGTGAAACATGTTATTTCAGCTCCAGAAGTGAGGAGACTGGTTGCAGCAGTACATTTAGAAGATCCATATTTTGTCATCCCCATTTATCCACATCATATCAGATTCTTCCATTTTGCCTTAGAGTGTCATCTGTACCAATTCAAGGTACTAGCTCAAGGCTTTCAGATTGTCCACAGTGCCGAGTGTATTCATGAAATGCATAGCACATTAATCTGCAGTTTAATGTAAAGATTGATGAGAATTTAAACAGTGCTCAGAAATTGTCTTAATACAGAGAAATACTGAGGGTTACAGCTCAAGCAACCAGATGTCCTTAACATCAGTGGTCAAAGCCAGGAGTGGGCAGAGTGCAGTTCGGAGGCAACAACACAGCTCTTAAATCTGTTATTACACTCATTTACCATTTGAAAATCTCTGGACTGCCCATTTTTCTGGTAAAAGAGGAGTGGATTGTCTCTACCAAAAACCTGTAGGAGTGGTGAACTTCTTTTAGATATTCATTTCATTTCATTTTATGCCACCTTTCCCCAGAAAAGGACATTTTAAAAAACACTTTAAAAACTCATTATTCAGACAGCATCTGAAGGTGACAGAGTGAGTGAGAGGGACTCTCTGCACACACTAGACTAGAGCTAGGGCTCATATTTATATCTTGTTTCATAGCGTCAGGGGATACTTGCTGCTAATGCATTGTGTAGCAAAGGCGGTTTTCCTGTGGGACTGACAAAAGGGATTGGGAATGGCTAAGGGCTTTAACTCCAGAGTGACAAAATTGGATTTGAGACAGTCGCTGGACAGCCAGACAAGGGCAATGTCACAGCCCGGAGTGAGGTGGCGGTATGGTCCTTGATTGTTTTGTTATGTGACTCACTTAGTCTCCATTAAGAAAGGAATTGTGAGCTGGCAGGCAGGGTTTGAAGTAGATCAGCAAACTCAATCAGCATTTATTTTAGTGCCATCTAGGTCTCCAACATGTCCTTAGGTCAGTGTGAACCCTTACCTAGGTTCCACAGGTTATTGTGACCTCTCAAAAACATGCCCGATGATATTAATTATGAAATTAAATTAGATACTATTTATGAAAGCTTCATCTCCTGTGCAATGGGTTTAGGATAACCTAACATTGTCCTGACTGATACCATCTTATTAGTAAAGGTTGTGTTAGCATTTCATTTTTCTCAAGAGAAAATTTATCTACCTTTTACTCTAATCTGTTTGGCACACTCACTGCACTCTTTGGACATTTGGTAAACTTCTGTATGAGCTGCATTACCATCCGTGGTGATGCAGTGGTTAAATGCTGGTACTGCATCCACAACATTGTGAGTTCGATCCCAGCTTTCCATCCTTTCATAGGTTGGTAAAATGAGTACCCAGCTTGTTGGGACAATTGGCTTACAGATAGTAAACCACTTAGAGAGTGCTGAGTTCACTATTAAGCACTGTAGAAATGTAAATGCTATTTCTGTGCTATAGTGAGAATGCTAATGCTCATTACCCATTTGTGTGATGACAGAAGCCATGACCAAAAAAAATGGTTGTCTGTAATTAAGGTTCTGTTAAGAGACAGCTAAGTTTGCACAATCCACCCTAGCCCTCCTCCTAAGTAGCACTATTGGTGGCTTACTGCCTGCTACTCTCCCATGTGTCCCAATAATCGGCGTGGTACCCTGAGACTTGTACTATAAACAAGGCAGGTGAACTTATGCTGCCAAAATCACAGTTGTCTACACAAATTATAAAGAGTATCGCTGCATGATTGATATGATGACGACCCTAAGCAACACGCTTGTATAGGTAATCAAACCTGTTGTTATTAGAACAGTATCCAGAGAGGATTATAGAAACTGCACACCATTTACTTTGTATCATTTAGGGTATAGTGATATGAAACGCAATATTAAAAGCAAAGTTGATGAAACTTATGGAAGAATTCTTAATCAGAAAAAAAGAATAAGAAATACAGCTTCTGCAGAGGGGAAACTTTGCCTTATACCAACATTTTGAATTCTTTTAGGTGTCAGAAAAGCCATCGGATAAGAAATGATCCAATGTCAGGCCCATTCCAAACGAGGCTGTTTGATAAGGAACTGAGTAAAACCTAGCAATATCTAGGAAAGAAGATGGTTTTCTTGTATCTGTTAGATTATTTAACCCTTCCTTGCAGCGTTCCCAGAAATATACTAATTATGGTGGATCCTTACCTTATGCAGGGATCCATCCCAGGACACACACATACCACACCCGACATAAGGCTAAAAACCCCCATAATTTTGGGCTAAATTTAGTCTCAAGTCCCATTGAATATAAGGGGGCCTGCGATAACACCAGAGCGCATGTGCTATTCCATTGTATTGTCGTGCAGCTTCAGTGTAAGCTTGACAAGCCGCGTCTATAGCGTTGACTGCATTAATAGCGCAGGTGGCCACTGTACCTATTGTGTGGAAACGAGTATGCTGAACATGATTTAACTTGTTAGTCATGCACTTAACCATTCTTTAATGAGATGGGGGTGGTTCTACTACTAGGAGAAATATTTGCGCTGGCTAATTTTCAATCTAGTTAAAAGGATGCTTTAAAATAAAAAGGACTTATTTTGTCTACTCTGCTAATGTTTTATAGGGAAAATGGTGTTCTTAATCACATGTAGTTGTTCAAGGGCCCATGGGTTCAGTGGTAAAGCAATCACTTTCCTTGGACAAATCTCAGATTCAAGTCAATTGCCCCTCTCTAATTAATATAGGTATCAGGTTTAAGAATAAATACTTAGGGAACTGGCTTGCCAGTTCCGAGAAGAAAATGTTGGTAAATAGACACAATAGGATTTTAAATATTATGAGTGACTCTTGTCCCAATTGTTTTTGGTTGTTTTTATTAATTTTTAAACTTAAAAAAATAATCATCAGCCTGTGACTCATGTGGCATGAGGTTTACCTCTTTTCCTGTTTTTTTGTTTTTTGGGATTGAGTTAAGCTCATTTTTTTTTTCTGTGCCTTTGAATAACTATACTGCCTATCAGAAACAAATACAGAAAAATGAGGATCTTCATCGTTCACCCACGATAGGACGCTATAATTTAACTGTTAATATCTACTGCAGTGATAGACTAGTTTGGAAAGAGCAAACTGAAAGTGAAGGACAGTTTGCCAGTTCTTGTCCACCAATATTCTAAACAGATTTTTATTTCCTTGTTTCCAGAAAGCGAAGAACTCATTCATGGATGCCCTAGAATAGTAAAATGTGACATCACTATGCTACTAGAAGAAGAATGCAAATTTTAACCTGATAATAGATGAAAGAATTCCATGTGTAACCCTGCATTGCTAATTCCTCATTCTCAGGAATCA
>NC_056522.1:319446542-319472838 GCF_019175285.1 Sceloporus undulatus | reverse complement strand
CTTCACATGAATGTACCCAGGGATTCTGGATTAGAAATGGAACTGCAAAAAGTAGCTTCTGTGATACATGAACCGACACTGGATCCAAGTGACTTGATAGACATAGAGGAAAGTGATGATGCAGATGAAACTCTCACCTCACTTCTGAATGAAATTGCATTTCTCAACCAGCAATTGAATGACGATGCCTCAGACATATTTGAACTTCCAAATTCCTTAAGTTCTGGCTTTCCTCTAGGAGATATGGAAAGTCGTCAGGAATCAGCTACTACAAATGCCTCTCCTTTTCAGTTTGGTGCAATGGGTGGGACCTTTAAAGACCTTTCTGTAGTCCGAGAGAGTACTGATTCCATAACTCCTCTCTTGCTTCACTTGGATGATGATGATCTATCTGAAGGGAGCAGGAAAGCAGGAGAGGTTTCAGCTAAGTCTGATGCTTTGAAGCTGATGTTAAGATCTGATGGAAAGAACCCACATCCTGACCTAACAGCAATAAATAGAGATGGAAATAGAAAAAATATATCACTGACAAAGGCAAGAAGTGTGTCACCTCCCATTCTGCAGATGAAGACTAACCTAGAAGTTGCCACCACTGATATGGGATGGAGGCCCATGCCCAAACTGGCACCACTTGGTTTAAAAGCTGCTAACTTTTCATTAGATTCTGAAGGACAGAATACCAAAATGATGCCTGTGTTGGCACCTGTTGCTACAAAAGAGATGAAAACTACAGAATCAATGAGTGGTCCAAATCTGGAACCTAAAGCAGTGCTCACGTTAGCATCTACAGCTAAAAAATCAAAATAGTATTTTGGCTTACCTTCACATGCTTTTTGATAATTTGTTTTGTATTTCTTAGGGGCTTTCACAATTAATCTAGATTGTTTAGTATATGGTAGACTTACAGCATCCATCCTTACATGTGCATATATTATTACATACAGTGTGTTACTTAGGAAGGGTGGGTGTTTGAATTTGGTATTGGATGACAAGGAAACAAGAAGGCACTAGCCAAAAAAATTACAGGTGTCCAATTTGTCAGTAATTTCTGCAGCACTCATATAAAAATGTTGTAGATCTTTAGTAATGTAAATTAGATATTTTAAATGGCTTGCTATGGGGAGAAGAAACAATGCATAGCTTGATTAGTCTGCAGCCTTTGACACCATTGATCACAGCCTTCTAGTTGATATACTCTCTGACCTTGGGTTCTCAGACTCTGTTCTTGACTGGTTTAGATCTTATTTGTCAGACAGATCTTTTGCAGTGGTCACAGGTAGTCAGACTTCATCCTCTGTTTCCTTATCTGTTGGTGTCCCCCAGAGCTCTGTTCTGGGTCCCCTTCTGTTTTCTCTCTACACACTGTCCTTAGGTAAACTCATTAGCTCTTTTGGTTTTTCCTACCATCTGTAGGCCAATGACACCCAGTTGTATTTTTGCACCCCTGACCTTTCTCTAAGGCTTGAACAGCAACTTTCGTCTTGTCTCACAGCTATCTCGCAGTGGATGCGCCATCGGCATTTGAAGCTCAACATGTCCAAGACGGAGCTTCTTGTCTTTCCTCCTAAGTCCACCCTTCAACACTCCTTTTCTGTCTCTGTAGACAACATTTCTATTCAACCAGTCCAGCAAGCCCACAGTCTTGGTTTTATCCCCCACTCAGCTGGCCCTGTTGTTGTATTGTTACTGTTTTTAAATGCTGTTTTTATCGTTTTTTACTTTGATGTACTTTTGTCTAATCTGTGTGCCGCTTTGATCATTGGAAAAGCGGGATAAAAATAAATTTATTACTATCATCATCATCATCATCATCATCTTTGATTCTTCTCTGTCATGTATCCCTCAGATCCAGACCATAGCCAAGGCTTGTAGATTCTTTTTATACAACATTGCCAAAATCCGACCATATCTCTCCGCCTCTACTGCCAAGATTCTGGTCCATGCCCTAGTGATCTCACGACTTGATTACTATAACATCCTCCTGGCTGGGCTTCCTCTTTCTCACCTCCGTCCTTTAATTTCTGTCCAGCATTCAGCTGTGCACGCATTATCACATCCGCCCACCGCTCTGACCACATCTCTCCTTTGTTGGCATCCCTTCACTGGCTCCCCCTCCCTTTCCATATTCAGTACAAGCTCCTGCTGGCGACGTTTCAAGCCCTCCATGGGCTGCCCCCCCCCAATTTATCAGACCTTCCATCTCCTCACCTTCCCACTAGGGCCCTCCGTTCTGGTAGTCAAAGTCGGCTGTCCCAGCCCAGCATTTCCTCTGCCCCATCTAAGATTCGCCCTTTTTCACTTGCTGCCCCTCACTCCTGGAACCTTCTTCCCTCAAGAGCAAAGGCCATCACTTCTTTAACCAGCTTCAAAACGGAGTTGAAGACCATCCTGTTCAGAGAAGCGTTCCCAGACATTGCGTGATTATCACTTGCTATCTGATGTTCTTTTTGTTGCCTGTTTTATTGAACCATTTCCTGTATTGCTATGTGTTTTCTTTGTATTATCCTATCATTTCTTAGATTGTACGCCATAGGCAGGTTTACTCTTTTATATTTGTTGTTTTTATGTACAGCACTGTGCAAATCTATAATGCTATATAAAATAATAATAATAATAATAGCTTAATACTTTCTAGCATACCAGAATCAAATTTAGTGAGGAAACTATTGCCTTGCTCATACCCAGAGGAATTCTTGGATGACTGCAAAGATGCTGTAGCTTTCCTACCTTTGGTCTGACACAGTCACAGGAAGTACCCTTTTAAAATAATTTTAAATGTGTTTTTAGCATTTTTTAAAAAAACAATTCAGGTATGTAAATGGTTTGTATACATATACCTTTCCATATTACAAATTCAGAAGCTCAAAATAAGTATTTGAGCACAAGATGTATTTTGCTCTTATATAATGTCTTTTGATTGAATAGTTTGAGGATAACTTCTTCACTTATAAGCCTGTAAATATGAAGGGGATTTCACACTATAAAACAGTTTATATTTTTGTACAGATTTTCTTGTAAATATGCAAAGTAATTTTTTCCTCATGATGTTATAAATAAGAATGTTGAATGCTTGGAAGACATCCAGGTGATCTGGGTCAATCATTGAAAATGTAGCTGTCATTGCTACATGATAGCTGAATTTCATTATTCTATTTTGTATAATTGTATGAAGAATGTAAATCTCTGCTCTTGCTAAGGCTTCTGTTCCCTTGTTCTGGTTCAGTCACATTAGGAACTCCCATCTCCTGTTGCTAGGACTGAGCTAGGTGGTGAAAAGTTTTTGAAAGCATAGAAAATATCAGTACCAGTTTACCCATAGTGCAAAGTTTCATGCAGCCCCACTCTTTTTCTACCTGCATGTAAGTTGTCCATATTTGGATGAAATTGCATGTAATTAATACTTTCACATGGCTTTTTTGGGGGGTTTGTGTGGTTTTTTAAAATAGCATATATAATGTAGCCAAATTAGACTACAGTACGAAATAGCACGTTGCATTAATTGAAATTATATGTGGCACTTGGCCCATGCTGTTGACACATACAATTAAATAAGTATTTAAATCCCTGTGGCTGCATTGTATTAAAGTAAAAAAAATCAAAGTATGTTTATAGTTATGCCCTCTATGGATATAGGTCCTTTAAAATCTCCCACTTTTCTACCCATAATTCTACAAAGCAAAAGAGATACTGAAGAAAATGTACCACAAAATCCACAAAGCTGTGATACTTTTCTTGGGCCAACTCCAAAGCATAAAATACATTATTCAAGCTTTTGAAGCTTCAATGGCTTCTTCATCAGGCAAGGATGTTAAAAATTATACTGGAGAAGAAAGGTGATGATTTTAGAGTCACAGTATGATTAAATCACTTTTAGTCTTCCACTGTTAAGACACATTTTCTTGTCCTGTATTTAACTTCAATTTATTGTGAATTTTCACTGCTTCACAGTGTCCATTCAGTGCCTTAGAATTTGGAAACAAACCAAATTGGTTAAAATTTTACCAATGGTTAAAATCTAACCATTTTAGATATCAGATTCTGACACAAGTGTCAGATGGAACTAATTTAATATATTAACAAAATGACGCTGTGTATTTCTCACAAGATTTCTCTTCTTCCTTGTAGTTAAACTGATAGTATGCTACAAGTTCTTTTTTATATATATATTTAAAACACAGTTTTCTTGTGTGTTTACATTGTTCCTTCATGGACTCGTTATCTCATTTGCTTCAACTGATCTACATAATTGAAAGCATCTACATTAACCAGGAGTCTGGCAGAGAAATATATCCTTAAAGATCGCTTTTAACACAATGCATTGGGAATTAAATCCACAGAGAATAATTAGGAGGAAGAATTTATAAGTAATCAAGTTTGGTTTATAAGGCTTTTCATAACACTGAATCCTTTTCTTCTTACTTATTCTTTCAGCTTTCATTGTTCATTTGAATACTTGTTTTTAGCATTTTGGCAATGCAAAAACTACTTAAGCAAAATTGTTTGTTTCAAAGATAATCTTGAAAATTACATATACTTTATTACAAATAACAATGCAAGATTATGAATTTTATAGAGGAGGATTTTGTAAACAAGAGATCAGTTGACTCCCTTGTAGTGGGCACACCTGCATTTGACCAAGATTAGATATTTGGTTTTTAATACATCTGTAAATAAGCTGAAATGTTTTAAAGAATATAATGAATGTCAGATTCAGTTTTTACTATATATTCAGTTTTTTCTGTATCTTCTGAAAAACTTGTATTTTTGTAGACAACTAACCTACTATGTGTGGGTGAATCTGTAAAATTAAAATAGTCTTCAAAATAGTAGCTAGTCTTCAAATATTATTTTCAGAACAAAAACTCTGTGAAGTAATTAATTTTTATTTTATTTTATTTTTCTGTGGGCTGAAGTTGAATTCTACCCATTACTGTTCTGAAGTAATGGCTATGAAGCAAATGTTTAAGGGCCAGGGACCGAAGTGTCACACAAACCAGTTGCATGTTTAGGTAGCGTGCTTGCCTTTGTTTATATTTTATAGCAATCACTCAAACAGATGGGAACTGTAAAAATAAGCAGTAACTTCATTAAATAACCTTAAGAAAGAAAGTATCTTATGAAGGTTACTTCAAACATAGTGTGGTTACATTAACAACGAGAATTACAGACTTTTAAATCTTATGTACCTTCCTCTCTCACTCTCACTAGGAATACCAACCAGTTCTGTTTAGTCTGCCTTAATCACAGGCCCCTCTGGACTAACTGAACCAAACTTTCTGGCCTTTCAGAATGCTTTTCTGATCTTAACTGAAAACTCTCTGTCTCTAGTCTCTACTCTCTACTCAGACACACACAAAGGATTTTAGACATTCAAATCCCCCACAGCATTCCTGAACTGTGATTGGCTGCCAGGAAGTTGGGGCTGCCTAGCCACTTTGTCACAACATATAATATATTTGGGGTGGGGGGGGGGTTAGATGGTATCCTGGGCTCTTTGTCTCTCCCAGACAACCTCAGACTTCAGAGAAGGAAATGTACTCCTTCTGCACCAAAACATCTACAGCTGTTTCCTCTCCAACACCATCAGGAGAATAGGTAGAAAAGACTGTGGGGGTGTAGTCGAAACAAATAAGAAAGGGCTCTGATACTAAGAGTCCCTTACCATGCCTTCAGCCTGAAACTAGGATACAAGCTACATGGATGCAAGCTACAGGAAAAGTGATTCCATCTAAACAGGACAGTGAGAGCTGTTTGACAATGGAACACACTCCCTCTGAGTGTGGTGGAGTCTCCTTTTTAGGAGGTTTTTAAACAGAGGCTGGATGGCCACTTGTTGGAGATGCTTTGATTGTCAGTTCCTGCATGGCAGGGGATTGGACTGTATGGCTCTTGAGGTCTCCTCCATCTCTTTGATTGATTGATTATTTCCCACCTTTTCTTAAGCAGCTTACAAAAGCTCACATAGAAATGTTAAAACAACTAAACTATTTGCAGAATTTCATTCCTCAATCTTTGTCGTAAAAAACAAAACAAAGGTGGGTTACACACTGCAATGAAAGTACACGCAGACCTCCCTAACCCTAATATGCGCTCTGCGCATAAAAAATGACGGCGGTCGTTCCAGACGGCTGCCGCCATGAGGACGTCACAGCCACGCCACCTCTATACGAGGCGGCGCGGACATGATGTCCTCGCTCCGTGCCAGGGTGCCTAGGGCGCCCTTAGCGCAAACCAGGGAGGAGCTCTGTTTTGGAGCTCCTTCCTGGTTTGCGGCGCCGCTTTGCTTCGCTGGGCGCAGCCTTCAGACGGCTGCGCCCAGCGAAGCAAGGGAGAAAGGGGCCAAGCAGCCCCTTTCTCCCCCTCCCCGCCACCGCGGGGTGTCCTTGGGGCTCGAAGCCCCAAAGACACCCCTTTTCAGGCTGCGGGGAAGCGGCATTTTGCCCCTTCTCCGCAGCCTGGAAAGCGGCAGATTGGGGCCTCAGCGGCTGCCATTCTAACCACTGAGGCCCCGATACACCGAGGAAAGGGGCAGGTACAGCCCGCCCCAAATAGGCGGTCTGTAACCCGCCAAAATTGCCTTTAGCTCTGTCTCTTCTTAGTGTGTCTTTTGTTCAGCTAGTCTTAGGACAAGTCCCTTCTAGTTAGTTATGTCTGCATATTTCACCCAAGAAGATGAGAACTTGCCTTGCACTGCAGAGTCCAGGCTTGGTACCACCAATGCCCCCACAGTAGAGCTAGCAAGGGATTTAGCATGGTTATACAGTGCGCCCGTGCCATACGTGGCCTTGAGCATACGCGCTCAAGCCGCGGGGAGCAAGGGGCGGCACGTCCCATTCAATTGAATGGGCGCACGCGCCGCTGCGCACAAGCCCCATTGTTTCCAATGGGCTCGAGCATAGGCGGAATTCGCCTTACGTGGAGGGATCCGGAACGGATCCCCCGCGTAAGGCGAGGACGCACTGTAGGAGGGAGATTCCTTCCTACACCAGAGCACCAAGAAGTGTGTCATCTGCTGCTTCCAGGGTCGTGTCTCCCCCCCACCCCATTGTAGCTGGCCAAGCCCTTCATTTGGACTTCTGTAATTGGGTCCAGATGGTGATTATGCAAGAGATCCCATCATCCCATTCCTGCCCTTCCTGATTCCTCAGGGGACCATGGCTTCCCAGGGGACTCAGTCCTATTCCTGCCCTTCTTGATTGCTCAGGAGATCACAGCTTCCCAGGGGACTTAGCCACCTACCTGCCCTATCTTGCCTTTAAGGCCTTTGGCACTTCAATCATTCAGTAGGAGTCTTCATCTCCCCCCATCCCTCTCAGAATAGACCATCCCTTGCTCTGAACAAGGTCTTTTTAGAGGGTGAAGACATTACCATGGCTGGCATTGTACAAAAGCCCAAAAAACATCATTGCCAAGAAATTCTACAGCTTGCCTAAACTTGTTTTTGTCTAAGCTACAGATTGCATTAGTGGATGCTTAAGTTTCTGCCTTGTTTTCCTCTTCCATATATAAATTAAAGATGGTGAGGATACACTGAAAGACCTGAAGAGGAGGTTCGTTAGGCTTCTGTGGCCAGCGAGTGCTGCTTCTGCCCTCTCTTTTTCTTAAGGTATCTTTATTTGTGGGCAAGGAACTTCTTAACGAACTTCCAACTGCAGCCACTCACAAACCACAAGGTTGTGAGTTCAATCCCAGCAAGGTAAACTGCTTAGGGAGTGCTTAAGTGCGCTGATAAGCAGTATAGAAATGTACTTGCTATTGCTGTGTAAACTTTCAAAGGTTTTTGCTTACTCTGCAGCTAGTTTAGTTGCTATTTAGTTTAGTGCATGGGCACAAGACAGCCATGGTCCCTATCTGATGCTAGGTTTAGCTCGAAAACTGGCACATTGGTACTCATTCTAAACAAAATCTCATGTTTGCCCATTTGGTGATAATAAAATTTTGGCTATTCCCTTGAGCCAGTCCTAATTGATAATAAGAATAAAAAGGCTCTTGCCTCCTCCCAGAAGAGGGATGATGGGAAGGTTTCCCAAGCAGGACAATGTTGCCTGGGTTGGTATCTACACTCAGACTAAATTGGTCTTTCAAGTCTCTTGTCTCTGGACTGAAAAAAATTATAATTGGTTCAATAGGGACAAAAGGATCATTGTCCTGCTTGGGAAATCTTCCTTTTGTCCCTATAGAAGCAATTACAATTTTTTTCAGTCCAGAGACAAGATGCGACAGACTAAATCCAAGCAGCATCCCCACTACCAAGATCATTCTAGAAGCAGCAATTTTGTTTATTTATTTAATGCTGTTTTAAATGCAGTTAGTGTTTTCAGCAGTCCTATCTCTTCCAGCAGGTCATTCCACAATCTGGGAGGGAGCAGGCAATCAATCCAACAAGCAAGCTCTCAAGAACTCCCAGGTTGACGAATGATGTAAAGCATTGCCTGTTACAGGTAGTTATCAGTCAAATTTGGTCCCATGAAAGTATACTTATTTGAAGCAACAAACAAAACATGCCCAAGTTTTTTTCTTGGGGTTTCTCATGAGAGAGGTGGAAAGATGGAATGCTGTAATAGCACAATGGCCACCAGATCTGTATTATGTCCATAACATTATGTAAAGTTCTATGTACAAGGATGACACTATATAAATTGATGGTGATAGTACAGTGGGTCCTTGGTATCTGCTGGGGTTTGGTGCTAGGATCCCCTGTGGATACCAAAATCCGTGGATACTCAAATCCTATTAAATACAGTGGCGCAGTACGATGGTGTCCCTTACATAAAATGGCAAAATCAAAGTTTGCTTTTTGGAATTTATATATTATAAAGATACTTTCAAACCATGGATGCTTGATCCCATGGATAAAAAAATCTGGATTTGGAGGTCTGTCTGAGACCATACTGTAGCTTCCAAAGATTCTGCAACTAGCTCCTTCAGGACCTTGGTTCCTTCACAGCCATCTTACTTCCTTTGTCAGTAACTTTGAAACACCTGGACTGAGGCTGGCTTTGGTAAACCACCTGGCATTTGAGTGAAGGTCATCTTTTTTAAAAAGTAACTCATGCTTAGGTCAGATACACTGAAAAGATAAGCCTTAGCTCTCTCCAATCCTTTCTCTTTCTCCCCACCCACCCCATCAGCTATCAGTAATTTCAACAACTCATTAAAGATAACTGAAACAAATCAATTCATAAAGAACAATGAAACAGAACATCATTCACACTGAAGTTATGCTCATTATAAAGGATTCCGGAAGAGTATCAGAGTGGAATAGCAGGAAGTTGTCAGTTAATCGTTCAAGGTGTCATCTTCCTCAGGTTGGCTGACTGGTGCCAAAATTCACAACCACAAATTCAAGTAAGAAAAGGGTGGTCTTATCTACTGAAAGCACATGTTTATAAAATCAATAAATGAAAACCATGTCTCTGTGAATTAGTGTTGACTTTTTCCTTTGTGTCTATTCATATTTCATTGATAGCTTTTCCAAAAGCCACAGATCCCAAATCTTTTCCCACCAGTTGTCTAAACACACTGTCCCATTTTTCCAGCATTTAACGATAAAAGTATCACAACCTCCAGCATTTGAGGGACATAGTTTTCACTATCTTTGCTAGTTTGACAGGACTCTTGTACCACTTGTTAATTGTTTTCAATCAATCTCTGGTTAATGCTGGTCTTGATTTGAGATGTGTGTTTGTGTGTAAAGACCACAGGGTAATTAATTTGATTTCCAAAATTATTTTATCTAGCTTTGCCTCCCAAGTTGATTAAAAGGGTGTTATTTATTATATTCTAAGCCAATTAAGCAATTTTAGGTTTGACATGACTGCTTCTTAGTTTTTTTGTATGTCCCCTTCACATGCTTTTTCATAGGATGTTAAAGTTCTCGGGGGGTCTCCCCTTCACTACTAGGTTTAATGTAAAGGAGACAACTTGTGTAAGTTGGTACCATGTGGTTGCTAATAGCTGTAAATCTTAGAGTAAATTTTGTGTTGATTTAGGCCTACTTCTGCTAAATAGATCTTAAACAATATATAAACCTTTCTCCTCCCATTCTCTAAATTGTTGAAACTTATCTCGGTAAGGAAAGGATGGATGAAGCAAGAATGGACATAAGGGTGAGGGATCATGTGAGATAACGTGTCCATCTGTTCCAGAGTGTAATAGAGTGCTGCTAGGGATCCTTTGTATCTTTGATTTTCTTTCCTACATTTTTCATTTGAGTTAAATCTCCAGGTTTTTGCAATATGCGTTCTCTCGTCTACTAGTCAATCTAATGTTATTGACAAATGGTCTGAACGGAGGATTGGTTTAATTGTAGAATCTAAGACACTGTTCGTTAAGGATCTGGATACAAAAAAAATGTTCAATACACGAGTATGTTTTATTTACTGAGGAAAAGAGAGTATAATCTTTTAATTAGAGGAGACACCGTGTCGGCTCCTGGAGGGTTGGCCTGGCAGAAGCCTCAAAACCTCTGCTTGTGCTCTCCCCCTCCATCCATTCCATCAGTCCCTCGCTCAGAAGAGGAAGAGAGGAGACACCTGTGTCAGCTTCTGGGGCATTGGCCTGGCAGGCGGTCGTGGAAACTGTTTTTGCCTCCTTTGAACTTTGAGCTTTGTTTTTTATTAATTGTGATAAATTGTAGTTTCAAGGTTTATTATGCTTATATGGATCATGGTTTTGACATATTGTAATTGCTCTTTAATGTTTTTTTCTATCCGATATTATGTTATGTAAAATATTGTTTTGATGTGGACCTGTGCTGAGTGGTTGGGGAAATGATTTTCTATGAACCTTGTTTGACTTGTAACGTTCTTATGTTTTCCTGTTGATTGCCAGTGTATTGATATTGCTTATTGTTATTGTCTGTTTTATATGGCTGGGGGCTTTGAAGGGATTAGTTTGTTTTTATTGTATTTTTATTGTACTTCCACTGTTGTTAGCCGCCCGGAGTCCTTGTTGATTGGGCGCGATACAAATAAATTATTTATTATAATTATTATTATTTATTAGGATGAAGAGCCCACCAAGGGTCCATCAAATCTGAATTGTTTATCAGTATCCTTAATGGTGCATCATTGTGTATGGTGTTTTTAGAGGGCATGATCTGTTCAATCTGTGGTGCAGGATATCATTTGAGTCACCCCCTATTATTATATCCCCCATATATTCATTTTTCAGAGCCTGTAGGAAAGAATTAATGAACCTTTGTTGGCATATATTTGGTGTATAGGAGGTGCCAACTGTATATTGCTGCCCAATCATTCTTCAGTCAAAATGGCTGAGAGAGTGTGACTTGCCCAAGGCCACACGCTGGATTTACATGGCCGAACTTGAAATCGAACAACTATGCCAATAATTTTATATTGTTTTAATTGTGATTATTTTAATTATAATAATAATAAAATTTATTTGTGTTTCCCCACCTCTCCCAGTGGATCGAAGCGGGGTTACAGACTATTAAAATCAATACATATAACACTCTTATAAAAACATAAAAAAATATTACATCAACACTCATCAATACAACAGTACAAAAATCCATCGACCATCCAGCATCCAGGGGCAAGGCAGAATATCATTGTCAGCAAGGATATTGGTCTTCATTCTTCAGGGGTGGAAAGCTTGACAAAAGAGTACCGTTTTAAGTCTCTTTTAAAATGTTTCCAAGGGGGTCATGAGACGGAGCTCCTCAGGTAGGCTGTTCCAGATCCGTGGGGCCATTATAGTAAATGCCTTTTGGGATGAGGAAATATATTTGGAAGATGGTGTTTCCAATAAATTCTTACCAGATGTTCTGAGTGTGCGGGGCAGATCATACAGGGAGATGTGGTCCCTCAAGTAACTCGGGCCCAAGCCATGTAGGGCTTTATAGGTGATAACCATCACCTTGTACTGTGCCCGGAAGCAAATGGGAATCCAATGAAGATCTCTCAAGATAGGTGTTATATGGTCAGACCTAGATGCACCGATGACCAATCTGGCTGCCATATTTTGTACTAACTGAAGCTTCCGGTCTTGATGCAAGGGTAGCCCCATGTAGGGCGCATTACAGAAGTCTAGATGAGAGGTTACCAGAGCATGTACCACTGTTTCAAGGTCCCTTTGGCCCAGGTAGGGTCGTAGTTGGCATATCAACCGAAGTTGATAGCAAGCACTTCTGGCCGTCGCATCTACTTGAGATGTCAACTGCAGGGACAAATCCAGAAGTACTAAACTGCGAACTTCATCCTTTAGGGGAAGTGTGACCCCGTCCAGGACAGGTGGAAAAATTTCCTTCCCTGGGCCTGGGGAACCTATCACAAGTACTTCCGTTTTCTCTGGATTCAGACTGAGTTTGTTTTCCTTCATCCAGCCCATTACCGACTCCAAACAGGCATTCAGAGGAGAGACGCCATCCTTAGTCACTGCATCAGTCGGAGACACAGAGAAGCATATTTGGGTGTTGTCAGTGTACTGATAACACTGCGCCCCATGTCTCTGGATGATCTCTCCCAGCGGTTTCATGTAAATGTTAAACAAAGTGGGGGACAAAATAGTTCCCTGAGGGACACCAGATGTCAGTTCCCTCTTGGAGGAGCAAGTGTCTCCCAACTGCACCATCTGGAATCTGCCCGAGAGGTAGGAGTGGAACCACTGGAGCGCAGTGCCCCCGATACTCAATTCCCTCAGGCGTTCCAGAAGGATACCGTGGTCAATACATTTATATTGGGAGATTTGAGTTGATTTCTTTCTGTGAGCTGCTTTGAGTCCCACTCTGGAAGAAAGATTACTTGTTTCAAAAGTAATGGGGGGGAATCAGTCATAAATTACCAAACTGAATCCAGTACTAACTAAACATCTGCTTGCCCAGTATTGCAGTCACAGTAGAGCTTAAGTCCCAGGTCGAAAGAGCAAAGCATGTGATAGGGGAACAAGGTTTGGAACTACAGGTCAAAGCTGAAAAGGGGATCCATTGCTCACCCTGCTTCTAATGTATGCCTGATTATACTTGCTTTTTGTATGCACAGAGACCGCTTATACACAAGAAATTGTGGCTTAAAATAGGATGTGTTCTCAGAGGATGCCACTAGGTGATGCTAGTCACTGAAGATGACAACATAGCTGAATCCCATAAATATATATTTTCATATGTATGTCAGAGGAAGAAACGGTTAAAATCACCTCTGATTATTCTTAACATAAGAAAACCCAATGAAATTCATTGGCATAAGTCGACAGGTGATGAAGGCACACACACACACGGGCACTATCCCTGCCCTTAATACTATATATTTGTAAATATGTGCAGTCTGGAACACTGGCATCACTAGGGGATGCAGATTGTACCAGGTGACACCCTAAGCGTATGTGTGTGACGGCACTTTTCAGACATTACCTTTTGGTAGAAATGGGTTGTGACATTCATCTGCTTCCCTTTAAAATGCTTTAAGAGGTGATAGGAGTGGGGTGAAGCTCAGTGAGAGGAGAAAGGAGAGGCCCTAGAATTTTTAAAAGTGTAAATTTTAAATTTTTAAATTTTATTTTGTTTAATTTTTTAATTCTTTTTAAATTTCCTTTAAAAAACACCACACTTTAACCAAATCTTCACTATGTATATGTGACTACATTTAGTTTGTGCGTATAATATTGTAATTTGAAGGTATAATTTTAATTTTGCTAGTTGTTTTATGTCACAACTATTAGCATTACATTCAGTGATACAGTATATGGGAGTTACGACTTAGGAGAAATATTAGTTCAAAAAAGAATGCCTACGGATTCTGTATGGTGTAAAATGGGAGGGTGTCAATGGGGTATGTGTGTGATATCATGAGTTACCAGTTACCACACTGGGTGACACCAACCCTAGTGACGCCACTGGTCTGGAATATCATCCTTGAACTGACCTAATACTCCTTGGATATGAATACTATTGTGCCTGTTTCTAACCTAGTGTTTTTAGATGTAGCTGACTTTCAAGGGACCAGGCTGGGCATCCATATCCTGCTGTTTTTGTATAAGGAACAGTCATTTGGCATAGAAGTATATGTAGTTCCACTCATGTGAATTTGGCTTGAATCACAGATTCAAATCAAAAACTTATGAATTCTAGGTACAGCCCCTTTTAGGGACAGAACTGATGAGCTCTGATGTGAATTTAACTTCTTGTGGGCATATTTTGAGCATATCCATTGAGCTATAGCAGTTAAAAACAGCCAACATTTGTTAAATCAAAATTTATTTTTAAAAATCTGCAAGAAAGACCCCTATGTCACATGTACACGTAACTAAGGCCCGTTACAGACAGGCCTTTGCTCCGCCCCCAGTACGTACTAGAGGTTGGCCAAGGACGCAGTGTCCAATCAGGCCTCACCCCTAGTACGTACTGGGGACGTCAAAATGGTGGCACCCTATACACATGGGTGCCGCTATTTTGATGTGACGGACGCTTAGTGTCCACACATCACGGCTTGGTTGTGATGCTGCAAGTGTGCTGTTGGTGCCTTGCGGCATCACAGCTGCACCACAAGAAGAACCCGCTTTTTGTGGGTTATTTTTGCTGCGTAGGGGAGCCACGCGGTTTGTCCGCTGCAACTCCCTTGTGCAGCAAACATGGGCACCGGCAGAGGGCCCTTTTTGGGCACTCTGTAAAGCGCCTATAGTAATTTTGAAAGTTATTAACTGATTATCTTGTCTGACTAACATGCCACATACTCTCATGCCATCTGAGCCTTGTTTTTGCTTTTATAGTCTTATGTATTTGACATGAAACAGAAGTATGGTTTAGGGTCAATGTGCCCTTGAATTTATAATGCTCACACACATACCCTTTTTATAGTTCATCATATCCATTTGTTTTCTAGAAATTACTTCTATTTTAATTTCTTCATCTGTCAGCTGTATCATTATTTCTGACTTCATGGCTCAAAGAAATACTAATTTAGGCCATTCTGCCTTGCTGAATGCTACCATTATCTGTTTAGCAGCCTATGCCAAGCTCATCTCTCTGGCATATGGAAAGTTCCTCCTGAAAAGCTAAGGGTACTACAGATTCTTGCATTTTTCATACTTTTGAGAGTTTCACAAACTGTGGAGACATTGGCAGAAGAACTGGCTGAGTGATTACACTTCTCTATAAAGTATATTGCTGGGTTTGTCCCAAAGAACAGGAAACGCTGAATAGGTGATTATAATACTTGTGACTACTGCCTTACTTTAGAAATGTTAGGAGATGGAGTGATGGTAGACCAAGACAGACTCTGGCCCTCAAGAACGTAACTCCAGTTATCACTCAATACATGGAGAGGAGTTGTAATTTAACATTCCATGTATTTCTTATCATGGTTCAGGGCGCACCCAGGGCTGTTTTTCTCCTGCTTTTTATTAGTGGAAGGCAGAGAGTAAGAAGTTTTAAATACAGGAACATAACATCGTAAGGCATTGAATAAAATCCTGTATGATCACATGTTGCATAGAAGTTATGAACATAGGAAAAAATGGAAGTTGCTCTTGGTGGCTAGCAGAAATGGCAACCTACAAGGCTTAATATTCTCAATTTCATGCCTCACACCAAGTCACAAGTAGGTGTACCGGATATCCTTGCACCTGAGGCATAGTGTGACTCACAGGCCAGAGTGCGACTGGCTGCAGCTGTGAAATGCAGCCAGCACAACAACCGTCACTGGCATAATTCAACAGGTGGGGGCTGGCTTGGCCTATGGTTTAATTTATTAAAAATTACAGCAGTGAGACACAACAGAATGCCATGCATTTTACTGACTGGAATGAAGCCGGATAACACTAATTCCTGTGAGGTATTCATGTATTTGTATTCTAAGCAATTAAAAAAAGATTCAAAGCTATGTGCATCTCTTTGAACAATGGGTCCAATGAGATAGTACAACCTCTATGTAGGGTTTTGAAAGCAAGATAGTGAAAAAGGCTTAACCAGAAGAAAATCAGCTCAGTTTTATGGGTATCATGGGCTGATAAAAAGACAAATTAAATTGGGTCATAGAGCAAATCAAACCTTGAACTCTTTAGAAACCAAGATGACTAAACTGAGACTGATGTATTTTGGCTATATCATGAGATGACAAGACTCATGAAAAAAAGACAGTAATGTTTGGTAAGGCAGAAGGAAGTAGGAAAACATTTCAAGTGGATAGAGTCAGTCAACGAAATCATAGCCCAGAGTTTGCAAGAGCTAAGCAAGGCTGCTGGTAACAGGGAGACCTGCAGGTCTTTCATTCATAGGGTCACTGTAAGTCAAAGATGACTTGACAGAAAGTAACAACAAAATTGTGGATGTAATGCTTGCGGCACAACAGCAAATGCACTTTCCTCTCCCAATCTGACCTATTGTCAGAGGTCTCCCCACTTCTGGAGTATGAGATGAATTCCAAGCACAGGAATATATATGTATGAGCAGCTAATCATACATATTTTACCTATTGCACACATAATCCAGGGCATCGTAGTTCACAGAAAGTTACTTTCTTACAGGGATGTGTTGCCCTGCGTATGCTGTTTTAATGTAAAAAAAAATCTGGACTGCAAGGTGATAAGGGAACAAGGACATAATATTAGTTGTGAACACCACTTTATAAATTTCACAAGATGCTTTCTCTACTTGGACTACAATCCTTAGCTGCACTGCAGAGGTAATTTTGGGATTTGTAGTTTTGTGAGACATATAACTTCACTATATTATAAATCTTGAAGCCCAATTCAAAAAATTTTCATTCAGAAAGAAATCTCACAAGTCCAGAGGAACAATACTTATTTTTATTTATGTTTTAATATGGGGAATATTTATTTATCATTAAACATTTGTAATTAATGGTTTAGTTCTGTCTTTTTAAATTATTGTAACCCACCTTGAATCCCATTGTGGGAGAAAGGCGGGATATAAATCCTTCAAATAAATAATATAAATACATAAACATTATTCTAAGTACAAGTGAAACTTCCTCCTTCAGCCTTCCCTTAAAACAGGGATGAGCAACTGTAGGGTAGCAACTCACGATCAGTTATGCTGGGTTTTGATTGATTGATTGATTGAAATTTTATTTATATACCACCGTTCCTATGATCACGGCGGTTTACAAAACAAAATGAAAATACGATACAGTACAGATTACAGATATAATACAATACAGATCACAGATTAAAAATCAAAATCCCGCCTTCCCTTACGATACAACTCCACTCTCCTACCGCTATATCTCCCCTTGCCCCACACTACTCCAATGGGAGCCCCTCTTAACACAGCCGCACCTCCCTCTCCCTCACCAAGCCAATTACAAACCATGTCCAACAAACTCCTGACAATACTAGCTACACCCCTCTCCTCAATCTCTCTCCCTCCAGAAAGTCCACAACGGCAGCACCAGGCAATTGTCCTTGGCACTCCTCCCTGATGGTATAGGGGCGTGAGCGGAGAGCTCTGCAGGGGAGCCGGCGAGCCGGCTTAAAGAGGCCGCTCCCACGGACCCTCCCCCTTGAGCAACGCCACTCCAGCGGCAAAACAGAGTCCTCTGGGCCGCTCCTGCCCAGGTGGAAAACGGGCAGGCAGCGTCCTCTTCGGGGGAGCCGGCAAGCCGGCTTTATGGAGGCCGCTCTCACCGACCCCTCCCCCTGGAGAAACGCCGCTCCGGCGGCAAGGAAGAGTCTCTCTGGGCCGCTCCTGCCCAGGTGGAAAGCGGGCAGGCGGGCAGTTAGGGAGGGAGGAGCCTCTGTCTTCAGGCTAGCCCCTGATGGTACTGGGCCAGCCTTCTCTCTCCCTCAGAGGCCGAACGATGACAGTTAGGGAGGGAGGAGCCTCTGTCTTCAGGCTAGCCCCTGATGGTACTGGGTTGGGCTGCTGGGAACTCTAGATTAAACCTTATGCCACAGTTGTCCACCCCTGCTTTAACTATGGCCTTTCTGAATCTAGTACTTTGCAGATGTGTTGGGTTACAGTTCCTATAATCTCTGGGGATGCCAGAAGTTAAAGTCTAATAAGTGTGGAGAGCACTGGGAAGGATGCATTAAAAAAGTATCTGCTCCACACAAACAAGAAGGTTGCATCTGTCATGGCACAGGTGTGTGCTTTTGCATTCCTGTCTTTTTAAAAATCTCTTCTACCCACAACACCTTCTTGGGAATTGCACTGTTCCTCCTCTGGGCCTCCAGGTGCAGATTCTCTTTTCCAAGAACCCAACAAAATCAGTTAGAAACATGGAGCAAAGAGGTACCACCCACCTCTCACCTCACCCTTTGGGGATAAAAGCAATTAAAGTGGAAGAGGTAGCCAAATACAGTCAACAGTCCACATTTGTGGTTTTGACTTTTGCTGATTTGCTTATTGACAGATTTGATTAATATGTACTCTCTAGGAATCTCTAGATCCTCCAGCATGACTCTGCTGGATGTTGGCCAAAGTCACACTGGAGAAACTAGAGATTTCTAGGCTTTTGTAGGTCATCCAGCATGATTCTGTGGTCAACCTCTGGCAGATGTAGACCATAGAGTTCCGCTGGAGGACCTAGAGATTTCTAGAGAGGTGTTCTCTAACAAAAGAATATTGGGGTCCCCCCCCAGTTTTTCCACACTCGCAGGAGTCATGCACGCATCCCTCTAACCCCAGAGAATATGGAGGGCCCACTATAGTGGGGACCTTTCACACTATGCAGGCATAGCATTATGATTCTACTGAAACAGCTATGTTTCCATCCTATAGAAAGCTGACATTTGCATAGGGGGGGGGGGAATAGAGGATTCTAGTGCCTCACCAAATGATAAACCCCAGGATCATGCAGGATGTGCCCATGGCTGTTTAACTAGGTCAGAATCCTCATTAGCAGTTATGAATGAGTAACCTAGCCTGCATCTACACTGCAGAATTAATGAGGTTTGACACCACTTTAACTACCATGGTTCACTGCTATGGAATTCTGGGGTTTGTAGTTTTGTGAAATATTTATCCTTCTCTGTCAAAGTGTTCTGGTGCTACAGCAAACTACAAATCCCAGGATTACATAGCATGGAGCTGTGGCAATTAAATGGGTGTCAAACTGCATTAACTCTGCCGTGTGACAGCAACCATCCCGCACCGCACACAAGCAATCTCTAGCACAAGAGGGAATTGCAGCAGGGGACCTGCATCTGACTGTTACTCTAGAGATTGTTCATGGGAGAGGATGGGAACTACAGTCAGCTGTTTCTTGAGTGATGGGGAATGGACCCCGGTTGATCACACTTGCTGCTTCCTGATAAATTGGGGATGGGGCCATTGGATTGAGATTCACTGTGTAGCACTGTAACTACTATATGCATACATATCTCTTACACAGAATTCTGGCCATAATGCTTTAATTTTGTGGTGTTAAAGGGTCCCTGGACAACATCCAGAAATGTAACTAACAGGCATATTTTGGTATACAGCAATATACTGAGGATCTGTTTAAAGCAGGGTGAGAATGTGGTCTTACAGATGTTGTGCAAGTGCACCTTCCAGGATTCCTATGTAGCACAGCCATGATGAAAAGTGCTGGGAATTGCAGTCTAACAACTTCTAGGGCAGTGGTTCCTAAACTTTGCTCCTCCCGATGTTTTGGACTTCAGCTTCCAGAATTCCTGGAAGCTTCATGGGGTTTCTGGAAGTCCAAAACCCTTGGAGGACTAAAGTTTGGGAATCACTGATTTAGGGTGATTAAATGGCCAAACCCATGTTAGTTTAATGTAATGTACAAGGAACTAAATGGGATTAAAAGTCAATGACCATGACTGACAGGTATATTTTCCTCTAACGAATCTCAACAGAAACTTAATTGCCTATATATGTGTGTGTGTGTGTGTATTGCATTACACAGATCCATTTTTTTTAAATGGACATTAATTTAGTCATCCCTCCATATCCACAGATTCTTTATCCACAGATTCAACCATCCACGGCTTGAAAATATTTTAAAAATATATACATTCCAAAAAACAAACCTTGATTTTGCCATTTTATATAAGGGACACCATTTTACTATGCCATTGTGTTTAATGGGATGTGAGCATCCACAGACTTTGCTATCTGCTGGGGGTCTGGAACCAAGCAGATATCAAGGGCCCATGGTAACTGTTCTGGAGATACTAACAGTTGATCATTTCTATCTTCATCCCATGAGCAGAAACAGTAGCTCATTTCTGCAAATCAAGCCATTTACTGTTAAAGGTACACCAAGCTTTTTTGGCAACCATACCAAGAAAAGATGTGCAAATGTTTGAATGTCGTTAGCAGGATCTGTGATTGTGTGGAACAGGAAGGGACATGTCTCTGGATGTGCATGAATATGAAGTAAGGAGATACCCAAGGGATTAGAAGGATTAGGAAAGGAAAATTCCTATTCATGCAGACTTCATATAGGAGCCCTAAGGAAGGGGTGGGAGAATGGGCTCTGAGTATATAGCCACCTGAAGATTTAAGAATGCAGCTGTTTTGCTTAATTACTTCAACTAATCCTCATTTGTTTGGTTTAGCAATTAATTGCTGCTTAAATTACATTATTACCACACCATTTCAGTAAAGCAAAAGGTGCTAAGGCTCAGGGATGTCTAGGCCAGTGGTTCTCAACCAGCGGGACATGTAGTATTGGCAGAACACAGATAAAGCAAAACACAGGTGTTTTGGTCACAGAAATATCAGTTATTTCTCATAACACTGTAGCAACTTTTATTTATGCTCTTTTTTGTTTTATAGTAACAGTAGGAAAAAAATATATGCTTGACAAGAGTTATTCCATTATTTCACTACTAGTGGAATTATAATTTATGTCACAATAACACCACTGCAGTGTTTCATTATATTTACTGATAAATATAATGGAAAAAGTGCCTGTGAACTGGTAAATGTCTTTCTTTGGAAAAGTGGGCCTTTTGTTTCTATCATGGTAGGATCCAGATCCACTGATACAGCGGGACATAAGATACAAACGGTTAGAACCACTGGACGAAGTGGACTAGGACAAAACATTTAATTTTTTGATAGTACAATTCTATACACATTTATTCAGAAGTCAGTCATATTGAATTGAGTGGATTTTATGCCCAGGTACATGGCATCAGATCCCATCTGATCTTGGAAGTTAAGCCAGGTCAGACCTGGTTAATATGTGGATGGGGGACTGTCAATGAATACCAAGTGCTGTAGGCTATATTTCAGAGGAAGGAACTGGCAAAACCATCTTTGAGTACAGTGGGCCCTTGGTATCCACTAGGGTTTGGATCCAGGGCCCTCTATGAATGCCAAAATCTGTGGATACTCAAGTCCCATTATATAAAATGGCAGAATCAAGATTTGCTTTTTGGATTCTTTTAAAATATTATTTTCAAGCCACAGATGGTACAATTTGTGGATGCAGAATCCGTGGACCCAGAGGGTCAACTGTATTTCTTGCCTAAGAAAACCCTCAGTAATTCATGGGATCACCATTAAGTTGACAGGTGATTTGAAGGCATATACACACAATAGCTTGGTGTGCTTGGTAGTTTATACAAATAATAAAAGTTCAGGCCAGACCAAGTCATTCTGCTGATTGATGTCAAGCAGAAAGTGATGTCTTCCTGTCTTCAGCTGATGGTAAACAGCACCCAAAGCTGATTAAATTATTTTGAAACTTAAGGAAGTAAAGGCTGTAAGTGCCTCTTCTGCTCCTGTGATTAAATGCAAAATATATTAACTAACCATTTGCTGCCCTGGGGCAGTCTTGTTCTCCATGAGGGTTGGCCCTTCATTATGTTGCAGAAGATTCACCTTAACTTGTTTGGATGACCAGCTGTCTGGAATGTGTGGTATCTATTTCCTTAGAAGTCATGGCCATCCAGAATGGATGTGATCAGTCTATTTCACGGGCTGTTTCCTTGTAGCCAGGGAATGAACATCCCAGCAAAGTACTTCTCCATCTTGCCTGATATCTCAGCTTTGGTGCTTAATCCTCGGGAGGGGTCATCATAAGGCAAGAAGTGACTTGAAGAAACATACACAGACAATAAGCCAAAGTCCCTGATTCTTTTTGAACAAGAACAACTCCAGTTTAATACTCAAAGATATAGCCATGTCATTCCGTAAAATCAGTACGTAAAGAGATCTTGTAGTGCCTTTGAGACTAACTGAAAGAATGAGGTTGGCAGCTTGAACTTTCGTAGACTTAAATCCACTTCTTCAGATGGATTTTAGGTGCATTCGGATGCATGTTCTAGTTTAATACTGTTAGCTGAAAAATGAGCCCAGGATGAAGTGCTACAGCTGGCACATGAGGGGAGGGCAGGGGATTCCTAGCTTCAAACAAGAGAACATCAAAGGACCTGCCCTATCCATTTCCTCTTTGTTTGTGAGCTTATTGTCTTTCTTTGCTGCCATCAAAGCCTGCTAACAGTTTTTGTTAGTGGAAAAGGGATGAATGGATCCCTTCCACGGGGCCTCCTGGGCATTATCAAAATCTGGAGGATCCTATGGAAGAGACTTTGGGGGAAATTATGGGGGGCTGCATAGGGAGGAAAACATCCCACTGTGTAAAAGGATGAGCTTCACTAGTGCATGGCTGGATTGCTCCAACATAAATTAGCACATGTTCATAATCACTTAACACCTTTTGTATGAATTTCTTTGACAGAATCTCGTGACCCAATGTTTTGTGTAATATAGTCGATAACAGAGATGGGGAACCATGTTGCCCAATGACACTCATCATCCCTGTCCATTGGCCAGGCTGACAGGAATTCAAATCCAACATCATCTGGAGGGCCATAGTTTCTCAAGCACTGGTCTATATACTGCTGTCAGGTCTCAAGTCTTATTGCTGAAATGTATTTGGAAGAAAGTATATTCTTCTGCCCCACATGGACAGACAAAAGTGCTTATTTTATGCAATGCATTATTAACTGAAAGAATCTGCTGCCATAAATTGCACTAATTAAGGGGGCTGTCACAAAGGATGAATCAAAAATTGAATATAAGTGTATCAAAAGTCCCTCCCATGGCATGTATTCTGCTGTAGAGAAATAAATTGATTCAGCCCAAGTGGGAACCAGGTGGATTTGAATTGGATTCGAATCTGCCCTGGTTCCCACTGGCAGTGGCTTTTCCCCGGCCTCTCTGCCCTGGCCATGCCTCCCTCTGTGCCCCAGGCCTCTCCACCGCGTGGCCTGGCCTCTCTGCTTGGGCCATGTTCAGTTTGGAACCCAGTTTAACAGGCAAGTGGGTATTAGGCTGTTGGCTGGCAGGGCTTTGCTTTGCCTCTGAGTTGGGCTTGCAAGGGGGCCGCCGTCCTCTTCTTCCTTCCAGCTGGAATTTTCAGGCCAGACAGAGTGGCCAGATATGTCCTCCTCACCACGAAGGAGGAGCAGGTGCTGGAAAATGGCGGCCATTCCCTGAGGAATGGAAAGGGCTGGGAGGAGGAGAAGCTGAGACAGTGTAACCAAGGGCTGGGAGGAGGAGAAGCTGAGACAGTGTAACCAAGGGTTAGAAGGAGAAGTAGCAGAGACAGCGTATAGAATCATAAGAATTGTAGAGTTGGAAGAGACACCAAGGGCCAAACCTATTCTGCCATGCAGAAACTCTCAATCAACCCCCCTCCCCATCTTCAAGAGAAGGCCATCCAGCCTCTGCTTAAAGACCTCCAAGGAAGGAGACTCCACTACTCTCCAAGGAAGAGTGTTCCACTGTCGAACAGCCCTTACTGTCAGGAAATTCCTCCTAATGTTGAGATGGAATCTCTTTTCCTGGAGCTTGCATCCATTGTTCTGGGTCCTGTTCTCTGGAGCAGCAGAAAACAAGCTTGCTCCCTCCTCAATATGACATCCCTTTATTTTTATATTTATATTTAAACAGGGCTATCATATCACCTCTTAACCTTCTCTCCTCCAGGCTAAACATCCCCAGCTCCCTAACTTCTCCTCATAAGGCATGGCTTCATCCAGACCCTTCCGCATCTTGGTGGCCCTCCTCTGGACACACCAAAAGTCCGTAGCCAAGGGCTGGGAGGAAGAGGAAGAGGAGGAGGAGAAGCAGAGCCCATTCATTTCTGCTGAGAGTGAGGCCAGCCACCGAGGCCGGCGAAAACCTGAGGAGGGAGCTCTTCCAGAACTGGGCCACAGAGGCCTGAAAACCCCTCCAAAAGCCTCCGACTTGGCAAGAGACAAGACAGCCCTGGAAGGAAGACCTGAGGGAGAGAGAGAGTCAGGGCCAGGGAGGGCGGGAAGGAGGAGCTGAGAGAGTGTAGCCAAGGGCTGGGGCTGGAAGGAGGAGGAGGAGGAGGAGGAGGCCTAGGAGGAGGCCCACCCCTCCGCCTCCCATTGCAGCCCGGAGGCCAGCCTTCCCTGCCCTCCCTCCCGCTCTCAGTCCTCCTCCTCCTGCTTTGCCTTCTCCCAAGCCCTGCTGCCAGACTCAGAGAGGACCTTCCTGGGCGTCTGGAGGCTGCTCCTGGCTCCTTCCCCCCTCGTCCTCCTCCTCCTCCATCCCTGCAGAGCCACCAAGGAAGGAAGGAAGGAAGGAAGGAAGGGGAGGCCTTGGAGAGCCCGCCCGGGCTGAGAAGAGCCCCAAGCCCGCCTGCTGCATGGCCCAGGAGCCGGGAGGGAAAGGCGCCCTCTCCCTGGTTGGCTCCCTCCCAGGTAACAAAGGGGCAGCCCCCCGCCCTTGCTTCCTTTCCCCCCGTCTCCTCCTCCTCCTCCTCCTCCTCCAAAGGCGGCCAAGGCTGCGTCCGCACCGCGGTGTCAAACCGGTTATCCCTGCAGTGCGGAGCAGAGGGTTCATGGACCCCGTTGACTCCGCCAGTCCTCTCTCTGCTCCCTTTGCAGGAGGGGGGAGGCCGGAGGGGCCCTGGGTCGGTTTGGGAAGGTCCTCTTCCTCTCCTTTTCTTTTGGGGTGGGCTGCTCCCAAATCACCTGAAGAAGAGGCCAAAGGGTTGGCCTGAAGCCCCTCGCCCCCAGGGCCCCTTCCCCTCCGGGCTGGACATTGTAAGAGGGAAGCAGATAGATACACAACACAAAAAGTGCAACCTATCTATAGATAGATAGATAGTGAAGCCTATATATATATATATATATATATATATATATATATATATATATACTGTGAAGCCTCTCTCTTTCCTCTCTGTATATATGATGCTGTGTTGTATAAATAATGTAAAGCCTAATATATATATATATAAAAGTGAAGCTTCTCTCTCTCTCTTTCTATATATATAATATATATATGAAGCTGTGTGTGTATAAATAATGTGAAACCTATATATATATAGTGAAGCGTCTCTCTCTCTCTCTAGATATATATACATGAAGCTGTGGTGTATAATGTGAAACCATATATAATATATAGTGAAGCTTCTCTCTCTCTATAATATATATACATGAAGCTGTGTGTGTATAATGTGAAACCTATATATATATATATATATATATATAAAATGAGAGCTCCTCTCTCTCTCTAATATAATATATAATATATAGAAGCTGTTGTGTGATAAAAATGGTGAAATCTATCTATCTATCTATCTATCTATGAAGCTGTGTGTATGTGTATAATGTGAAACAAACACACACACAACACATATATATAGTGAAGCTCTTCTCTCTCTCTCTCTCTCTCTCTATATAATAATATTATATATATAATGTGAAGGTCACCCAGTGGGTTTCATAGCCAAGCTCTGGTCTTCAGGGAGGTATCCCCATACTCCAACACGGGCCACGCTGCCTCCTCTTCATGTCTCCTTACTGACTTTCCCTGTTCCCTGACCTTTTTCTCAAAAAGCCTTAGATCCCAAACCGCATTGAAAGGTTGGTGGTGATCTAGCGGTGCTGGCTGCCTTGTGGGCGCCTGGCTTCTCTGTTCTGTCCAGGCCAGTTTAGATACTGCAGCAAGGCTTCCAGGCATGGCGTAAATGCACTCTCCCTCACATCCCTGCCTTTTTATAAATGGGTTGTTACCTTGTGGAAGGAGGGGGGGATCTTTTGAAATTTTCTGGATCCTGCTGCGATACTCTGTAATGTCTCTTGTGTTATCTCTCATGCCAAGGGCTAATGTTTGTTGTGGCTTACGAGGTATTGACTTCAAGAGATGTCAAGGCCTAAAACGGCTTCTTTCTTAAATGTGCTCTTCCCACAAACCCTGGTGGAATTCCATGGCCTTTGATATAAATTAACAATTTTGTTATTATTATTTAACCCTCTCTCCCATGGATTGAGGCAGGGACAACAACAGACCCAGCAAGATGCATTAGTTAAGAACACACATCAGTTAAAAACATGCATCAGTTTAAAAGAACAACAAGGCACAATATGAACAAAT
>NC_056522.1:319435770-319445251 GCF_019175285.1 Sceloporus undulatus | reverse complement strand
ATAGTTTTGCATAGTTAAAAAAAGCAACAATGAATGACCCCTAAGTTTAAAATTCATTGTTTAAAATGTACAGTTTTTAAAAAACATGGTGCCTGTGGTTCATGCATGGCTTAGGAAGCATTTGGAGATGTATTATTGGCTTATGTTGGTGTTTCTCTCCCTGTTTTTCTCTCCCAAAGGTTTGTATTGATCTGAGCCTTTAGAATGGACAAAAGAGGACTCTGGACACTGTAAAACAACCGTACCCTGGAGCAGGAGCCTTATGATGAAGTGAAAAGGGAGTACTGGGGATCTGGAGTCTCCAGAGAGAAATGTGAAACATCAGGACTAGCCCCTTTATGCTTTTTCTGGTGTGTTCGCTGCTCACCGGGGTGGTGCTGGTGGTAGGTAGTGTTTGAGAGGGGCAGTGCTCTCTCCTCACTGAGGTTATGGAAGGATCAACAATTACAAGCAGGATAAAGAACCTGCTTCGATCTCCCTCTATCAAATTGCGCAGGAGCAAGCCGGGGAGCAAGCGGGAAGACATCGGTTCAAAGGTAAGTCCTTAGGTGGACACGTTCTGTTTCGTAGCCTATCAAAAACCTCCTCCTCCTCTGCCTATTATTATTATTATTATTATTATTATTATTATTATTATTTTATATATATATATATATATATATGTGTGTGTGTGTGTATATGTGTATATATAGTGTGAGCATGGGGGTTTCTTGGCAAGGTTTTTTCAGAGGAGGTTTGCGATTCCTTCCCCTGAGGCTGATAGCATGTGACTTGCCCATGGTCACCCGGTAGGTTTCATGGCCAATCTGGGAATTGAACCCTGGTCTCCAGAGTCATAGTCCCAACACTCAAGCCACTACGCCATACTGGGTCTCGTGCGCGCGTGTGTGCATAATATAATATAATTATAAAAATAAATATAATTGTATTTTTTTTCTTACCTGCCCTTAAATATTTTTTCTTATTCCCGGACTGAGGCAGGGAATAACAACAAATCAACATTGAACAACATCAGTTAAAAACATTACTTAAAAAATGCAACCGTTCAAAAGGACAAATAAGACAGACACAATTTAAAACAATCTGCATTTAAAATTCAGCATCTAAATTCACAATTATCTGGATAAGCCTGCCAGAAGAGACTGGTCTTCAGTGCTGTTTTAAATTGGACAGCATATTCAGCTGTCAAATCTCTTCTGCAGGTCATTCCATCCAGGTCACTTACCTAAGGATCCTTTCACACTATGCTCTTGCTATGATTCCACTTTAAATGCCATCATTCTTCCTGGGATTTGCACTTTAGGGCATCTAGAATTCTTAGCCAGAGACCTCCTCTAGTATCTCTCCAAACTACATATCCCAAAATTCTACAGGATGCAACTATGGCCGTCAGAGTGGAATCAAAGTGCTATAATTGCATAGATAGAGAAAAGTGTGAGCCAGGGATGGAAATTGTGTGGTCCTCCAGCTGCTCCTTGTTTGCTGGGAATTACAGTCCAACAAGATTGGAAGGGCTGCATTATTCCCACCCCTGACCTAAGCTATTGGCTGTCTTGTGAAATGTGACAAGAATGTGACGTATAAACACCTTCAAAATGTTGATAGCAGTGTTTGAAACTGTATGTACTTGTAATCCTGTTTGAAAGAAAATACTTGAATATGTCCAAAGCAGTGCTGGGGAACCTGAACTATAGATGGCTCTTATTTGGTACACAAACTACAGCTTCCAAGCTCCCTCACCATTGGCCAAGCTGTTTTTTTTCTGCTGCTGCAAATTAGAATCCACCAAGAGAGTCACATGTTACACAGCCCTGGCTTAAAAGGCTGAATTTTCAAGTTGTATGTTTTAGAAAGTCCTTCAGGGAATGCTGGGACTGGATCAGGACATTGCTTTTTCAGTCAGTGGAGAGGAAGGTGTTGGGTGAAACTTCTCACTTGATTTCCATGGGGAAGTGAGTGAGGGGTCAGAGGCTACTCTTTTAAAAATACATCTTTCTTATACATTTCTCATGCCTTTTGGATTATCCCTTGAGATGAGTGGTGTGTGATAACTTACTGCTTTTCACTTGAACAGATGCAGCCTTTTATTATTAAAGCTGATTTTGTTCATATGATTAAATCATTTTACTCAGCAGGATTAAGTGTCAAGAAACTAAGATTTGTTAAGGTAATGCATCCTTTCCATATGGTTATCATAGCTGTATGCATTTTCTCCCAAGTTTGTTGTAACGGAAAGTTTTTTTTTTTCTTTTTACTATTTGGCATCTTCTTCAGCTTGCTGTCCAAGAGAACGATGCCTGACAAAAAACAGCCATGACTGTGTTCTCCTTAGGATAATAAATTTGTTTAATTTGTGTGGTCAATTAAAGAGAACAACCCACTTTACTGTCCTTTGTGGTGTGGTAAGGAGTTAGGAACTCAAATTCCTGGGTATTCTGCCATTGCCTAATTGCATTCCATTGACAAAACACACATACACACAAGTGCCTCAGTTTTGCATCGGTAAAATCTAGTTAATTACACCTAATTGCACGTTATTAGTAGTAATGAATTCCTGCTTAGAGTGCCTTGTGCTGTTTGTTTAGACTATAAAATATGGTGCAAACTATGACCTATATTTTAATAGTTTTGCAGTTGATCATAGACATATTTACTTAGAAAAGAAGACCTTATTGGATGGAACTGGATTTCCTTAAGAATAAGAGTGGTGTGCCTATCACTCTAAAGCCCTGCAAGAAGCCCAGTCCCTACAAATAAAGGATAAAATAGGAAAACAAATCTAAGCACATTTTTTACTTCAGAGGTACCAGGTGCTAAGTTTGAGTGAACCTTGGAATCAGTATAGCACATTGCAAGCTTTGTCCCCTGCTTGCCAGAGATATCATAATTGTATCCCCTAGAACATTTCACAGATGAAAACTGGGATGTGTGGCCAAGCAACATGAGTGTGCTCAAGATAGCTAAAGTTATTAATGTGTTATTAATTAGGAAGAACACACAAACTAGCATAGACTGCAGATGATTACTTTTTGCTGAGCTTTTTGGGAGGGGCAAAATTTCACTATCTCTTCTGCTCCTTGCTGAGTTAATTGAGTGCAAACTACTTTTGAACTTTGAACACAGTTTGCACCAATGGAAGGAGAGAGAAAATGAAAAGCAGCTAAAAAAGTTGGATGACAGAGAATTAATTAGGACTGTCTCTGCCAAACTGGGACACTTGCAGGGTATGGAGTTGCACAATACGCATTAAAGAATGCACCATGTTGGAAGAGTTGTAGGCTTTCCCAATGCCATTAATAAAAGAAACACCTTGTTAGAGTGGAGTCATCTGGAGAAGAAAGGCAGTTCTGCAACAGAATTATGGGTTAACATGTGTTTGGGCTTATTTCTAGACTTCTAGAGGGATGCCTTTTTTGTGTGTGCATTAGCCATTTGGCATTTGTTTTTTTAAAAAATCTTAACTGGTAAGGTGTGTAGCTGCAGTGCATTAACTTGGGTGGCTGTTACAGACTGCCAAAATAAAGCTGCTTCGGGTCTCTTTGGAGGTATGCTATTTAAATGATGCATGGGTCCTAAGAGTCCGGAGGTCGCGCCAAAGCCACACTCCATTCCTAAGCACTGGAGTGCAGCTTTGGTGCAGCTTCTGGATTCTTAGGATGCATACATCATTTAAACAGCATACCTCCAAAGAGACCTGAAGCAGCTTTATTTTGGCAGTCTGTAACAGGCCAGTGTCTCCTTGATGCTGAAGACAGCTCTTCAGGCTCTCTTCCCATTAGAAATGGTTCCAGTTTCATGAGATGTTCAGTCTTGAGAATCTAGTTTCTAATGAGGTTAAAAGTTGGCATACTCTCCTTAGGTATCCAAATGTCTATCTTTAAATACTTCTTCATGAGGCGCACATTTGTAATGCATTTTATAGGGTTTTTCTAATTGGGAAAGTCTTGTGCTGCTTGATGGCTCTTTTGGGATTTTCCAGATTAGGGTGAAGTAGTGTGAGTTTTCACAATATAGCTTGTTGGGTTGTCCTGGGTATTGCAACCTGTTGTTGCCTCTATATTTACTTGCTCTGTGGGGGGATGGGCTGTTTGTAGTAATTTCTTGGATCTGCACTAGGGCTCTTCCAAACTGGGACCTAGTTTATTGATGTGGTCCTGTGATTTTATGGGCAAAGTGTGTGTTCTCTCTTAATTAAAAACATTTTTACAGTCATAGTGCAAAAATGCCATTTCACTGATGTATTATAATACTACAACTCAAAAAATAAAATGAAGAGAGAGGATGAAGCGAGAAGGGTACTTGTACAACAGAAAAATGGCTTGAAAAGATTAGGTAGATAGAACTACATCAACAAATAGTACAGCTTCCTGACTCATTTACCCTGACTCCAGGAGCCTTCTGATGGGTAAGCAAGTAGAGTGGAGCAACTAACTCCTTGGCTAATTCCCACATATTCTGCAGTGTCTGCAAGAGGGTAACCAGAATTATGCTGAGTTGTTTTCTAGTTTGCTCTCCTGTGAAAGGAATAGATAAGTGCATGCAAATTAAACATGTAGACTTTTTCCCTTGATATACTCAATGTTTGTAAATGGTAACACTAACAGTTGACATATTTACATTTTGCAATGCTGTAGGTTGGGGTGATTAAAACACAATAGGAACTTGTATCTTGGGAATAAGCCACAAAGATGGATGGCACAATGTACATTAAAGGCACCATAAGGCAGGCTTCTCATCAAGGTTGTAAATGAAATCTGCTTCAATTAGTTTCCATCTGGAAAATGGTCCCATGTGATTAGGTTTAATTCTTACTCAGGTGAAACACTTGTGTCTGAGCTGCCCTTCAGACCACAGGTGAGAATTTATATATTGAATGCTTCTTATAAACACACACACAGAGGAACTGTGGTGTTATGTAGTGGATTCCAGGCACATCTCTGCCCCTAACCCCACATAGCTGTAAGCAGCTGCTGGAATCAACCAGGGTCCATTCCCCATAGGCCAAGAAATAGCAGTCTGGCATTTGTACCCCTTCCTGTGAGTGATCTCTGCATGACAGGGAGAGAAAGGACCTTCTTTCAAATCCCTGTTGCACTGGAGATCACTTGTGTGAGGGAGGATGGAAACATCAGGCAGTGGCTTCTTGATCAACAGGGGAGCATACCAGAGGCTGATAACTGCTAAATGGCGTTTTGGGGACTGTATCGATGAATATGTAGTAGATACAAATGCATAACTACTGATTACATATTTGTAACTGCTGAACAGGGTTCTAGTCATGTACTGTATTCTACATTTTTAATATCTGGGGATTTATTTCTTTTATGTATGTGCATTAAATATAGCAGCCTCTACCAGTCCAGACCAAGGTTTACTACTTTCCAGAGGGGAGATGTTTCTGGTTATAGTGTTTCATGGAGGACCATTTCAAATGATATTTCTTAATTCACTGCCCTGTCTTGTGTAATGTGAGCTCTCTGGATGCTGCCAGCCGTGAAAGCCATTTAAAAAGTAGGTTAGCCAGGTCACAACCCAGAGCTTTAGCTTTAACTGAACTGATTCAGCACTTTGAAGCCTCTGTGGCTGTTTGTCTTCTTTGCTGCTCATTCCAAGATCTCATTGAGGGGTAGGAAAGAAACTTGTCAGATTTGCATTTCTGAACAAAGTGGGTATTCTGAAATACCTGTTCTGAATCCTCCAAGGCTACCAGTGAGCGGGAATGGAATGCATCTTGCTTTGGAAATCAGGATATTTGTGCAGCTTTTGTTTGAGAGAGAAAAAAATGCACAGGGAACCATGTTTATGCTTCAAAAATATACTTGATTACAAATGTTTACATTTAAAAATGCAGTCAGACATGCTTCAGTGAGTATGAAAAAGACATATAAAATGGTTTAATTTAAAATATGCACGAAAATATGTAAATGTTTCCATGTTAAAAACACCCACACACCTTACAGTCCAGTAAGGATATAGAACAGAGCAAGCATGTTGGTGGGAAGCTGAGAAATTCAGCAAGGTAACACCAGGACAGACTGATTTGCACACCCCAAGTCCTGTTACCCATGCTTCTTCTCTGCCTGCTATATGGTCTCACTTGTGCTGGGATCCAGAAAGGAACATTAGGAAGAAACCAGTGTGCTGTGGCAGCTTGAGGATTGGAATCCAGGAGACCAAAGTTCAAATTCCTCCTCAGACAGAAGCCAACTAAGTGACCTTGGGCAAATCACAGTCTTTGAACCTGAGAGGAAGGAAATGGCAAGCCAGCTTTGAGTAAATGTTGATATGAAAACCCTAGGATAGGATAGCCATAAGTCAGAATTGACTTGAAGGCACATAACAACAAATCAACCTCTCCTACAACTGATGCAGTTGTTCATATGGGTAACCCTTTTGAAAAAGTTATTTATTTAACCCGCTTTTAAACCAACTACTAACTGAATGTCTTTGTACACCACCCTGCCTGTTAAAACACAACAGTCTTTATAATATAACAATAAATTGAAACCATGATCATGTCCTTTTCCCAGCTTGTCCAGCTTTGGTAAAATCAAACTTTTAAATCAAGTTGTGGATTGAGTGGCTGCATCTTTATCTGAATAAAACTGATTCAACAAGGCTACTAAGTTCAGTTTTAAAGCTTGAGACTATGCCTTGTTCCTTTCATGCCTGAAGGATGCCCTTCAGGCTTGATTAATCTCAATTTACTCAGTTTTAGACTTGGTAACTGAGCAAGTGTGTGTGTTTCTGTGTCCAAGTGCTGGAGCTTGTTTAGAAAAGGATGCTGAGTTGCTTCCTAATTAATGACTGGGGCTGTGGTGGCGAACTTCCCAGGCAGTGTGGTACCTTCTTTGTCTTCAAGAACATTTTTGGAAGATGATCAGAGAAACCTGTTTGTGAGTCTGAGGGAGGCAGGGAAGGAAGATGAAAAGCTGTATTGTGTCCAGCTGGCTCTTATTTGCAGTACTGGCCTGTAATCTTCAGAAAAGCCATAGATGGCTAGAAGAGGCTTCTATAGCTGAACCCAATTCAAGCAGGAAGAGATTGGAAAAGTCATTTTCTAGACTAGATCTCTTAGAATCCAGTGATGGCTGTGAGATCCCAGGAGTGACAGTTTTTAAAAGTCAATTTTCCAAGCTCTGTTTTTTGCCCGTAAAGTTTAGTGACATGTGTAATTTTGTAGGTATAGTATATGAATAGCACACGTGACCCTTGCCTGATCAGATAAATGCAAGAAAAGACTGGTGGCTGGTGTGAGTACTTGAAGTTTGTTTATTAAAGATTGCAGAAGACTTGTATTGGGATGTGGTAGAGATAAAAATCCTAAAGCAGTATCTTGGTGTATTATTTCAAACACTGGTGTGCACAGGTCTGGGAAGTGGGTTGAAATAAATTCTAGCCTAAGATTCCAAAGCCTGCTGTAGGCCTTGTTGTTGTTGTGTGCCTTCAAGTTGTTTTTGACTTATGGCAATCCTAAGGCCATATTGTGGGGTTTCCTTGGCAAATTTCATCAGAGGGGTTTGTCATTGCCATTCTCTGAACCCAAGGGAGTGTGACTAGCCAAGGTCACCCAGTGGATTTACATGATTGAGGCGGGATTTGAACCCTGGTCTCCAGACCTGGAATCCACAACTCAATCCACTATACCACACTCTCTCATATATTCATAATTATGTAACATGTGTTTTAATGCACACTGCTTTTTCGTATGCTTGCTTCTTTTGCATCTAATAATAAGTATAGCATTGTTATTAATGTATGTCTAATAGATACTCTCTCATTTTTAAGTAAAAGGATGTTTGTCTTGACATAGAGGTTTGGTACATAGGGCTGTACACTACATATTGAATTTGAATGTTCACTGTTAGCAAAAGCTGTGTGGCCTATCTAAGCTACTAAGCAATGAAATTACAACAGTTGGAAGAGTAAACTGAGTGTTCAGATGATAATGCTATCATATGTAATTCAGTATAAGGAGAAATAACATTATAGAGGCAAGTGATTTCTGTGAAATTGCCTTTACTGTTTTGGTTAAGAGGCCCTTGTGTTCAGAGTAGATTTCTATAGTTTTTTTTGGCTTAATAGCAGAAAAGTTAGGTTTAAAGTTAGATGTCTTGAATGTTTATTGTTGACTAGAAATTAAGTTACTCAAAACTGAGCCTCTCTTCTCATGGAAATGACAAATCCCATTGAAAGCATAATCCTGTGGAACTCATAAGGAACAAATGTGACTTGGTCAGTTAGATACTCACTGTATTTTCTTTAAATTATTGATCAGTTATTTAGATTAAAGTAAGATGAAAGTAAGGAAATAAATGCTAAGTGATTAGGGCTGCTGATTCTTGACCAAGAAACTAATAACTATGTTCTTGAATATGTAGATCAAAACATGAGTTATGAATTCTCCAAGTATGGAGTACAGTTATATGGAAACATCAGGCTGGAATTACAGATCTCCTCTTTGAGAATAAGAAAGCAAGGAAAAAGAAAAGTGTAGTCTATGATATAGATAGTTGTAAACCTGATAAAGGATATGTTAGTCTTGAAGTGGTCTACATCATTCAATAGAGGAAAGATCTGTTTTCCTTCTTTCTGAAATTTATATCAATGAGCTCTAAAATTTACTACTATATACCTCAGGGATTCATCTCCTAAATAAAGATTGATGTCACTAGGCTTACCTTGGAACAGTCTTACCTTGGAACAGGGCAGCCTATAAACTGGAAAAGCATCCTGAAAAACCATCACCACTCTGTTCAATGCCCTTGTTGACATGTTCATTCATAGATTAATGAGTCCTTTCTCTAGAATAGGGATGGGCAATCTGTAGGCCACATGCAGTCCTTAACTGAATGTTAGGTAACCCTGAACCTAATTTGAAAAGCATCCAGCAACGTATCAATTGAGACCTTTTGCAAAAACCAGCTCTTCTTTTCTGGGCAGCCTTCTGGGTGGTGGAGAGAGCAGACAGAGTGAGAAGGCTGAGGCATGGTGGCAGTGGAGGAGGAGGCAGCCCTTCCCATTTTAAACTATGCCCTCCATCACTAGCGTGCATCCTTTGGCAGCTTATCTCAAAGAGATGTGATCCTTTTCCAAAAAAAAAAAAAGTTTCCCTGCCCCTGGGCTAAAGAAAGAAAGGGAAAGATGAATCAGCTGGTGGTTAGAAAGGACAACCTTTAAATGTAGACAAGAAAAAAGGTTGTAGGCTGCATCCGCTTTGCAGAAATAATTCAGTTTGACACCACTTTAATTGCCATGGCTCAATATTATGGAATCCTGGGATTTGTAGTTTCCTGTGGCACAAGAGCTCTCTGGCAGAAAAGGCTAAGTATCTCACAAAACTACAGTTCCCAGAATTCCAAAGTACTGAGCCATGACAGTCAAAACAGTTTCAAACTGCATTATTTCTGCAGTGAAGCTGCAGCTGTAGTCAAAAACGCTACTTTTCTGAGAACCCTGAGGAAGTTAATTCCCCAAAGAT
>NC_056522.1:319379900-319432770 GCF_019175285.1 Sceloporus undulatus | reverse complement strand
TTGTCCTACATTTGTCCTGGTTTGGAGGTCCTGACTTATGGCAACCCTATTTCTAAACCCCTTGCTGGCACTTTTTGGTTATGGAAGCAATCCTTTTCTTTTCCTTGCTTCGTTAGGAGATAATAACTCAGGAGGGTATGGTCTCACCCTTTATAAAGATTTTAGGCCTTCTTTGTTCAGTTCAAAAGTTTTGTTTGTTTTCCTTTTGGGGAGCACTTCTTTCCAAGCTCTGTAGATGCAGTTTTGCAGTATGCACATTCAGAATATGAGATATAAAAACTGAGGTATGGTTTAAGAGGATAGTGCTAAACTAGTAGCTGAACATGGTAATCTGTCACAGGAACATTTTCAAAGGCAAGTAGCACCTGGGTCTATGTTGTAAGTTACATAGTAGTTTTTATAATGCTTCTTTATGCACTGGCAGCCTTGGAATATGTTGTTGTTGTTGTTTGCCTTCAGGTTATTTCCAGTTTATGGCATCCCTAAGACAACCCTATCATGGGGCTTTCTTGTCAAGATTTGTTCAGAGGTGGTTTGTCATTGCCTTCCCCTGAGTCTGGGAGCATGTAACTTGCCCAAGATCACTTGGTAGGTTACATGTTGGAATATGGTCCCTTTTAGGTTAATGTTCAGATTTTTCATAAGATTAAGCTGAAGTTAAGCTTTTTACAAAGTGCTGAAGTTACCATAGAGGGAAGAAAAAATCCAGTCAGTTTCACAAGACCTTTATGCCAAGCAAAGAGAGGTGATATTCACTAACAGCTTGGATGCATAAAGCATATATAATGTACCCAAACTGGGTCATCATCTGCCACTAGAGTGTTCAACATATGTTGGAGGTGAATAGATGTTTGGTTTATATGCTTGGGTAGTTGCTTATAGCACTTCAGACTTACTTTATGTGGTGTTTGACTGCTTGCTTCACATGAGTGTTATTCTAAAAAGCATATGGCTGTAGAAGTAATAGCATGCCTGTGAATCTTGCTGGTACCCTATTGCTACACATGCATTGTTTACTGTTTCATTGTCTTCCAAGTGTTATTGCTATTTATGCATTGCTTTCTCCGAAACCAACTTGGAGTTTTGGACCATCAGTGATTGGTATTCTGTCTGAAAATTTAGGAATCAATCATGTATTTTTGGAGAATATTCCAAGCAGAATCACTTTGTAATTGTGCTATTATGATCCTATATTGCAATTGCATTCAGATGTTTTGTCAGTGTGTTTGGTGTCACGTCTACCACCACCACCGTTACTACTACTACTACTTTTGTGCTGGATTGTAGTGCTTGCAACTAAAAACAGGCACATGGCACCTTGGTTTAAAAATTGTGTATTTGTGGTATTTAAAATATATTTGCTTTTGTTTGTTGTGGGCTTAGTGTAGTACACTAGTTT
The DNA here is from genome assembly GCF_019175285.1 of Sceloporus undulatus. Classification (NCBI taxonomy): domain Eukaryota; kingdom Metazoa; phylum Chordata; class Lepidosauria; order Squamata; family Phrynosomatidae; genus Sceloporus; species Sceloporus undulatus. The sequence goes on along the minus strand of NC_056522.1, from coordinate 319,431,371 downwards.
GGCTTAATTCTCCTTTGCTGACTACTCTCAGAATTTTGGCTGCCTAGTAAAAATGTTTCTAGAAATGGTAGAAATTGCATTCCCAGCAAATTACAACCAAAGGATTCTGGTTTGACCCTTGATCAGGGAAAAGGCTGTAGAATCCGAGAACTATATTGCTGGAAGCATTGGTCAGAATGCAAGGGAATGTGCCCACTGAGAAAGCAGCTTCCATCAATGAAATTGTCAAGGAGTTACCTCCCATCCCCAGTACAGTCCCCTCATACACCCCAAAAAGCTGCTCCAGTGGGGAGGGAACCCCCAAGCAGCTGGTTTCCAGTCATTATTGAGGACTGCAGTGTGGAAGTGATGGGAAGAAAGTTATGTCATGCTGGAGCAGGAGTGTTAGCGGCACATTGGATTTGAGACCTTATTGGATTTGGGCTCTTAAGACTAACACTTAAAAAATCTTTAAGTACATCAGGAAGCTAAGAAGGCAGGTAGTTATACCCTTAGAGAACAAAGAAGCTCAAGGTGTGTTAAAGGTGGATAAGGAAGGAAGCTGGAGAAAAGCTGGATAAATTCTTTTTGTCTGTCTTCACTGTGAAAGGCTCTCTTGCTGATTTCTTCAGCATGGGCACCTAGAGAACTGACGCAAATAGTGGTGCCAAGGAATAAAGGAATCCAAGTCTTACTAAGAAATTCAGAATTAACAAATCATAGGGTCTGGAAAGGATTCAGCTGAAGTTCCCAAAGCAGCTATAATACTGAAATGTATTCCTCATTATTTGATCCCAGAGGTTGAATGTCCATCATAAGCTACAAATAATAAGACCTTTCCCTTAGGATCAAGTGTTTGTAGATTTATCTTTCACATTTGTAATCTTCTTTTTTTCTAAGGACATCAAGGTTTCTAGTCAAACTTTCAGATAATATTATGAACCTGATGGAAGTTGTTGCTGAAAAGGGACATCTGTCTTGTCAATAGTAGAATCTGAAGTACCATATATACTCAATTAGTCTCATGTATACGTCGAGGGCAGGTTTTGGGGCCAAAATTATGGGATTTCATATGACCTATGGATAAGTCAAGGGTAATATTTAGGGGCATGTAACAACGGATCTAAAAGATGAAGCCAAGGAAAACAATGCCAATAAACATAAAGAATTCTGGCAGGCATAACTATTTGTGCTCATCCTGAAGGTTGGATGAATGAGAGTACAGGACGGTCAGTGCTTTCAGGAGAGATTATACTCTTGCTTTCTACTCTTTAAAAATAAGAGTTAAAGTACAGTATATACGTTGACCCATGGATAAGTCAACTTAGGTTTTTTGGGTCAATTTTTAAACTAAAATTTCTAGATTTATACATGAGCATATACAGTAATAAGTATTCATTTACAAGACAATGCCTTACACTTTTAAACCATAGTCAAATCCTCTAATGTTGGCTAAACTGGTAGTCAGGTTTAGAGATAAGATTATTAATGTTTCCTTTTTCTCTCTGCTGTTGAAATAAATCTCTGGGAGATGAAAGCATATAACCAGCATTGATTGTAAAAGATAGATTTCCTGCACTTCATGGCATTAGCACTTAGGTGTGGATATTTTAACTCTGGAAAATGACTTCTTATGAAGATGAATGGTATAGCAGACATACATGCCTTATGCTCTTTCATACATGCCTTATGCTCTTTGTAAAAAGCTTCCTGTCAGTCCACATGGATGTACACTCATCCCTCCATATTTGCGGCTTTGACATTTGTGGATTTGATTATTCATGGATTTAATATACACTGAAAGATCTAAAGATTCCTAGAGAGACACTCCACTAGGCATTTGTAGCTCCTCCAATGCAATTCTATGGTCAATGTCTCTCAGACATTGACTGGAGAGTTGCACTGAAGGACCTAGAGATTCCTAGAGAGGTATCCTTTTAGATAAAAACATGGTGTTTTTGTTATTTGCAGTTTTCTCATATTCATGGGGGTCTTGTGCCCCTAACCCTAGCAAATATGGAGGGACAAGTGTATTTTAATGCCCATTATCCATCTATGACAATTGTTTTTACTTGTGTGCCCAAAAAGTAATGCATTTTATGAGAAATATAAGAATGCTAATTAAAGAAAACAATAAAATCAGTTGCAGATATTTATTTGATCATATGAGCTTGTTAACTGTTTATTTGTTTTTGTGGTGGAGGTTCCACGTTGCTATATCATATTAAATTGTGTTCATTTAAGATGAAAAAAGAGTTGTTGTAGTACGACATTGCCAATTGCAGTTGCAGAAGAACAGGCTTGCATATTGTGTGTTCTGATGCCATTCAGACACACAATATATACAGATATACAGACGATACTCAAAGCCATAGCCTCTTTTAGTTTTTCAGAATAAGTAACTATTGTTAATTAGATATCATATGTAAATAGCTGCTTCTCATATGAGAATATGAAAAGGAATACATACATATGACAAGCTAAAAATACAGAATTTCAGCATAGCTGTAATGTGCCTAAGATAATGATAGAATTGATCCAGGATACCAGAATTGTAGTTTAAAATATTGACAGAGGAAAAATGAATCTATAACTTTCACTGTTCAAGTGTTGAGTGCATAGCCAAAACAGTACCACCCACAGCTTAGTGAGGACTATGTTCAGTGGCCACAGAATGCTGGCTGTATTAGGAAGGAAACGTTGGAAGGTGCAATGGAGACTTCAGGAAGAGGACATGGTTGGCTAAAATAATGAACTGGAGGACTCCATGCTGCAGTATTTTTTTTATTTCCATCCCACTTGTGCTCTAATATAATACAGTATATGGAGTTCCTTGGTGGTTTGTTGGACATGATTGGTTTGATACTTTACCATGCTAAGATTGTACAGCAGTATAAAATGCTGGTATAAGGGACACAGTGTCTTCAAGAAATTTGTTAACCTGAATAGTCTGGGAAGAAGGAGTAGGGATCAGGGCCACCAAGTCTCGCATCCCCTCCCCTTGAGCAACTGTGCCCCCTGGTCCTACCCCCCACAGTTTGAGGACCATTCCTGTAGGTAATTCCAAATGGCTCCAAGACAAGACAGTTCCTAAAAGCTCCTGAGCTGCTTTTCAACCTAGGCCTTGCCTTCCATCTCTTTCCAGTCCTGGGAAGCTGATAATCTCTTCCTGATTAATTCCTTGACTGGACTGTGAGGCTGATGAGATACACTTTGCATAAAGTCATTGGGAGGGTGAAGAAAAATGCTAAAGGCAGCAGGGAGGGCTGTGGCAAGAAAGAGGAAGGATGCTACCCACTTTAGAAAAGGCTCTTTCAATTTTATCTGGTTCTTCATCTTCTTCAGGTTTTGAAAATAAGATTTGGGCAATCTGAATCTGAGGAAGGACTGAATGGGATGGTTTCAAGGAGTGAGACATTTACAGTATAGGACTATCCTCATTCTGTTTGACAGTCTAAAGTCAGGCTTGGGTACAGATCATGGAAAAGTTACTTTCTGAATTCCAGCTCCTAAAATTCTTCAGTGCTGGTTAGGAGGATTCTGGCAGTTGACATCCCCAAAAGTAACATTTCCAACCTGTGCTTAGTATGATTTGCTAGAATTAGCCATGTAGCTTGATAGTGCTTTGTTATGAAACATTACGTGTTTGAATAGAGATCTTACATATGGCTTTCCACCCCAAAAACTGAAGCTATTGGTTGTAGATTGGCTGCAAGATTTATTTGGGGGAGGTTTGCTATTGTCTTCCTCTATGGCTGACAGAGTGTGATTTGCTCAGGGCCACTCAGTAGTATTGCCCATTTCTATGTATGCTCTCAGTTACCAAAAAGACAAATACAGTTAATTGGTTAGAAAGCAACTCAAGCCTGAACTCTCACTAGGGTTCAAAAGACACTGCAGAAATAATAGTAGATTGCCAGAGTAGTAGATGGGTAGATTGCCAAAGCTTAGCAGGGGTTCAAACCCTGGTCTTGCAGAGTTCTAATCCATTACTCAAACTGCTATACCACATTAACTCATATGCTTCATAATATAGCACTCATAATCTCTACTGTTAGCCATGCTGTATGGGGCTTTTGGGGAGATTGGACCAACTTCACCTTCACAAAACAATATACTAAATAAAAAATACAAATACAGTGACTGATTGTCAAAGCAGACCTGATAGTTACCTGCTGAACGAAATGGCTTATTTTCACGAGCTGAAACTAAGGCAGGTTACAGCCGCCCATTTGGGGCGGGCTGTACCCGCCCCTTTCCCCGGTGTATTGGGGCTTCAGCTGCCAGAACGGCAGCCGCTGAAGCCCCGATCCGCTGCTTTTCAGGCTGCAGGGAAGCGGCAAAACGCCGCTTCCCCGCAGCCTGAAAGGGGCGTTCTTGGGGCTTCAAGCCCCAAGGACACCCCGGGGTGGCGGGGAGGAGGAGAAAGGGGCCGCTTGGCCCCTTTCTCCCTTGCTTCGCTGGGCGCAGCCGTCTGAAGGCTGCACCCAGCGATGCAAAGCGGCGCCGCAAACCAGGAAGGAGCTCCGAAATGGAGCTCCTTCCTGGTCCGCGCTAAGGGCGCACTAGCCGCCCTGGCGCGGAACGAGGACATCACGTCCGCGCTGCCCCCGTATAGAGGCGGCGCGGCCGTGACGTCCTCATGGCGGCGGCCATCTGGAACGGCCACCGTCATTTTTTACGCGCAGAGCGCGTATTAGGGTTAGGGAGGTGCGGAAGCACCGCACCTTCCTAACCCTAGTACGCACTCTGCGCGTACTTTAATGGCGGTGTATAACCCGCCTATATGCCTATGTATGGTAAGTAGGATGTACATGTCCGTCTATTAGAAGTGATAAGACTGGTCCTTTTATTTACACAGAAATCATTCCATTAACTGTACAAGGCATTGGTTAATTCTGGAGCTCACATGTCCTTTTTGAAATGATACACATTTGGCCCTCTGTATCCACAGATTCTTTTATCCATGGATTCAAGCAGCTACAGCACACACACACACACACACACACACACACTTGTCCCTCCATATTCGATAGGGTTAGGGGTACAAGACCCCTGTGAATATGGGAAAAAACGCAAATAACAAAAATACCATGTTTTTACCTGAGAGGACACCTCTCTAGGAATCTCTAGGTTAACTTTGAGTTAAAGTCAACCATAGAGTTGCACTGGAGGACCAAGATATTCCTAGAGAGAACATCTTAATCAAATCTGTGAATAATCAAAACCTCAAATATCAAAGCTGCAAATATGGAGGTGTGTGTGTGTGTGTGTATAGTATAAATTCCAAAAAGCAAGCCTTGATGTTGCCATTTGACATAAGGGACACTATTTTACTGTATTATTGTATTTAGTGGTACTTGAACATCCACAGATTTTCGTATACATGGGAGGTGCTGGAACCAAACCTCGGTGGATACCAAGGGGCCATTGTATTTATTTTGAATCATTAAGAGGCAAATTCAGTTTTATACCTGTTGAAATACATGCTGAAAAGGTAAATTATATCCAGATGTTTATAATAATGTTACATATTAATCTTTGTTAGTCTTACTAGTAACTGAAATTATTTCATTATTAAATTACTTCAGTCATATTAAATAAGGTTATTATTTAAACAAAACCCATAGTGGAATTCTATTGGTGTAATGGCAGAATTAATCAGAGTTAGGATGGTGCAATGTCTGCATTGGATTCCACCTGTCTGCCTCTGGAGGGGTTGGGAAAACCTCTGGTGCCAGTATTTAAGCAACAAAGAATAGAGAAGTGTGCAGTGGAGAGAGAAAGAGAAGAAAGTGCATTTGTAGCCTCTTATTTCTTAGTGATCAGTTTTTTAAAAAATTAAAAATTCAATTTTACCAAGAAAAAGTCTTCCTTTTAAAGAGATCATTGCTTTTGAATTCAACTTGGACAAATCTGGGCAAACTCAGTTTGAAACATCCAGTTTGTTCAAGGACATTGTTCTGTGACTATTTCATTTATTGCCTTTATAGCCTAGTATAATAGAAAGCTCTTTGTTAGCATTCTACCTGCTAAGAGCTGTCTGTGTCAATCAGAACTGTACTTCTGAACAAAGAAGCTGAGAACATTTGAATCCATTAGCTAATTAGCTAGTTAGCTAATTTCAGAAACGATTGTCTACAGATGTAGGGAATAAGTAGCTAAATGCTTAAGTCAAACTAGAAGTGATGTGGGAGTTCAATGAATGGAACAACTAATAATGTTTTTTTCTTTTGCTGGGGAGCAGAGTAGGGCTTTGGCACTGAGATCAAATAGCAGTTTGGGAGAGAGGGTTGATTTTCAACAAGACATGACAAAATTTCCTACTTTTTCAGTAGCCTCAGTATGATGGGCAGGGACCCAATCCATATGAAGTCCCTCTCCCAAGTCACATCTGGCTTGACTGTTAGAATGAGGGTTGAAACTCGAGGGCAGAGCTCTGAATATTTCAATTTCCTAGTAAAATCTTGGCATGGAAGCTTGCCGTGGTTGACAGCTCTTACTTTAAAATATTTTTGGAACTCCTTCCCACCAGTTGGATTGCTCAGGTGGGCAGTTGAAGGACCGGGAGACACTTATTATTAGAAAATGAATTGTGCATCTTATTTTCATTGCTTCATTTATTTAAACTTTATGGAGTTTTAAGTTTTTTAAAAAAAATTATGACTTTACTGTACATTGCCTTGAGTATTTTTGTTGCAAAGCAGGGTACAAAAATCTTTTTATGTAACTAACATCTACTTAGCTTATCAGCAATAGTACTAGACAGTACTGACCTCTGTGCCTAACAGTTTTGTATCAGGGAACATTTTATTACCAGTAGAACAAGAATAAGGGAGTACATGACTCCTTTGCAGTCTCATATTTCATTGCATATGATTAAAATATATTAAAAAAACTGGTTGTGTCAACAAATAGTAGCCCCTCTTGTATTTTCAGTGCAGTGGAATTGTATGCAAAAAGGAACTTCTTTTTTATTATTTGGTGTTTTGATACTTTTGTGTGTCAATAATATTCTCAGCAGGAAATAGTTGACAGACTTTAAGAATATGCATGTTGCCAAAAGTTTGATTTTTAATCTCTCTCTGTTCTGTATGAATGTTTCTCAATTGTTTCATAGAAATCTCTGGTTGGTGAAAGTGAAAGAAATGGGATCCTATGTTCTGTGCTTTCAGATGGGATCTGAGGCAAGCACTGACTTGAACATAGACTGCTGCAGTTTAACTCAAGTTGGTTGTCTTAAGGGATTATCTTCAGTGTTCTAGATAATGTACTACCTTTCTTAACTCAAGATTTTACTTGTAGTAAAATTTCTCATCCTACCCATGGTAGATCTGTGGACAGCAGGTGTATCTATCAAAATAACATGAGAAGCTGTACTGAAAAGATTCTAATAATCCCGACAAGATGTGCTATCAAATGTCTTTACATCTGGAGTGGTTGTCAAAACGTCTGGTTTTGCCATTGCTGAATTATGTCCCAAATCTTCAGTTAATGGACCTCAAAAACATCAAGTGTTTTTTTAATGGCTTGAACATATTGCTCATATCAAAACAGATATGATTTCTCACAGTACTGTACGTTCATTCTCACATTCTTTTTGTGTAAAATTGTCTTTGGGGCTCTTGCTAAAATGCTTGAGGTACAGTGTGATGTACATGCTTGTGATATACAGTAGTGTGATATATAGTGTGAAAAAAGAGAGGACCACAGAGACCATCTGGAGGCTGTAAAGAGGAAGGGGTTCCAGTTTGTTGCTGTTGCCTTGGACCTCTGCTTTACCAGTGGGACTTTGCTCTTTGCAAAACAAAGCCCTGGCTCAATAGGTAGTGCCCACCATCCAGCACAGATATCTTGCCTCTCTGGCCCATTAAAAGCAGGAGTCTTGTGGTGTGCTTTGGAGGAGCCACTTTGGGGGAAACATAAAGCATAGGGCTGTCCTTCTGTCCAACAGAAGCAAGGGTTTGTTACTGGCTCTCACCATTTGCCCATCTGTATATTGAATTGGTTGTTTTTAACGGCAAGTGCTTTGCCTGCCCAAGGAAAGGATGAGTTTTTCCAGAGGAGGGAGGTGGTGAAGAGATTTGAGGAGCAGCCATTGGAGTCATACTGGGCAGCAAGAGATATGAAAGGGGGAGGGGAAGAGAGACAATTACAGTATCATGAAAGAGAGCAGCGAAACAGTGCGCTCATTGTCCCCAAACTGTCTCTTCTGTTAAATAGCCAGATAGCTTTGGTGACAATCCCTCTGGGCTGAAAATGCTGTTGCTTAATGCCAGATCAGTGAATAGTAAAATAACAGCCATCCAGTATGACTGACCTGGCCTGTGTCACAAGGCTGGAAGGGTTGCTCACTCTCAGTTTTGCCCACCAGGTTTTTCTGATTCCATCCTCCTGGCAAGATGCCTTGTCTTGCAGTCTGAATGTTTTGAGTGTGCATACCTAAAGGTGGGTAGCCAGTACAGAATAGTGATTTTCCGAGACTATTTCTACTGGTTGGACTGGGAGGAGAAAGGATCCTAAGGGTTCCTAAGAGAACTACTGTATGTGATATTCGTTATACACATACACACATACATACACATACAGTCAATGGTCCCTTTCCATCTGCGGAGGTTTGGTTCCGGGGACCCCCACAGATGAGAAAAATGCAGGAGCTCAATCAGTTAGTCAATGGACAGTAACATGTGCACATTGCCATTGACTAATATGGGGTGGGTCAAAACACAGATGGCTAGCCTGCCAATACAGTGGCCCCTTGTGTATGTATGTGTCTGAAAGGGGAAGCAATACAATAGAGCAACTCGAAAGTAATCCTACTAAGGATTATTGCCTGGAGAAATCACAGGGTTCAGGAAAAGTTTAAAGAGTAAATAATGTTTTTACTTCCTTTTTTGTTTTGTTTCTGGTTATTTTTGTTTCGCTGTATTATAGTTAGTTGTATGTTAGTCCTTTCTTTTATCTCCTTTTTGTATTATTGAATTATGAATAAAATTATTTTAGTAAAAATAATAAATAAAGAGTAAACATCCAGAAGTTTAAAAAATAATGTACAAAAGCAAAACCATCAAAACCAGGAAAGTGTTAATTCACAGGGACAAAGTATAGCAAAGATGCTTTGGAAAGTGATGTGGTGTGTGTCCATCTTCCTAGTCTGGGTGGGGAGTGGAGGTGGTTCCACAACAGCGTCATTACATAATTGTACAATTGCACAGTTATGGTTATTTTATGTTTTTTTTAAATGGTTCAGGAGGAAGAAAAAACATGGTGGGGGAACTGATAATTGTATTTCAACTATGAGAAAACAAACCTGGGAGTTAATGCCACTGAAGTGCAAATGCAGTAATGATGTGAAAGAGCACATTACCATACTGCTACCTTTCCGAGTACAAGAGAAATGGTTTTCAAATGGAACAACTTTAATCAACAGACTGCTGTATTGTGATAAGCACCTTAAAGTCCAAAGTGGGACCCATAGGTAGTCTTCCACCAATCTGTCTTGTGTTCTAAAACTTTTGTTGGGACACTGGTTTATTCCAGCATAACAAGCATCTACTATGAAGAAGAAATATAAAAAATATCTACATGGCTTTTTCATCCCAATGTAGCATGGAGGGAAAACATATTGGAATTGTCCCAGAGAGTTCTGGGTTTGCTAGCTTTGCTAGTTACTGTTTCCAAGAGGCTTAAAAAGAACCAGGGAAACTCCCTTGTTTGTGCATCACCTGTTATTTCCTTAAGGTTTGTTGGCAACAGTTGAGTGTGTTTCTCTTTTGATTAGGATTTATTTGACACCCAGGGCCTTGGCTTGCTGAGAAGAGCAACCTGGTGCACCGTAGCTAACAAAACCTGCAGTGAAGAAGATGTAAACACTGCTGTAAATTTCCATGCATTCTGGGAGAAAGCTAGCAGGGGAGGAAGATATGAGGGTTGAGAATCATCTTACTTTTGCAGTGCTTAGCTGAAGTGGGGGCTATTTATGTGTGAGCATTTTCAACCAGATCCCATCTGATCTTTGAAGCTCACAAGATCAGTTCCGGTTAGTACTTGGATGGGAGACTGCCAACAAATACCAAGTGCTATAGGCTATATTTCAGAGGAAGGAATTGGCAAAACCACCTCTGAATATTCCATGCCTAAAAAAAAGTATGAAATTCATGTTGACAGGTGACTTGAAGGCACACACACACACAATTCTGTGTTGAGAAAAGAGCAGAACCATCACTTAGCGATGATCAGTATAAGCCTTAAAAGCATAACTGGATGGGCTTATGAATGGAATTAATTTGTTAAGTGTCAAGGGGAAAGATTTGATTTTTCCTGGGAAGTACCTGTTCACCTGGAAACAGACTAGGCTTGTAGAAGAAAAGCTTAGACTTATGAAACTCTCTATGTACATACATTGCAAATTCAGCTAACTCCACTTTTCTAGAAATTTATATTTTTGAGGGAGGGAAAAGAAGGTTCATTTTTATTTTGGGGTCTGTTTGTATATGTTTCACTTCAGCATTGCTCCTTTTTTTGTTAAGATAAATAGTTTTAAATATAGTCCCCCAAGATCACAGATAATTGATAAAAAGAGGTCTTTCTCTTTTAGTTTATCATATCCTTGCAAAATGGTCCCACGTTGGGTTTGCACCTTCTTATCCTCTGCCCCCACAAACTTCTTAATATTCCTTCTTTTGATGTACTTTGTAATATTGCTCTAAGGGTTTGTACCTGTATCTGTTTTGAGGAAGGTATCTGTGTATGTTGGATTAAAACAGCCCTACTATTCCATTTCTTGTTCTGGTTCTATGATCTTTGGTGCTGTGATCCATTGATCAGTGGTGGCTGGTGAGGGAGGCCCATGTCAGTAGGGTGGTGAATCTGTTCCAGGCTTTGAATAGCTTTAGAGTTGCTATCCAATGTTCTGAAACAGTTTTAAGGAGGTGGCTCAGCAATTTGGACCACTCCTGTAAAGTCTGAATGAAAACTTGGAGTGGATTTTCCATCCCAGTGACCACCAGGGCCATGCTGACTAGAGTATTCTGACATTTATGGTATAAAAATTAACTTTCTCAAGCTCATAATTACAGCTCACTTATTTAGTTTAAAAAGTGGTGATTACTGTTACTTTTAAGGACCCTCATTCTTCTGACTTAGGACTAAGTTAGGCCTTAGTCTTGCAGTCAGTATATGATCTGGTAGTTAAGGGAAGAGGCCTCTGGTCTAGATAAGCTTTTTGATGTGAAATTGAGGAGACTCAAGGATTTGCTTGGGAAAGTATCTGAAAATGTCACCCTAATGCACTCTTCGTTACAGTGTGAAAGATGTATGTGTTGTGTCAGATACAGCCTATCTTCAGGAAGATTAGTGTGAGAAGTGTAATTAAATCCAGAGTTTGGGAGCAGACTGGTTTCAGCTTGCTTGTGTGTTTAAATTTTCTTAAGTTAATTCAAAACTTATGATGGCCATATTCTCCCCCTTCTAGCTTCCCTGCTCTGTTGGATTCTTTCTCACTATGGCATTCAGTGTGTGTTCAGTCTCTTGATGATCAAAGCTTCCATAGTGATATTTTACAAATTGCAAAAAGCTTTCAGAAAATGAATGTGTGTAAAGCTGTTTGGGGGTTAGTGTAGAAATCTGTCAAGAACGTGCAGCTGCCAAGAGACTTGTTGAGCTTCTTACTGAGTTGTTCTGGGTGGGGGGAGACATGAAGCAGTTTTTCTAGCTGAGCTACAGAAATAATGGCATTTACATGAAGCTATTTCCATCTACTGTGGTCTGAATGTATGTGCTCCAGGGTTGGATTACATCTGTCTGGAAATAAACTCTGGGGCCTCTTTGTTTCTTTAACTCTTAACAATGGCTGTATTTCAACCATGTTGGTACTAACAACATGAGTTCCTTTCCTTTCTTTTGAGTATAGGAAAGGAAGAGTTGGGGAAAAAAATTGATGGCTTCCACCCCCATTAGTTTTTGGGTTAGTTTTGTCTTTCAGTAGGATGTAAAAGCCAGTAAATATATCAAAGACGTTTGAGAATTATGTGCTTTTTTGGAAACGGCACTTCAGTTCTCACATTCTAGGCAATGTATAGAACCATGTGGTTCTCCATTTGTTGTTAGACTGCAGCTTCTATGATCTTCACCATTGGCTCTGCTGGCTAGGACTTCTGGGATTTATAGTTGAAGAACATCTCGAGGGACTCATAATTCCCACACTTGAACTCGGTCCAGTAACATCAAAACAATGATACTTTTATTGTGCCAGCCAACATGCACAATTACATGTTGCAAGCTTTCAAAGTCATACTGTCTTCTTAATCAGGAAAACAGGAAAAAGAAATTGAAGATGTTAGTCATAGACCAGCATTTTCTGTTTCTGGATTTAGTTCAGATGATAGGGAGGGCTATCTGCAAGCTGGCACCTCCTCGGTGTTGCAGTTGCTCTGTTATATGGAGGTTTTCATCTCTGCTGTGACACTCTTGTGTCACATCTGAAGATACGTTCATACAAGTTCCCCAAATTATGGTTGGGATTCTTGCCCCAAAGTATCCAGATTTGTAGGTATAACAGGGAATTGAACGAAGTGTCTTCTTAATCTAGCGATCAAAGGCCTCCATATGTCTCTTAAGAAGGCCTTCACAAGAGATGGTACACTCAGGAGGGCTTCTCTTGAAGTTCTTAATATCCAGAGAGGCTCCTCACAGGGCAGGTGATCCCTTAAATTGCCTATCTTATTTAGACTTTAAAGCTTAAAGCCAGTTCCTTGAATTGGATTTGGAAAACTACCAGCAACCAGTGGAGTTGTATTTTGTTGTCTTAAATATGCAATCGTGTTGTGCCTCATTGCTCATGTAGTGCCTGCTGTCATGCTCCAGATTGAACTAATGACCTTGAGAGCTAAATTAAGTAAAAGCCTTTTCAGGCTGACCTATAAAGCCTCGGGTGGTGTGGCTGTTCTGTACAGACTCTATTATACTCTGTCTGGAACTTGAGAAGAGGATTTGGACCTTCTCGAAGGGCTCTGTGCACTGGCATGCAGTGTTTATCCCTGACGCTGTGGAACTGTGTGTTAAGGTTTCCAGAGGAGTAGTTGCATTGGCACCATGCCAGCAGAGAGTCGTGTGGCACCTTTACAGGATTTATTACAGCTTGTGCTTTAGTGGATTGCAGTCCTTTTCCTCAGATGCGTGGAACATAGTCCATAGATTGTACTCCATGCCCCTGAAGAAGCAGTCTGTAATGCACAAAAGGTCATGCTATAATTTATTAGTTCTGAGTATGCCATGAGACTCCTTCATAGCGTTGGTGGTTAAAGATTTTGTAACAGAGTTCACTTTCCTGCTAACATTGCTCAAAATTGGTCAGTAATAAAATACAGTACAATGCACTCTTGTCTAATGCTGGTCTTGCATTTTAGAGAGAATTTCTGGAGACTCAGTTTTCTCTGTGCCATGGTAGACTTGAGCTACATAGTATTTCTAGGCTATCATTCCAAAAAGCGGTAATTTATGTCATGAGGAGATGTATGCACTAAAAAAAAATATCATTCTTTTATTCTTCTAATTCTTAGCAAACATAATCAAGTTTCAAAAAATGATAGTGGTTATGCCCATTTTAAATGTAAAGCATGTGTGGGCATGATTGTGCAGAACAAACAATTATTTTCATAACTGGAAATAATTGCTCTGGTTATATCTTCCTCTTTTTCCACTGTGTGCATTTACTGACTCATAATGCTCTCTGACTATTTTGTTAACTGTGGAGAGGGCTTGCATCTTCTTAGTTAAAAGATAGCAAAGTGCCCTATGACTGTACAAAGGCCTCATCAAGAAACTAAACATTTCTTGAGACAACTGAAGAATTCTGGCATATTGTGAAAAAGCCAGACTGCTGGTGCATGCTGTTTGCTCACTCCTGCTTTGCTCTTTCTACACATTGGAGCAGCTAAATGAATTGGGGGATTCTTGGAATTATAGTCCAAAAAGGCAAACATTTCCAAACTCTACTTTATTGTTGGCTTATGACTCTGGCTTACTGGGGGAGGAAGAAACCAGAAATCATGTTTCACATCATAGTAAATAGAGCCCTGGTAGTGCAGTGGTTAAATGCCTGTACTGCACCCACTCACTCACAAACCGCAAGGTTGCGAGTTCAATACCAGTCAAGGGCTAAAGCTTGAGTCAGGCTTGCAGCTTTCCGAAGTCGCTAATATGAGTGCCCAGATTGTTCGGTGCAATTAACTTACACTTTGTAAACTGCTTAGGGAGTGCTTAAGTGCATATTTCTGGTATAGAAATATACAGTACATGCTATTGCTACTTGCTATCGTAGACGGAACAGCCATGGTTTGTTTAGCTGCTTTTCCATGAAAGAGGCATGATCAACCAGCATATATGAGTGTGCTGCTTGTAAAGGATAAGCTAGAATTCTTCTGTAACTCTGGCCTACTATTATGTGTGAATCTGGCCCAGGTTACCTTTGAAGATGATTCAGAAGATTAATAGGGTGCAGAATGTGACCGCCTGATGGCTTTTGCAGGCCTGCCAGTTAGAATATATACAACCAGTGGCATCAGTAGGGTTGGTGTCATCTGATGCAGTGCCCCCTCCCTCCCTCCCCTGTCCTCTTGTTGGTTGGTAATTTGCTGCCTGGTGACACCTGGAAAGGGCTGTTGGGGGTGAGTAGCTTGGCAAGTGAGGCAGCAAAGGGGAGGCAGGGGGAGAGGTTGGGGCTTCTTCTTCATGCTTCCCTCCTGTTGAGCAGAGGGGAGGCCAGCAATGGTGTGTACGCATCCGCCACCTTCACCTTCCTCCCTGCTGTCTTGATTCCCTTAATGAAGGGAGTCAGGGCAGCATGGATGCCAGTAGGGGTATGTGTCTGTCAGCCACCCTCATCTTTTTCTTCACTGTCCTGGTTCTCTCAGTGAAGGGAGCCAGGGCAGCAGGGGGGCAAACAGCTGTGTGCACCTGCTACTGCTTGGCTGCACACCCTGCAGCTGGCAGAGAGCCAGACCGGATATCATCCTCCTGGGTTGTCACCTGGTGGAGGGCACACTTCCCACATACCCGATGATGCCACTGTATACCACATCTATTTTATATCAGTTGCATTACTAATTCATTTCTGGGCCCAGTACAAAGTGTCAATAAGTTTGGGATTAAATTAATCAGAGCACCACCTGTCCCCTGAAATCCTACTTGTGGGGCTACCATCGAGGAACAAGCTCCAGAGGCAGGGCCATTTCAGTAGAGGCACCATGCCTCCCTCCCTGGGAAGTACATATGGCAAAGTACATAAACCAGGCCTGGAAGAAATATATTCCAAATTGTTTCAACCTGATACTTATATTTGGTGTTTAATCACTCTTACCTTTAAGTGCTAATGCTATTTTTGTTTGTTTAAATAGTTTTTTCTTGTTGGCTTAGTCTGCTTCTAATATTTTCTTAGCTGCTGCTGCAAGAATATCTCCAGATGTGCTAATATGTTTTGGCATATGATTGTATGGTTTGCAATATGTTACAGGAAGAATGCCTGTTGATGAGTCCTTCTTTAGGCCCGAAAGGAGCTGGCTTTAGCCTCAGAAAAAGGCTCTTTCTTGCCTGACTACTCAGCCAAGCCGAAGTAGGAAGCTGGCTCTTCAGTGAGAGAACTTGCTTACTTGTACAAAAGCAGCTTACTTGTACAAAAGCAGCAACTGCTCCAGGGTCCCATCCCCCTTAACTCAGCCTTGTGCGTGTCCAGATTTTCCAAGGTGAGATGTACTTCTTGTACAAGAGATACAAGCTCCTTGAATACATTACTAAAATACACAGCAAGAGGGGTCAGACTAAATGTGAAACCCAGTATAAAAGGGGGGAGGGGAACATTGAGCAGTACTTGTATACATGGCCTTCTGATGCAGTGGATAATCATGAATCCAAGTGAAAAATGCTAAGGCAGGATGGAGAAAGTGTGGCTCATGGGCATCCCCAAGGCCATTTTGTGACACACAGCTCCTCCATTTTTAATTTTAAAAATGTCTTTTGCTAAACGTGTCCAGTGGGGCACAATTTTGCCATGTTTTGGGGCCTCCCAGGGCCTGTTCTAACCATGAGGTAAACTGGTCCCAGGAGGAACCAAAAATGTGATGAAATTGCTCCCCCACATCTCTCCTAGAGAGCATTTTTAGGAAATACAATTGGCCCTCTACATTTGCAAGTTTTACACTTTACATTTGCAGATCTGATTATTCACAGATTATTTGCTGCTACCTCCACTGATGTCCTGTGCCATTTTTAATAGGAATTGCTAGCTTTGCAAGATGGAGAGACTGCTTATAAGTCTATATTAAAAATGACATAGAACACCAAGCAGGCAGGGACAAGCCCCACCACCCACTCACTTGTCTTGCGAAGGAACTCCGCCTCCTTGAAGGCATCTGTGGTGGGTTGAATCCACAGATCGTAATTTTTTATGTGTGTGTTAAATATGGTTTGAGGGGTGAAGAGCTATTCACATTTTTTTCCATTTTATGGGGGGCCCAAGGAATGTGGAGGGCTGACTATATCTTTTTCTTTTAAAACACGTAGACTTTCCAGATCAAGCTAGACTCTGGAAGAACAGTTGTGGCAGCTTTTGGATTTTTCAGGCTTTTAAGGTTTGCTTTGGCAGGTTTTTTTTTATATAAAAAACTAGAACCTGGCTCTCTTATCTGTGCCACAAATAACACTGTGGAAAGTGATGGTGCACAAATATTGGGTGGCTGACTCTCACTTCTGTGTTTTAGATGGATCTAGTGTTTTCAGGCATCTCAGATTTCTTTTTCTTTGTTCATGCATTGTATTGTTTATTCTGAACAACAGATGTAAGAAGGGCTGTAAGTCTTATATGTTGGAAGGTCATTTGAAGATAATGACCCCTCCTTCATAAGAAGCTTATTCAATGGGAAGGAAGGCAGGGAGGAAGTTGTTTGCAGCTGAGACTAAGATTGATGCAGGGCCTGTGGAAAGGTAATTAAGGAAAGTGCTTTGGTAGGGGTCTAAAGATCAGTGTTAAAATGCATATGCAAAAAGAAAAGAACCTCTGCTAGGCTACAGCTGTTATCAAAGCATATATGAACTGGTCATTTGCCTGTGCATAGACCTCAAAGAAACCAGGACATATGGTCATGAGTTTTCATTTCCAGTTTCCTCAGTATTGGAAACCTGGCTGCCAGTTTGGGAAGAAGCTAGAATTGGGTGAAAATTCTGACTTGTTCTGAAACTGGTAACTGTGTTGTCCTGGTATGAATGAAAACAGGACCTGTGGTTAGAGAATTTCTGGTTAATTGTGGTCCATACATAGAGAGGAAACATATATCTAGGCAAAGGGCTTGTTTACATATCAGTTAATCAAAAGCAGAAATAACTGGCTGGCTCAGGCCAGTGCCTCTAACATAGCACTTTTTCTTTGTGTCTGCTTGTCTTCTTCAAGTTCCTTAGGTGGTCAGTGAAAAAGAGGCTGGAAATCAAGAAGATACTTTCCTGTGCCTCCAATCCAGAGCAAGTCTACAGCGCTATATAAATAAAGACTAATAATAATAATAAGAAGAAGTCAGTGTTTTTCTCAAATAATCCATTCCAGAATTGGGCTTCCCTGACTGGAGAGTAACATAAAGCAAAGGGACTTTGCTACCCAAATCTGTTTATGATGGTGGTCATATGTCAGGAGAAAGGATACCTGAATGAGATTAACAGGACTTTGAGGCTGTAGTTGCAGCACCAGAGTAGAGCTCTGGTGCTGCAACAAACTACAGTTCCCAGAATTCCATAACATTGAACCATGGCAGTTAAAGTGGTATCAAACTGGATTATTTCTGCAGCGTGGATGCAGCCAGAAGCCTTGGGACCTCCTTTATACACGTAAATTTAAAAAAAAATGTTGCAAAACTGACAGAACAATTTTACTTTTTATACCATTCTTTTTTAATCACCATGTAGTTCCCAATATTATTTTTGGGGAAAATAAGTAAAAGTCAATGGCATATAACCACTGAAATGAGATATTAGCAGAATGCTCAAGTCAGTAAAACTAACAGATGTCATTTTCTACTATTTCAGAACTTTAAAACCCTACTTTGAAGCAGTCACTGAGAAGGAAAAGTCCACACATTAAAGTTAAAAGCTAGCATCTTCATGCTTAAAAGTAATGTACAGTTGTTAAAACTGCACCTGGCATTGATACCACTTATAATATATAATTTGCATTTGATCTCTACAAACAGGTGTTCCAAGAACACTTTGGAAAATGCCTATACCATTTCAAAGGGAACTTTTCTCTCTAAAAGGTTGATAGTATATACACTGTAGTGTGGTAACATTTTATTGGCTTGTGCATGAGATGACTGTTGTGTTCAATATATGTGGGGTTTTTTTTTAAAAAAATGATCCAGTGCTGTATATTGGGTGTGCAGCATTTAATTTGTATTTACACTGGGATTTTAAAAGCCTGCATTTATTTCAAAAGCAGGGAATTGGAAACATTCAGAGTTCTGCATGAATTGGGTTTGTTCCCTGTTCTGAGAAAGCCTAGGAAACACACCACCATATCTGATTCTGTTGCTCTCTTGTTCAGCAGTCTTTTAATCTTGGATGCCCCACACCTTTTGCTACTGACTCAAAAAACATTTCTGGTGGAATTTCTGAAATTTGTTGAGTCAATATCCTGATTGGTGGGAAACATTTAATGACACATCTTATTGGGAAATTATCCATCTAGTTAGTACTCTTTATTTTGGCATTGGTTTTCCAAGATCTCATGCAACAGTCTTGATAGTCTTCCTGTGCTCCTTTATCTTAGATTGTCAGGTATTGACTCAATGGCCTAAGTCCAACTGCTGTAGATGCAGCTAGAGTAAATCCATTGAGCCGGTACGATTTTCATAAATGTCGACTTTCTATTTATTATTTGATTTAATAAGTCTATGTTAACTGGGCTAGCAATTGATTTTAGGCCAAAATGCATATAAAGCATGTGTTCTATTAGCGCTAGTCCATTCCCCTCCTCCTGATTCCCAGAGAAGAATAACATTCTTGAATCTAGTTACACATAGTTTCAGCAAGCTGGGAAGTTGGTCTTGTTACAATAGCTTCTCTTTAGTAAAAATTGCATCTGAAAGTCCCTTGAGGACTGAACAGAATAATGGTGCCACTGTTCTATCTTTTAATTTAGAATAGAGTTTGTGCTTACAGCAAGTACTCCATTCAGTTGGATTCAGTCCTAACTTAGCCATCCACAAATGACAAACTCTTTTGATCCATGGAAGGTTTGGGTGTGTTGGGGGAGTCCTCTTTTGGAAACAGAGCGGATCCATTTTGGTTCAAATACTAGAGGGCATAAGGCGCTACAGAGGAAAGAGGGAATGTAGACTTTGTCCCTTCTTCTTGTGGGTGCAGAAGGGCAGAATGGGTTTCTGATTCAGTGGAGGAATCTCAGTGGTAGGGTGGATAGGGGCAAACTTAGGGTCAGAGCAGACAGGCAGGAAAAAGTGGCTCCATCCTGTGTTATCTTAAAGTGGGTTGAATCCCCATTGTCTGAACCACCCTCACCTAAGGTGGATCAAAAACCCACTGTTATTTTTTGCAGCTTGCCCACCATTCATACGCACCATTGTACAAGCACACCATCAGTGACCTCCAATTACCTCTCTCTTCCCACTCAAATTCCATTCCATTGGACAGCCACCCATATGATCAGCCACACAATGGCACCTACAGTGCACCAGCTGTACTGTGCATCAGAGCATTGATGTACCCAGTGGCAAAGCACAATCATGCCCCCCATACATGCCCCCCTCACCCCTCATCATCCCATGACCCCCCTGCTGTACTTTCTGTTTTATGTATGTGGTAATTACATCTATTGCATTATTGACGTTTGTGTTTTTGCTTTGCTGTAGTCTCACACTAACGCTGGATCATTTATATGCCAGTGCAAGAATGGTTTTTAGTCCCAGAGCACAGCTTTGTTTCCCTTCCAACCGCTTTTGCCTTGTGCATCGTCTGACACTCCCGTGCCTTCAAAGTGGCAGAAAGTTACTTTATTTTGCCTGTGTATTTCACCCCATAGTGAGTTTCCCCCTGTTCTTTTCTGTAGTTTTGGGGATCTCTTGGAGCAGTGAGGGAGATGACTGTGGGGGCTGCATAGTGATTGGTAAATTGTCACTGTCCCAATTTGTATCCATAGGAGTGTTTGGAGGAGAACATAATTCAGCTAAATGTTCCATGTGATAGGAAGCTGCATCAAACCCACTGTGAATTACTCTATTATAATTTATATCCATGCAGTTAGTTTGATACAGTTGATTCCTCCCCCTGCCTTTAAAAGGGTTTTGTGTTTAAGATGATATTCCAGTTTAAGGAAGTTGGGTGGATATTTATAAAAAGTTTTTTAAAAAAAGGAACAAAGCACAGCCATCTCAACTGTCATTTAAGGAGGGGAACTAGTTCTGTAGAAAAGGTGCAATTCATTTAGCAGTACCCAGGTGGATATTACCCAATATTTTAGTCAATTGCTCCTTGACTATGTTAGTTTCTTATAAGCACTGGTATTCTGATGGGAAAGGAAATATCAGTAGAGGAAAAGGGAGGTTTCATAGCCAAGGAGTGAGTAACAGTAGTAAATCCTATCTTCTTTATTGCTCTTGCGGAAATGATTCCAAATAGTCCTTTAAAATGATTGAACGTTACACAGAGGAATTGTCTTTCAGGCATTCTTGTAACTCCTCCAGATGCTTTCTTGAATTTTATCCCAACATTTTGGTTTCGGAGTTAATTCGTTTAGTGTATTTTCTATTAAATGGTGAACAGAAGTGTTCTTTTAATCTGCAGGCAGGCAACTTGCTCTTGATACAAAAGCTTTCACATGGAAGTGAGACTGAATTGCTAGGAGAAGCCCAGAACAAGTGTTTCTGTTTTGAATTTGTTGTGGTTGAATAACCTAGTTATATTTTGTTTCCACTCCATCTGGAGTCAAGATTCTAGCCTGCAGTAGAGCTTGAATTAGTTACCCAGAGCAGTGCTGCTCAAAGTGGTGATCAATAGACCAGTGCCAATCTGTGAGTGATCTATTACCAGTCCCTGGAGAGCTTCCAGGAAAGAAGCAATTGTAACCAACCAACACCAATGTGATAGTGGTCCCTCTCACAGGAGGTGAAAAAGAAATGTTGCTGGTCTCCTACATCAGATAGCTTAAGATGAACTGACCCACAGGATATCAGCTGGAAATTCATTTGTGTACTTCTGCCAACTCAGACCAAAAGAGAGAGAGTTAAAGGAAAGCCCACTAAAAAGTTCCCTTGCAACAATAGGCCAGAAATATGTAATTGGATGAGCCTGGTGGGCTTATGATATCCCCACCAGCTTTTTAAAGAACGTATCAGGAATGATAGGGCTACTAGGTTAGTGTGACTCTGTCATGCCTTGACACACCAATGGCTGTGTGCTTGGTATGGGGATTTACTCTCATGATGGCATAGGTGTATGGAGCTTTTCCTCCGCACATATATGCCACTGTGCCACGCAGGGCCCCTTGTGATATGCAGTAGGTTATGGCTCCTTGGATTCAGCAGTAGCCAGCAGCTGGCCACTGGGGATTGTATGATGTTTCAACACAAGTTTAGGTATCAAGTAGTTTGGTACACTGATTTGAGCATCTTGAAGACATACTCTAGGAAGCTATTTGCCTGCTCTGCTTTTTGCCATGCCCCATTTTCAAGGTCAAATGAGATGCCTCTGTGCTTTTGTTTTAAAGTAACAATGTATATGGGGAGCAGTCAAGACTAGATCCATGGCATCATGTGATTAGCACTGTGTACATCTTTATACATATGCATGAAGAAAGCAGCACACCTGCTTGGGGTAGCCAAGTGTATGGAGCAATGGATGGGGAAGAGAATTTAGTCTTTAGAATAAAAAGGGTACCTTTCTTGAGGACTGACTAATCTATCAGGGAAGCTGCAGCTTTTGTCATGATGTCACCTGCCTCTAATTATCAGAATTGAATCTGTCTGAAGAAGAAGCAGGTTGAAAGTCCAATAAGCATGCTGTCAGGATCCAAATATCCACCGTGCATTTATGCCATTCTGTGATGTGGGCGTGGGTGAAGGCTGCTCTTTCTTTCCTCTGTTTCTTTGGTCAGCTGAAGGGCTGGCTGTAGCCTTTTCTTCATGTTCACTGATCCAACTGTGGGAATGCAGTTGGTTGTGTTCTGACTTCTCTTACTCACTTGGGGAAGCAGGAGATGTTTCTGTCTCCATCATAAGGCTATTTCTTCTTCCCTGGGTGTGAAATGGCAGCCAGAATTGATTGTGATTGTACACCTGTGGCATTGCATAAGGAAATACTGGATTTCTCTTTGCACAACGTCTCCCAAAATACATAAGCAGGTGTAACTGAAGGTACTACTTGTTTATATACCAGTGGTATTCTTGCCACACACACAGCAATGCAAAGTGAAAATACTCCAGGGAGTAAAATTGTGAATATGGGCTGGATCCTAATCTTCTTCCTCATATGCCTTTTTAAATCTCCCTCCCTCAAATGAATAAACAAACAAATAAATAAAATGATGGGACTGTTCCCTCAAAAGCTTAGTTACTTCTTGCTTGGGTATCTGAGGAATGGCTTGTGTCAGTTTAACAGTCCCAGCAGTTTGGATTAATGGATCAGAAATGTACTCCTAAAATGGTTAGAATAGGATGGAGAGGATATGGAGTGTTGTCTGAAACCAGAACTGTGAGAACCATCATGGCTAAGCGCTGGGCCTAATGAATGGGAAGTGTGGGAGGAAACATGTCTGAAGTTGATAAACAAGGAACATGTTTTCTCTTAAATCTTTCCTTACATTTTGTCTCTGTTCTGTTCTTCATTCTTCAGGATGGTTTTATGTATTACTTTTAGATGTTTCAGATTATTTGATAAGTTGACAGGTGCACCCACGCAGACATTACAGTGTTAACTGACAGAACTGTTGGGAGAGAGACTTGCCAGCGTTTTGCATTAGAAATGCCTTCTCCCTCTCCTCCACAGCTGCCCCTGCTTTCTGTGTGTGTGAGATTTGATAGCACAGTAGTGGCTTTATGCAACATAATGCTGAAAGTCCTCTTGCAAATTCACAGCACATTCTTCCTGCAATGTTTCTAAAATAGGTTGGTTATAGAGTTCTGAGGTGGAAGGGGTGTATGTGGAGACTGAAAATGTAAATAACATTTGGGTTTGAATGTGATGGCGAGAGGGAAAAGCTATCTGTCACTATGCAAAGTATAGTCATCAGCAGAGGTTTTTTTTCCCTTTACACAGAGTGTTTTAAATTTGATAGGTGAGGAAGTGCTTTGAGATACCAATTCAGCCTGTGGTTCATTTGGTCTCCCTCATGCATGAAGAATGTAAAAGTTCTAAAGCTTGTGCCACTCCCCCCACTTTTTTTGTTGCTTCTGTCACATTTTAAAGAAACTAGCTGTTTTAAAGAAACTAGCTGTTTAAAAAAACTAGGGAGAGATGAACTCCAGGACCTGATCCCCTTCCCCACAACCATTCCCTTCTCCTTTTTCGTGTCTTCTTAGATTGTAAGTCTGAGGGCAGGGAACTATCTAATTAAAAGATTGTAAGTACAGTGCTGTGTAAATTTACAGCGCTATATAAATAAAGCTTAATAATAATAATAATAATAATAATAATAATAATAATAATAAATGTTGTTCATGTTGAGGGTCACTTGAATATTCAGATATTTGTGGTTAGGTGTCTTTAGCCAATGGACAATATAGTGATTTGTGAAAATCGTTCTTTTGAAGATAGATCATACCCACACCCAAATTTGTTTTTGGAGGTATGTACCATCAAATTCCACTGGAAGTCTTTGGTTATTTACAGTTTAATCATATCTGAATTTACTCAGATTAATTTAATGGGACTTGCTGTCTTATAAATGCATTTAGTTTTGTAGTCATGATACGAAATTAGTACAGTATGAGCACTGTATCTGCTCAATTGGTACTCGTGGTTTCACTTACCCATGTCTGAAAAGATATGTTCTCTCTAGGCATTTTCTAGATCCTGTAGTGTGATTCTATGGTATGCTTCTGGTGGAAGTCGCCCTGGAGGACCTAAAATGCCTCGAGATATGTTCCTTCTAGGAATCTTTAGGTCCCCTAGTGCAGTTCTTCTGTCAGCTTCTTCTGAAAAATCATTAATTTCAGCAGAGGTCATTATGGTGGCACAGTGATTAAATGCCTATACTGCAGCCACTCACTCAAAACCACAAGGTTGTGAGTTCAATACCAGCAAAAGGGCTCAAGCTCGACTCAGGCTTGCATCCTTCCAAGGTCACTAAAATGAGTACCCAGATTATTGGGGGCAATTAGCTAACAATTGTAAACTGCTTAGACACTGCTTAGGTGGTATGAAATGCTATATAAATGAAGCTTTGTTTATTTGTTTCATGTTTCCATGGTAAGTCCAGGAACATATTCCTCACGGATACAGGGATTGTGCTGTATATCCATTTTTAAAATTTGTCAAACATTTAATGTTTTGACAAGACCCTTGAACATCAGATCAGTAAATCATGTGCACACCCTGCCCCATGGATCAGCCTGATGACGATCCTTTTGGGCCATCCATTTGAGGCTCAGATGTGTATGTTTGATGTTGGCTTTCTCACTAGCTCAGGCACCTTCTTACCTTGACATGCACTGTCTTCCTATTTTCCAATCTTTTGAATTACAGATCTGTTTGTGTGAAGCATCATCAAAAGGTGGTGCCATGTTCCTTCAGCTCTAGAAAGATGGTGGTGATCTTTTCTCCTTGTGTTGAAGGTCTAGTTGTAGTAGGAAATACTGAGTTAGATGCACAAATAATCTGACCAATAAGAGGAAGTATTAGCAATTTGTTCCTGTAGTATCTCACTGGTCAAATCATTCAATGATTGTAGAAGTACTTCAAAATCCTGAAAAACCTGTTGTATCAGAAGTAGTACTGTAGCTGCATAATAGAGATATAGGCATACCATGGGCTGCAGTCAACCAGATAATACATTCAGCAATTTAAACATGGGGTTGGTATAGGTTAAGATAGGATTTTACTGGTAAATACCTAGGTGATCTGAAGTAGATCACAAAGAATTTCCAACTTTTGTTTTAACAGAAATAACATTGCTGATCAAAACAAGTTTATAAAAGAACACTTGGCCCTTTTTACACTACACAGATATAGCGGTATAGGTCCACTTTAATTTCCACAGCAAGATCCAGTGGAATCCTGGGATTTGCAGTATAGAATTATCAGCAGGAAAGCTCATGTGGTTCACCAAACTACAAATCCCAGAAATCCTTAGGATATAGCCATGGCAATTGGAGTGGAATCATAGTGCTATAAATATAGTGTGACTAGGAGTGGGTTTTTATGTGAAAGGACTTGTAAGTTTGATTCTGGTACTTCCAACCATTTCTTACATTGAGTGTGCCTTTGGAAATGGAACAAAACAAAGCAGAAAATAGTGAATAAACAAGCTGGTAAGTGTGCTCTCTCAAAGTAGATTTCAAGACATTAAGGCTTCCCTCTGCTGCCTTAGACATTTGACTCTTTCCTTAAACAGCCTTGCCATGCATGCCTGCTTCATTCCTATTTTAATTATTAGTACTCTTACTTGGATATATCTGCTGAATACTTGACTCCCAAGAGAAGGAATGAAACTGTAGGTGGAGAAGACAAAGATCCATTACAGAAAAACAAATGTGTCTTAAGACTTTGCAAAAAAGAATCTGTTTCAGTTGGGAAAATACCAGAGAGAAAAATATTTGTCTGTACATGGAGGAACTGCCTATTGTTTATACTACAGTTCGTAAAATTCTCCACTTTTAATTTCCTTGTCAAATCTTTGTGATCAAAGCTGAAAACACCAAGCCTTGTAAAACTTGCATTTTCTTTCTCTCTCTTTCTATGTAAAAGAGAAAAAAATCTGCTTAGAAGCCAGTTTTTCTACCAATCTAGCCTTAGCCTAATGTGAATATATTACAGCTGTGTTATAAAATCCCAAAATGAAAGCTTTACAGTGGAAATGCTGACAGCCCTCCTACATAGAATAGCACACTGTAATTAGTCTTCCAAACTGAATGTGCCAAATGAAGCCCAGCAGTGTTAGATGTAATAGCTTGAGCTTTTTGTTGTACAGCAGTATTGGGATGTACATTCCAACACTAAATTGTACCCTGTGGTATTGCATGTTTTGCTATCTGCTCCCCAAATGTAGCTGTTTCTAGTTGCTATGAAGGAAGGGATGAACAAGGACATACAGTAGTTTCCATTCCTAGCAGATCATGCTTAGTGGCTTGTCATTGAAAATACCAGATGCTCTAATGCTAAAAGTGCATGTGTATAACGTGTATTTTGGAAACCGCTTGTACTCTTTCTTCTGCATGTCTGATCTCTGTAGATCAGAGAATGTCTGTACGTGTTCCCTGCTCATCTTTCATCCACCTGCAAGTGACAGTGTTTGCAGAGGTATTGCACACTGTGCAGCCACAACCATTTGACTAAACTAATACTTTTATAAAGATGTTGCACTGAAGTTTGTTCTTCAACAAAGACTGGATTGGAGGAGAACACTGGGCAGCAGTAGGAATGAGGTATAGCTTTCAAAAGCACTCAAACCTTTTTGACCACGGAGCAAATAGTGACAGAATGAATGAGTAAATGAATGCTTGCTCCCATGCTATTAAGACTGGAATGGGCGATTGCTCTCTCAACACTGGAAGGTAATAGGATTGCAAGTGGGAGTGCATGTTCGCCTTTTCTGTCTCAGTATGGACAAACTAAGCTTGCAGCTTTTTGTGATGCTGTATATCATTCATTAGAGAACCAGCATGGTGCAGTGGTTTCAGTATTGTACTATGAATCTGGAGACCAGAGTTTGGATCCCTAGTTGGCCTTGAGAACCCACTGGTTGACCTTGAGCAAGTCATACTTTCTCAGTCTTAGAGTAGAGCAAAGCCTAACTCCCTCTGAGCAAATATTTCCAGGAAAACCCTGTGATAGGTTCACCTTAGAATTACCATAAATTAGAAATGACTTAAAGGCACACAACAATATCATTCATTTACAGCCTAAGAGGCAATAGAACAAGACATGGTTTTGAGTAAAATGACACAAATGACTGGAGGAAAGCACTTTGTTATGGGTTCCAGTATCTCTCAACCCGTGTAAAAATGCACTGAAAGCAGAGTAATGATATTTCTTTCCAATGACTGATCACCATGTACTTTCAGTATGCAACATGTGCATTGACCTATATGTTGTTATTATGAATTTAAAATATTATGTTACTGACTGCATTACATCCTTTGACCCAAGGGATATGTTTACTGCTGCTACAGATCTTGCTGTGCATTGGGATTTGTCAGGAATGTTTTGTAAGAAGTTACTGAAAAGCCTGGTGGGTATTGTCTGTCCCCAGAAGCAGATGATGATTTCCTGAAAGAATCCAATGGTTGCATATTACAGTGAGGCAGATTCTTTGTAAAGTGGTGAAAGACTATAAGCTATTTCTTACTATTGAAAATGTACCCACACAGTTTTGAAAATGGCAGCTGGCTCCCCCTTAGGCAGGCAGTCTGGTTCACATCACATTTGTTTTAAAGGTAACCTTTATAACTTTTACAAAACATAACCTCCACATAGTTGATTGCATGGACCAATGTGATGGAATGAATCACCCTTTTTACTGTTTTTTAGAAAGAGGTTTTTTTAAAGACTCAAGGATGGAGAAGCTATTTTGTTAAACTCAGCAGTTGTAAAATACAAATCAGTGCATTCCACCAAATCATTCAAAATCTGAATAGATTGAATGATAGAGGGATCCCATTGACACCCATCTGAAACAGTGACACTGGCTGTTTTGCTGTTGCAGTGGTGACTCAAACTAATTAAAGGAGATGGAACTTGCTCCTTTCTACATGTCTGATTAAAGGGGATCAAAAAGATCTGATTCTGTTCTTCTGATGCAGTTGTTTGGAGGTTATCAGTGATCTCCCCCACTTCGTTAAGGGACAGATATGGGGGAAAACCAGATAAAGGAAATGTCTTAAGTTCCACATGTGCACATGGTGTGCTTAATTTACCAGTGAAAAAGGAAGCAAATTTTCATTGCATGCTATGCATTTCACACAACAGGTTGTTTAATCCCCAGTCCATCCCTTATATAAAACAGCAAGATTAAGGTTTCTTTTAAAGAATTTTTGTGTATGTCAATATGTTGTAACAATGATTTGTTGAATCCTTGGATGCAGAATCCATGGATGCAAGTACAGGACTGCCAATTCCCTTGTTCCTACCACTCCCCTTTGAAATAGGAAATTATCTGCAAGGTACATTGGAATTTGTTGAACAGTCTATGCTCAGCAATTAGTCTCCCAGAAGATATCCATGTAATTGAAGTCCCCCATAACTACTAATTCTTGCATCTTTGAGATTTCTGAGATTTGTTTCTGAAATTTATCCTCTTACCACAATATTGCTTGCATTTCTTTCTCTATTCATTTTTACCCAAATGTTTACAACTTGTCGACTCTGATCACTTTCATGGATTACTGTACAACTGAATTTGTCTTTGACTTATAACATTACTCCCTCTCCTTTACTCCCACATGTATTCTTTTTGAATCTGTTAACCTTCAGATATAATATAATCATGGGAGTCATCCCATCAGGTTCCTGTTATGCCTATGAGTCATATTTATCTTCCTGCACTAGGTCATCAAGTTCATCTTATTTGTTTCTGAAACTCTGTGTGCTGGTGTATAGACATTTGAAACTTTGTTTGTTCTCACTTACTAATTTACTGTTATTGTTTCTGTGAATCCTATTCTCAACCTCAGCTTTTCCTCTAGAATTCACATCCTTGTGTTTAGAGCTTGCCTTTGAACTGGTATATGAGCTATCATCTCTAATCCTTGAAGCCCTCTTGATCATACTTGCTACTACCAGAGGCATTCTTCTCATACTTGGTAAATTACAGCTCATAAGAAGCCAGTACATAGTCCTCTGTCTAAGAAGTGAAGACTATGGTCCTAGAAATCAAATGTTTCCTGTCTGCACTGTCTACATATCCAATCATTCACTTTTGGTACAGTTGGCCCTTGGTATCATAGACTTGCCATCTATGGATTCAACCATGTATAAATGGCAAGTCCACGTTGTCCCCAGTGGCAGTACATGTATGCAGTTGTGCCACTATTAGGGACAATAAGTCCCATTGTCTCTAATGGTGGTGTGGCTGTGTGCACAAGCTGCTACTGGGGACAGCAGGGGCTGTCCCTAATGGCAGCATGGCTATGTGCACATACCCTCATTGAAGTTCCATTGTCTCTAATGGTGGTGTGGCTGCATGGCCATTGGAGACAATGGAACTCAAGCATCTTTGGATTATGGCGTCAACCTAGGGGTCCGAAATGGATCCCCTGCGGATAACGAGGGCCGACTGTATCTCCCTATCCTTGTGTAATCTATCCTTCACTTGCAAAATTGACAAGAAGACCACCTGTGCTTCAAAGCCCTTCAGCTTCCTGCCCAAAGCTTCACAGTCAGAGGTAATCTCAAAGGTGTTTTTGGCAAAATAATTGATGCCCACTTAAATAAGAAGAAAAGGGGAACTGATCTGAGTTCTTGGTGAGTTTTTGCAAGTGGTCAGTGACATCCTGGATACATGCCCTGGTACGCTTCCTGATTTGTTTTGTCTGGCTGGCATACAGGTGCCTCTATACACCTGAGCAGTGAGTCCCCAACCACCAGCACCTTTCTTTTCGTCTTGTGTTTGGTGGTTATCTTGACTCCTTTCCTGGCATGAGGTATTTCTTGTTGCTGGTTTCCTGTTTGAACATCTTCACTACTGCTGTCCTCATGAAGATGAAGGTAGTGATTGCTTAGTTGGAGAGGTTTGGAATCCCTTCTGTGCAGTCTGCTCCTGACAGTGACTTTCTCCAGAATGTTTCTTCACCATTACTTTTTTTTTTCCTTGGCAGCTTCTTCCTCTTGGTTCTGTAGGATCAGTTCTACTTGTATTCTATCCAGAAAGTTCTATCTTATAAACTTCTACTATAGGAAAATGCTTGTGTTTTGATTTTCTGAAGGACATATTTCCAAAGAGATACTCAATTTGAGGCAGGGAGGGACTGTTAACAAACCCTACCTTCCTTAAGGCATCCGTCTCTCACACAGAGAGAAATGACTTAATAACATGATGGGTGAACCCTTTAGGCCACTACTTTGGATCTGAAGCAATCCAGCCAAATTATTAATATGCAAATGGGAGTCTTAAGAAATTCTATGGGGATGGGAAATGATCTTGCTGGAAACCCAGTTATAATCAGGTGTCTTTGTGAGTAAATCTGTGCAATGTGCTCCCACGGTCTTATTTAGGTGTGCCTTGCAGGTTGTTCGTAAGGGTGTGTGTGAGAGGCTTTCCTCTTTTGGAAGGCTGGGATTTCTACAGGGTGGCTAATTACATTTAGGAAGATTTATAAATGTATCACCCATCCCTGCAGGCTTTTTGGAGACTTAACTAAAGATATGATCAATTACTGTAACTACAAACAAGAGAGTCAACATTCAGCCGAATAAAATAATGGCTTGGTGAAGTATGAGAGAAATAATACATGTTTACATTCAGTAAGGGTCACAAAAGTCACTCAGTACAAGTGAAGGAGAAAGAGCACTGGCAAATCCTTGCCACTGGTGTCTGTACGGGCTGTTCAGGGGCCTTGATATTGTAAACAGGCAAGATGAGGGCCAATAAACAAATCGAATCTCAATAAGGCTCTGTGGAATGAAGGCTCTGTGAACTGGTGGTTCTCTGGTCCAGGAATTGGATAAATGACCTGCCCTAGATAGTATTGTATTCCCTTGAGGGTTCAGATGCTTACATTGGAAGTACTCATTGATCCATTTCTGTTACTGGAGGACTTGAGTCTCAGTACCTGGGATCAGCTTGGATGTCTTGCAAGCTACGGCCTTTGTTGAACAAGGATAATGGGCCTTTTTACACTACCTAAATGTAATACTGTTATTCACTATTGACTGACATGGTTCCATCCTATCAAATCCTGGTATTTGTAGTTTAAGGAGAGATGATCAGGTACATGGACATGGTGACTCATCAGTTAAAATGCTGACTCTGATGATCACAAGGTTGGCAGTTTGAGAGCCAAGTGCCACGTGATGGAGTGAGCTCCCATCACTAGTCCCAGCTTCTGCCAACCTAGCAGTAAAAGTAAATGTAAAAGTGCAAGTAGATAAATGAGTAGCACTTTGGTGAGAAGGTAACAGCGTCCTGTGCAGTCATGCTGGCTATATGACCATGGGTTGTCTTTGACAACACTGGCTCCCTTGGCTTAGTATCAGAGATGAGCACCATCCCCTACAGTCAGAAACAACTTGACAATCTGTAGCTTTTTATCAGGCACTATATTTCAGAGGAATGAACTAGCAAAGCCACCTCTATGTGTTCTTTGACTAAGAAAACCCTATGAAGCTCATTAGGTGCCATGAGTTAACATGCTATTTGAAGGGACACACATATGCTGGAGAGGCCTCCTGCTGTGTCCCAACAGTGGAAGCAATACTATGTATGAAGGCGTGGGATTACTCTGTTCTCATCCTTCTTGATTTGTCTGCAGCCTTTGACACTGTTGATCACTGTCTCCTAATTGACATACTCTCTGACCTTGGGTTCTCAGACTCTGTTCTTGACTGGTTTAGATCTTACTTGTCTGGCAGATCTTTTGCAGTAGTTGCAGGGGGTCTGACTTCTTCTCCTGTTCCTTTATCTGTTGGAGTTCTCCAGGGCTCTGTTCTGGGTCCCCTTCTGTTTTCTCTCTACACACTGTCCTTAGGAAAACTCATTATCTCTTTTGGCTTTTCCTACCATCTGTATGCCGATGATACCCAGCTGTATCTTTCCGCCCCTGACCTTTCTCCAAGGCTTGAATAGCAAGTTTCGTCCTGCCTCACAGCCGTCTCGCAGTGGATGTGCCATCGGTGTTAGAAGCTCAACATGTCCAAGACGGAGCTTCTTGTCTTTCCTCCTAAGCCCACCCTTCAACACTCCTTTTCTGTCTCTGTGGACAACATCTCTATTCAACCAGTCCAGCAAGCCCGCCGTCTTGGTTTTATCTTTGATTCTTCTCTGTCGTGTATCCCTCAGATCCAGAACAGAGCCAAGGCTTCTAGATTCTTTTTGTACAATATTGCCAAAATCCGACCATATCTCTCCGCCTCTACTGCCAAGATCCTGGTCCATGCCCTAGTGGTCTCACGACTTGATTACTGTAACGTCCTTCTGGCTGGGCTTCCTCTTTCTCACCTCCGTCCTTTAATCTCTGTTCAGCATTCAGCTGCAAGCATTATCACTTCCACCCACCGCTCTGACCACATCTCTCCTGTGTTGGCATCCCTTCACTGGCTCCCCCTCCTGTCGACATTTAAAGCACTCCATGGACTGGCCCCTCCTTACTTCTCAGACCTTCTTTCTCCTCACCTTCCCACTCGGGCCCTCCGTTCTGGTAGTCAAGGTCTGCTGTCTCAGCCCAGGATTTCCTCTGCCCCATCCCAGATTCGCCCCTTTTCACTTGCTGCCCCTCACTCCTGGAACCTTCTTCCCCCACAAGCAAGAGCCATCACTTCTTTAACCAGCTTCAAAACGGAGTTGAAAACCATCCTGTTCAGAGAAGCCTTCCCAGGCATTGCATAATTGTTGCTTACTATTTGATGTTCTTCTGGTGCCTGTTTATCAAACCATTTCCTGTATTGCTATGTACTGTATATGCATTATCCTACTTGAGAGTATGTATTTTCCCTGGAAGAAGATTAACCATCCATTATGAAGCCTCGCCCTCCCTCCAGTCCATCTACCTTGGTCCAGGCCTTGGAGGTAGAGAGGAACTGCTGGACCTCTTACCCTTTCCCTCCACCACTCCATTCTCCTTCTGTGTCATGTCTTTTTAGATTGTAAGCCCAAGGGCAGGGAACCGTCTAACTAAAAAGATTGCATGTACAGCACTGTGTAAATTTACAGCGCTTCATAAATAAAGGTTAATAATAATAATAATTGGGCCTTCTCTGGTATGGCCCATTTGTATCATTTAGTGTTCACTGAAGTCGTACTCATTGTGTACATAAATATTAAAATGTTACATATTAAAAGCGGGAGTTTATTGAAGTCCTAGTCAGCATTGCCAATGGTGAGGAATGCTGGAAATGACAATTCATCAATAGCTGAAGGGCTCCCTGATTCTCACTCCTGGTTTAAGGAGAAGATACCTGAAAATTTGATTGTATCTCTGAATCACGTTTTCCTTTTTTCAATTCACTAGGTCACCTTGGAAAAAGTGTTGGGAATCACTGTCTCTGGAGGCAGAGGACTGGCCTGTGACCCAAAAAGTGGACTTGTTGCCTACCCTGCTGGGTGAGTCATTGAGGGTTGTATTTAAATGATGGCAGGTTGTCAACCTAAAGGTACAACTTCTGCTAGATCTGTCATGTAATGGAATGATGAATTTTATAGGAGTCTCCTGAATGCTCTCCAATTATAGTGAATGTCAGTAGTGTTGGTTTAAATCATTGCTGGTGGGAATATTCTTTATCCATCCCAGCTAATTAAATTTGTTTCTATGATTCTTCCTCTTGCACTGAGATAAGTGTGTGTGTGTGTGTGTGTGTGTTTAATAATTGGATTCTGTAGCATATTGAACTTGGATATATATCTCAGAGAAAAT
Organism: Sceloporus undulatus; assembly: GCF_019175285.1. Taxonomy (NCBI): domain Eukaryota; kingdom Metazoa; phylum Chordata; class Lepidosauria; order Squamata; family Phrynosomatidae; genus Sceloporus; species Sceloporus undulatus. The sequence continues at coordinate 319,397,622 of NC_056522.1, read as the reverse complement.
GAGATTGATTTTTAGCTCCTGATGAACCAACAGATGCTCTCCCAAGAATGTCAAGTAACTGGTTGCTGTGGACATTCACAAATGGTGATCTCTCTTGTTTGCAGAGGAAGACAGCCTGATCTATTTGCCTTATTTTTTTTTTCCTGGAGCCTATACCCTTCTTTCCTTGTTTCTTCAAAAGCCCCCAAATTGCTAACCATTTAGGCAGCCTATCAATAATATTCTAGGTACTGCTAGGCAATTTGAAATGGCTTATTCTCATAAGGATTGGAGATTATTTTGAATTATGACTGTACTTTGCTGCCATTGTTAGCCACATTGAGAAAATCTTCTCTTACACATGATATCTTTATTGTTGACTCATATTCATTTATTTATTTTATCACTTTTGCTCAAAAGTTCCTCAAGGTTCTCTATATATAGTTCTCTTAAATAATAAATAAATAAAACTTTTATTTATACCCCACTTTTCTGCTACAAGAGCAATCAAAGCGGCTTACATGATTAAAAAGCAGTCAATATACACTACGTACAGTCTGTACAATACTATATCTAATACTATACAGTACATGCAGTGTATATTCATTTTTATCCTCCTAACAAATCTGTGAGCAGAGCTTAAGAAAGTTACTTTTTGGGACTCCTCCTGTGTAGGATTGACCCACCAGCAGCTAGAGAGGTCCTGGAAGTTGTAGCACAAAATGGTAATTTTCAAAAGATAGAGTTGCACTAAGAGAGAGCAAATGGCCCAAGGCTTTCAATGAGTTTCATTGGTGAGAGGTTCTTACTCTAGCACTTGTCACATTAGCAGGAATCTCAGTAGTTTTGAAACCCGACCACTTATGAGGAAGAACCCTCCCTCTACCTTTCTCCTATGGAGTCCTGAGGAGGTTGACAGCAGAACTGAATAGGTGCCCTTCACATCCTGCTCTGGAGTGGAACCTCTGGAGTGACTTTTTCCAGATGTTGTTAGATTTGAATTCCAGATATTGCGCAATTCCAACTTCCAGCAAAGATAGACAGTGGTGAGAGGTGGAGGGAACTATTGTCCAGCTGGCCACAGGTTGCCTATCCTGGTGCAGTGCAATGCAGGAGAAGGTTTGGACAAACTGGCAGGTATTCAAGAGCCCCAAAGATCCCTTACTAAGTTTTCATTGACTTGATGCACTCTGTGCATCTTTATGAGAGAAAAGCAAAGAGGATAAGGGCATATGTCCAAACTGAAACATGCAAGAAAACCTCTAGAAAAGGCAGTTGTTGGCTAGTTACATTAGAAGTCTCAAAGGCAAAATGCTTTCATTTATTTGTATAGTGTATTTAGCAGAATAGGAACACAAGCAGAGGAAGAAAGTATTGCTGAATGCTTAATAGCAATTCTAGTCTACGGTGGATATTTGTCCAGTATGAGTGGGTGGCCATAATTAATTTTGCTGTAGAAAGAAAAGAAATTGAAGCCAGGCTTAGAAAACTTCTGGTTTGGCAACAATGGAGCTGTAATGAGAGGAGCTCATCCGTCATTTTTGTCATAGCTGGGCTTGGCATGTTCCCAATTCTAAAACTGACCCAAAGAAGGATTTTTGCCACTGTGTATTTCAAAAGCTTATTTGTAGTCCTTAGCAGTATTTTGTCTGTATAGCTTTCAATGAGCTACTGCACAGTTTGTCAGAAAGATGAGAACTTCCCCCACAAGAAGTTCAGAGAACAGACTGCAGAATCTGAGAAATAGATCTAAGAAAAAGGCTTGGCACTTCTGATGGCTTTAAAACTATGTCTCCTTTGTCCAATCTAGCTGGTTTGCCTCTTCTGTTGTAATCAGAATCTTCTGTTTGCCTCTTCTGTTGTAATAAAAAACCCAGTCACCTTAGGTCTTCCTTGCACAAGCTGAACAATGTCTACTACATTGTTATTCCAGCTCTTCTTAACTGTTCTGTATTTCTTAAACAAGGGCTGCCAGGTGAATTTTAAATTGATTGTACTTAGGGCAAACTTGGATGTGTCACTTGAGAGATACCTTCCATAGAAATTTTGGGGGCTCTTTTGGAGTTTGAAAGGAAGCTAAATGAATTTTAATACTTATTTGTGAAGGTCAAACAGGGATTTAGTCCAAACAATTTGGCTTTCTTTCTAAACATGTAGAAGATGAAAGAGAGCTCAGCAACAAAGGCAAAATAAGCCAGGGTCAATTGACACTACAAAGAGAACATACTGCAACCTCCCTCCTCAGCCACAAAACTCTTGGAAACCTTAGGGTTTGCTTGGAAGCAATGCTGGGTTTCTCTTTTTTGTGTCTTTGAGGAGCTAATGATTCTGGTATGCTTTGCTCTTGCTGCAGGATGGTTTTAAAAAAAATAAATTAGATGGATTTTATGCATAGCAATAAGGTGGAATGTTCCCTGTTTTGAATATACAATCAGTCAGTATTCCTTGTTATTGTCCTTTTGCTTTTCTTGATTATTTGCTTTAATGTCTACACTAAATATTACTGTATTAACTGAAAATAAAATATTTTCACTGTTATGAAAATGTCCCTGTTATTCCTAGCCTTGTTATTTAGAGTAGGTTTCTTTTTTAAAAAAATGTCAGTGAAAATTCAGTAAGTCATGTCGGGAGGGGATAGTGCATTCACTCTTCTATTCTAAGCTTTAAATCAACAGTATTTTCTTTTAATTCTCTCTTGATTAAAAGTGTATTAGTTCCTCTTGTTGCATAACATTTTGTTTTGTAGTAGAATGATAGCAATCTTTTATTCCTATTTGATAAGATGGTGGTGTGTGATTACTATGCATCTTATATGTAAAAAGATGACTTAGAAAAACTAAAAATCTAGAAAAACTGAAAAATTCTGCTGCACACTTCCTGTCAGATGAATAAGAGGGATTTCCTTCCCTCAAACTCCTCAGAAATGTTTCATGTTTCTCTGTTAAAACCAACCAACCCGTTTTTCTAGTGGCTTTACAAAATGATGAGAACAGCATATGCCAATCCTGAGCCAAATCACACAGAGGTTTCCAGAGGGATAGCTGTGTTAGTCTGTCGCAGCCAAACAAATTTTGCAGCACTTTAAAGACTAGCAGATTTTATTTGGCATAAACTTTTAAAGATTGCTGTCCTCTGATGAGTTGAGAAGCTAAATAATTTGGTAGGATTCTCTTGCCAGAGAGGAGATGGAACATTGTATAGGTTTGGGGATTTCTTGGGAAGCCGGGGTCTGTATTCTTGTTTTAAGAGCTATTGGCCAGTTTGCTTGGCTATTCTGTGATGTTGATACCATTTACCACTTTCAAGACAGTGCTCTGTTTCCAGTTTATATCTTTATGCATTGATAGGCCCCAAAACATATGAGGAAAACAGTTTGCAGATCTAATTGGGTTGCAAGATCAGTTTGTTTTTTTTATCTTGTTCTCGGGAGATTTATACCTTCTTGGCAGTATGCAAAAGAAAGACAGACAGACAGACTTGGCATCACTAGTTCACTTGGTTTTTTGAGTTTATGTTCTAAGGCCTTCCTTACAAAAAAGACACATGCACAAATAAAAATCTTTGGCAATGGGGTGTGAAATATGCTAGATGCTTATTCCTCCTGAAGTGATACACATTTCACTGGCATGGAGTTGTGCAGAATGTGCACTGCATGGATGGCTTCTTTGTAGCTCTTACATATATTTTGATTCTGATATTTTCATATTCTGATATTCTGCTAGTTGACCCAATATTTAGCTAAATCTGCCCTTAGATTCAACTCTCTTGCAGTTCCAGCCAAAGAGCCTAAGTTATGTAAGAGGCCTTTATTTTTGCTGCGTAATACTTTGGAAGTACCATTTAACTGGCAACATAACGTATCTCCTGCAAAAACTGCAAATATTCATATCTCATGAGAGATCTCACCAACACTAGGCAATTTGATTTTGAATTAATTTTATTTAACCTTTTCTTAAGTGTCTGAGGACTGTGTTACTTGGATGGCATTTTGGCTTCAGCTGAATTGGCTTGTTCCAGAATAAACTCTATGTCCTATTAAACCAAATTTGCATGTGGTTTGTCTTAACTGAGAAATGTTAAGAGGGAGTTTCTAGGCCAGTAAAACCAGCTGGTTGGGAGCTGCAGTTTCCTATGAATATTTGATTCTCTTTGGTCATCTTTAGAATCCGACTGTCCTGCCTTTATGCCGTGACTGAAGTTTGGACCTGTAGTTCAAGTGAACATCTTAAGCTATCGTTAGTCATTGTATACACAGTGTACTTTTTCCTTTGCCAAGTACTGGAAGATAATAAGTGTCTTAAATGAATGTTGTGGTGCATGAGGTCACAGTGAGCCCTTGCTCCCTAAGAGAGCAGTTTTAAATATACACAGAGATAGAGGAATGTTTGCGTTACCAGATCTTGTGGATCTTAGTTGGAGTGTCAGTGTTTGAGCATTTACCTTGTTCTGCAGGTGAAAGCTGAAGATCTGGGGGTGAGAATAGAGAACTAAGTAAATGACAGGTTGCCTTTTTGCTGTTAGTTACAGATCTATGTCTGCCAGGTTCTACATTCATGGTGACTGGAGCCATTCTGATTTAGAGCTGTAGTAAAAAAAGTAACTTTGTCAGACTTTGGCTCTCACTCAGCAAATACCACATCTTTCTTCTAGATATTGCTCTGCAAACTTCTGCTTCAAAGGATTGGGAGCATTTTGCAGCTCTGTTATTTCTCAGGTTTTTCTATAGGAAAGTTCCTTCCGTCTTTCCTTTCTTCATTCTTGCAGCAAGGTGTGTGCATTCTGTTGTTTCAGGAAGGTGTTTGTGTCCTTCTGGCAGGTGAAGGAAATGGGGACCACACAGGTTTTTTTAGCTTGGCAAGGAAGATCGGCCAAAAATTGGGGACTAAAGGTGAGAACAGCAGAGAAAGGATGAAGAGGAATGCAAATGTGATTCACCTCCCAGGATATGGTAAAAATGGGAGAAATCCTTGAAAACTTAACCACGTTTCTTGCTGAGGCCTGCAGACCAAAGGTGAAGCAGAAGGGAACAGGGTGTGGGTAGTTAGGAAAGATCCATTGCTTTCAGGTCCTGACTCCTGCAAAGCGGCATTGAGTATTCTAAAGGAGAATAGGGGCAACAATTGCTTCTCAGTTTTCTCCAGGCCTTGGAAACAGTATCTCTTTTTAATCTCTCTTTGCCATGTATATACCCTGTTAGATTGAGCCCGCTTCCCTTATCTTCTGTTTGCCATTCACATTTCTTCAGCAGCTCTCTCTTCCTTTCCATGCCACCCATACCTCTAGTTCATTGTGCCTCCTCTACTTCCATTTTTTCTTGGGAGGTCTCCTCCTCTTTCTCTCTCTTGCAACCTCTATGTTACTGTCTCCTCAGTTACTTCTCTCTCCCCTTTATGCCAGAGGCTTCCCCTCTACCATAAGCAGTACCTGCAGCTCAAGTGACTGAAAATAGCAGGGATTGCCTTGGTGTGTCAATGCCTTGTGGAGTTTTCTAGGAGCTACAAAATGTGGGACACTTGTGTTGGCTCAAGAGCAGCATCTGATCTGTTAAAGAGCTGCATATGGCTCTGAACCGCTTTTTGGTTTGCCTTGGTCTATGTGCTCTGTAGCACCTATTTTCCAATGCCTTTATTGGAGAACACAGTTATAGGACTCAGACCTCTCCTTGGATGCCTTCTCTCCTGCCTTGTTTCTTGATGCTGTATGGCAAAAACCAGGCCATGAAAGGAATAAGCAGCTTCATGCAGTTGCTTCTTCAGGTGTCACACCACTGAGAGTGGGTATTCAGGTATGGTGAAGGTGAAAGATCTTAAGTTACTTTGATTTATTTTAAATAATATTTCATTTTAGCAGGCAAGTGATCTCTGGTTGCCCTTTCCCAGTTTCTCCCATTCAGCCTCATTCGTATGTACGTGTGTGTATGTTTTGTTGACGTTGCTGCTGAGATTCTGTATCCTAGAAACAAGAAGTAAAACAAAACTCAGAAATCCACTGAGATTACTGCTGAACAGTACAAAGGGGAAAAGGGGAGAAAATTTTATGTCCATTTGAGACCCATGCCATATGCTTTGATTATGACTCCCCTTAGTTTGTTTATCTTAATTCATATATGTTTATATATGTGTATATATATCTTTTAAAAAATGGAAACAGCAAACTTTTCTCTTTTGGAAAGCTGTTGCCTTCCACAAGACACCATTTTCCTAAGTTGATGATCAGCCCATTGGTCTCTTTTCCTTGTAGAAAGGACAAGCCCTAAATGACAGCTTATAAAATAACCTGGTAGACTCCCTAGGTCCCAGCAACCTGTAAAAAGGAGGACAGGATTCTGCTTTGCATAAAAATTAGGCTCTCTTGCTCACTGGGAAGTAACTGGCTTCTATTTCCTGCCATTTAAGTTTTTACTGACACATTAGTGAATGTTACATGGGATTGTTCTCCTCTGTACTGTGCAATTCAAGACTTTACTACGGAGTAAATTAAGATGTTTAAGATGACCGTATATACTTGACTATAAGTTGACCTCATGTATAAGTTGAGGTTTTGGGGGCAAAATTATGGATTTTGATATGACCCTTGGATAAGTCAAAGGTAAAACTTAGAGACATGCAACAACAACAACAACAATAAAAGTTTATTTCTATTCCACTTTTCCAGTTCAGATCAAAGCGGCGTACAAATCCAGATAAAATTACAATAATCAATAAAACAGATAAAACAAGATATAAAACACCATATAAAACTAATACTCGAGTAGCTGAGTAGGGGAATCCAGAAAACCATAGCCAGAGTCGTTACCAAATAGAGGAGGGAAACCAAAGTCACATCTCATGGGGGGAAAAGCTTGGGAAAAGAAGAAGGTCTTGAGATTCTTCTTAAACAAGTCCAAAGATGTGGTGGAGCGGAGCTCATCAGGGAGATTATTCCATATTCTCGGGGCTGAGATTGAAAAGGCCTGTTGCGAGGTCCTCACATAATGCGCAGTTGGGACCTCCAGCAAGTTTTCCCCTGCAGACCTGAGTGTGTGGGGCGGATTGTATGGGGAGAGGCGGTCCTCCAAGTACCCTGGGCCCAAGCCATTTAGGGCTTTATAGGTAATAACCAACACCTTGTATTGTGCCCGGAAGCAAATAGGCAGCCAATGGAGATCTTTCAAAATAGGTGTTATATGGTCTGACCTGGAACCACCAGCGACCAATCTCGCTGCCATGTTTTACACTATCTGCAGTTTCCGGGTTTGGTACAAGGGTTGCCCCATGTAGAGCGCATTAGAGAAATCTAATCGAGAGGTTACCAGAGCGTGTACTACAGTTTCAAGGTCCCTTCGATCCAGGTAGGGTCGCAGCTGGCGTATCAGCTGAAGCTGATAACAAGTGCTTCTGACCGTCCCATCCAGTTGAGATGTCAATTGGAGCGACGAGTCCAGAAGCACTCCCAGACTGCGAACTGAGTCCTTCAGGGGGAGCGTGACCCCATTCAGGACAGGTGGACAAATTCCACTACCCGGGCCTAATGAACCTATCACCAGTACTTCCGTTTTCTCTGGATTCAGGCTGAGTTTGTTTTCCCTCATCCAGCTCATTACCGACTCCAAGCAGGCATTTAGAGGAGGGATGCCATCCCTAGTCACTGCATCAGTCGGAGACACAGAGAAGTATATTTGGGTGTCATCAGCGTACTGATAACACCGCGCCCCGTGACTCCGGATGATCTCTCCCAGCGGTTTCATGTAAATGTTGAATAGCATGGGGGACAGAATAGCTCCTTGAGGGACACCAGATGTAAGCGCCCTCTTATCGGAGCAAATGTCCCCCAGCTGCAGCATCTGGAATCTGCCCGAGAGGTAGGAACGGAACCACTGGAGCTCAGTGCCCCCGATGCCTAACTCCCTCAGGCGTTCCAGAAGGATACCATGGTCAATGGTATCGAAAGCTGCTGAGATGTCCAAAAGCACTAACAGGGACACGCTTCCCCTGTCCATGCCCAGACGGAGATCATCGACTAAGGCGACCATGGCAGTCTCAACTCCATAGCCCGCCTGGAAGCCGTTTTGAAATGGGTCTAGAAAATCCGTTTCATCCAAGAGTGCCTGGAGCTGGAAGGCAACCGCTCTCTCGATCACCTTTCCCCAAAAAAGGCAGCAGTGATACAGGCCGATAGTTATTATGAATCAGGGGGTCTAAGGAGGGTTTTTTCAGCAGAGGTTTTACAACTGCTAATTTCAGTGAAGATGGAAACTGTCCCTCTCTTACAGATGTATTAATTATGTGGTGCAACAAGGTTGTCACTGCAGACCCCCCCTGAGCTGCTAGCCATGAGGGGCAGGGATCGAGAGAGCATGTCATCTTCCTAACGCTTCCAAGGATCTTGTCCACTTCCTCGGTACTAACAAACTCAAAATGATCCAGTTTAATAGAGTCCACGGAAGCTCTGGACACCTCTCTTCTTGATTCTGAATAAACACTGGCGTCGAGATCAGCCCTTATCCAAGAGATTTTATCCGCGAAGAAGTTGTTAAATTTGTCACAGCAGGCTTTTGTTGGCTCTAAAATAGGGTTCAAGGGTGGGGGCAGATGAGTTAGCTCCCTCACTACCCTGAACAGCTCTGCCGGACGCGACTCTGCGGACACAATACGTGCAGCATAAAACGAATGTTTAGCTGCACTTATTGCCACTCCGTAGGTTTTCAAAAGAGACTCTAGGAGTGCCTTGTCGGCTAAGTGCTGATGTCTTCGCCAGTTGCATTCTAGTCGTTGCACAGCCCACTTCCTTTTCTTGAGATCTTCCGTATACCAGGGTTGTTTTTTGGAAGCAGGCCGGAGAACGATACTGTGTATAGCCCTGGAGAGATCAGTCTTCCAGATGTTAGTCAGGGCATCAACAGAGTCGCCGTCAGTTCCAACCATATACCCCTCTAGGACTTCTTGGAATCTTTTGGGTTCCATCAGCCTGCGAGGGTGGACCAGCCTAATAGGTCCTCCAACCCCGGGAGGGCTATAGGTAGAAGCCTTAAGCCGAACCTCAACCAGGAAATGGTCTGTCCATGACAGGGCAGAGATATTAGATACCTCTGCCCACGGAGTATCCGTGTCCGTACTGAAGATGACATCGAAGGTATTATCAGCACGATGGGTGGGCCCCGAGACCAGTTGAGACAGGCCCATGGCAGTCATGGTAGCCATGAACTCCCGAGCCGCACCTGTTGGAACATGACTGGCCTCGGAGGGGATGTTGAGGTCCCCCAGGACAAGAAGCCTCGGGGACTCCAACACCAGCTCTGAGACCAGTTGTGTCAGCTCGGCCAGGGAGTCTGTTAGCGCACGGGGTGGCCGGTAGACCAACAGAATCCCCAGGCTGTCTCTGGCCTTCAGGGTCAGGTAAATACACTCAATTAAGTCCGTTTTCCGGACATGTTTCCTGGTTAAGATTTAAATGATGAAGCAAAGGAAAACAGTGCCAAGGACCCCACAAAATTATGACAGGCATAACTGTTTTGGCTCACACTAAAGGCTGGATGAAAGAGCAAGTAGAGGGAGGTCAGTGCTTCTAGCACTCAGATTTCACTCTTGCCTTTCAACAGGAGATTAACCCTTTTTAATAAGAGTTAAGGTATAGTACAGTCTTCCCTCTGCATTCACGGCGGTTAGGAGTGAAGGACCCCTGTGAATCTGAAAAATTTGTGAATAATGGGGCGGGGGGGAATAGTGCGTGCACGTGTTTCCCTTCGAAAGCCTAAAACAGCTCTATGAAGCTATTTGAGGCACTGGAAGGCAGGGAAGTGTGTGCTGGCCGCTTCCTCCTTCAGTCCCAAGGCTTGAGAGAGGTTGGGAGAACTCTCCCAAACCTTGGGAGCAAAGGAAGGAGGATGCTTTGACCACTTCCTCCTTCCATTCCAAGGCTTGAGAGAAGTCCGGGGACCTCTCTCAGACCTTGGGAGCGAAGGAAGGAGGGTGCGCTGGCTTCCTTCTTCAATCCGAAGGCTTGAGGAAGCGCGGTTATTCCCGAGTCCCTAACTGTGTGTGCACATCCTTCTGGCTGTTCCCTCCGTCATCACCTTTTCCCTCACTGACGGGGAAAAACCTGGGAAGGACGGAGAGGGAGGAATGCATGTGCACACAGCTAGCGCCTCACAAATAACCAATCTGTGAATCCCAAAGCCGCAAATCCAGAGGGATGACTGTATTTACATCAACCCGTGGATAAGTTGACCTAGATTTTTGCAGTCAATTTTTTGACTAAAATTTCTTAACTTATACATGAGTATATACAGTATATATTTCCTTCTTCCTCACTCAACCTCTCCAGTTTACCATGAAAACTAGTGCTGATTATTTCCCTTTTCAATGTTGCATCAGTTTTGTACAATGCAAATGCCATAGGCCAGTTCTGCTCAAAGTAATGGACCACGGATCATTTCTAGTCCATGAGCTATCGGTTGAGGGTATGCAATTACCTTCAGGAAGGAAAAGAAAAGAAAAAATTTACATCATTGGACATAAATATAGCACTGGACCCTGGCACACTGGGGAAAATCCTGCTGGGACCCTATGTCAGATAGCTTAAGAAGCACATCCATAGATTAGAGATAGAGGATAGGAATGTGTGTGGGGTGTGTTTGTATATGAGAGAAAGACACCATGGAGAAGTAATTCAGCAGTAGTTTTCTCTAACAGTTTTGATGAGGCTACATTTAAGAGAAACCAAAAATGGTTTGAATTCAAAGATATGCCGTGTTAGTCTGTGGAATCAGTATGTAGATAGATCTTATAGCATCTTTGAGACTAAACTTCTTTCTTTCAGTTAGTCTCAAAGGTGTTACAAGATCTCTCTAAAATGGTTTGGTGAGTGAGTAGAACAAGTGCATATTTGGTGTGTTTGGGAAGACTACTCATGTTTGTTTCAATTTTCAGTGTTTTCTTGGGCCTGAGGAGGAAGATGAATACAAAGGCCTTGAGGCGAGAGAAATGGGAGAAGATTCAGAAGCAGGTTAGCTGACAGGGAGAACAAAGAGAGAACGAGGCATACAAGGGGAGGAGGTACATTTGGGAGTCTTGAAGCTGCTGAAAAAAACCTGATTGTGAAGACCCATGAGAGAAGTGATGTGGAGGTTGCTGAGGGGAGTTGACAGGGCTCAGAACCTAATTTGTTTTATTCTGTGTTTCCAGAGTGCAATTCAAACCATTATTTATATCTGTCAATATGTGTACACTGAGATCACTGTCACTGTCATGGCCATTAGTGCACTTTGATATTTTGCAATATGTTTGCTCATATGTGACTAGATGTTTGTTGAGGGAAGTATTTTTTTTAGCTCAGAAAGAAGTGTTAAAAGTATAACACTTACACATATGTGTGACGTTCATTTTCTGGCATTAGGACATTATGGCCAAAGTACATGAGATCTGTGTGCCTTTGTACTGTTCTGTTCAGGTGGAGAAGGCGAGATGGCTGTTTTAACCATTCTGCTCCCAGTAAGCTCATTGGTGTAAGAAACTGCATGGTTAGAGTGTTAATTAGGGCTTGGGAGATCCATGAGTCTCCTGTGAGCCATTAAATTCACTGGATATCCTTAAGCCAATCTCTTCTCAGCCTAACCCTGTGATAATCAAACTTTTTACCCTTGAGACTCTCCTTTACATCTACTTGCAGACTTCTCTCTCCCCCCTCCCCCCAATGTAGTATATGAATAAAATATTTTGTTTATTTAATGTGTTTTTTATCCTGATATTCATGTATATTATTATTCATAAAGTCAGTCCTCAATATCCATGGTTTGAATATATGTTCCAAAAAGCAAACCTTGATTTTGCCATTTTATATAAGAGACACCATTTTCCTATCCATTGTATTTAGTGGGACTTGATCATCCATGGATGTTGATATCCACGAGGAGTCCTGGAACCAAACACCAGTGGATACCAAGGGCCCATTGTATTGTAACATTTTATAAGGAAACAACATTGTTTGAATAAGAACAGTTTTATTTAAATAAATTCAATATTTAACTCAATTCATGGGTAAAAATTATGTATAAAAAGTTTGGAAAGAGGAGGAAGGAAGAGGGATCAGAGCCTTCAATCTTGTACCTCCCCCTTGAGCAACTCTCATGCCACCCCCAGGGGGTCCTGCCCTACTACTACTAATATTTATTTGTATTCCACTTTTTCACAAAGGAATCAAAGCAGATTCCAACAGTATAAATAAAGCATCAAACCATTAAAAATTACAATTTAAAAACTCCCAAACGTCACCCCTCTCCCCAATCATAAAAACAGTGATCAACCCCTAAAAAAGAGGGGGTCTGTGTTGGCAGGGGATAATCTAGCAATCTTTAGCCACTCATCCCCACTCCCCAACACCTCTGTTATCAAGTCTACATTGAATCTTCAAATTGAGCTTCAATATGACTTTCCTTGGACAGGGGTGGTTTTAGGACATGGACTGTGTGTTACCTCAAAGCAGATTGTTGGTGTACACCCACTGGACGTTGAAAGTGCAAGATTTTCCCCTATTATCTAAGTGCTTTTATCAGCAGGAACTGCAGAACTGCTGAGCAGAGCATGGAGTACCATGCAATCTTTCCACCCTCTTTCCTTGCCCAATTTTCCTTTCTAAAAATGATTTAGTTTGTCTTGCTTGGTATAAGCCTTCCAAACTTGGGCAGCTCTTTTCCCCTGAGTCATGGACTTCCAGGATCTGCTTTTGCTAAGCTTAGGAGGTACTTAGTAGGTCAGTCACCAGCCAAGCCAGCCAGAAAATGACAGCCATCTGTGTCACAGCCAAAGCAGGGGGGTGGGGTGGCAGGATTGGGAAGGGCTCAGTGTAAATCCAGCCAGAAATCTGCTTAGCACATATACAGATGAACACTCTCTCTGTGTGTGTGTGTGTGTGTGTGTGTGTGTGTGTGTGTGTGTGTGTACACACACACCTTCAAGTCTCATGTCAACTTACAGCAACCTCATGAACTTTTGCAGGGTTTTCCTAGGCAAGGAATATTCATACAGAAGAGTTAACTATAAACTGAATGAATGTTGAAGAGTTCTGTTTCTTTTCCTCCTTTTCTTCCTTTGCCTCCCCAGTTATGGTCTTTTCATTTCTTCATCCAGTTTCTTTTAGCTGCATGTGCCTATGTAGTAAGTCCATGGTATTGTTGTGTCCCCACCCTGGCCCCCAAATTTCCTTGCTTCTTTCCCTTCAGAATCTTGCCGTTTTCAGCTTTCCTGGTACGTACGGTAGATAATGAATTGCATAATGGGCAAAATATGAAGGATCAGATAGATGGAAAAAATGGTATCTTAGCCAAGTTTTAAGTTGTGTGCAGCACGTTTGTAGATAAGGATACATATTCCATAAGTCTTAAAAGCCTTGTGAGCACTTCATGTTACTTACTGTTAATACTTCACAAAAGTAATATCTTGCACAGCAAAAAACCCCCAAGGAAACAGATGTACATTTTGCTTGAGTGAGAGTGTAATATCACAAAGCAGACACCTCACAGAGAATTCAATACAGATTACATAGTGCCAATTTAAATACATTTTAAATGTTTAAATCAGGCAACTCGGCTGCTGCTGTCACTACCATAGCTACTACTATTACCACTTTAACAATAACTACAAAAAAACCACACATGTTTTTATTTCTGGTAAATGTTCTAATGGTGAAGCAGCTCTGCATTTCAAGCCAACTGTCTGAATCAGTTGGTTTCTTTTTCCCCTTGAGGGCCATTGTGAAAATTTTCCCCATAACATTTGAAATGAAAATAACTCAGTGGCCCCACTTTTCTGTAACACTGAACTGTGGTCTTGGAATTGTTATTTTTTGGGTTTTCTCAGGCCTTGGCCATTTTGGTTGGGGGATTATGGATATTACAGTTCCCAAAAGGAACTTTTCTGAGCAACCAGGTGCCTTCCATCAGTGATGGACTGCAACTCCTAGAATTTACTCAGCTTGCCTAGATTATAGGACATGTAGTTTGGTATTAATCTTTTTGTTTGTTCTGTTTTTCTTAATGCTTTTGTACACTACACCTATGAAAAGAAATCTGTACTTTATCAGTTTGAATAAATTTGTACATGGTATGATTTCTCAAGTTTGTTGTTATCTGCCCTCAAGTCAGTTCCAGCTCATGGCGACTCGTGAATGAAACATCTTCAAGAATCCCTATCTTCCAATGCCTTGCCCAGATCCTGCAAGCCCTTGCCCATAACCCCCCCGATCAAGTCTATCCATCTGGTTTGTGGTCTTTCTCTCTTTACCCTCTACCTTTCCTAGCATTATTGGTTTTTTTCTAGTGATCCATGCCTTTTCATTATGTGGCAAAGTACGATAGTCTCAACTTGATCATCTTTGATTCCAAGGAGAACCCTGGTCTGATCTGTTCAAGAACCCATTTGTTTCTCTTCTTGACTCTCCATGGTATTCTAACTACTCTTCTCCAGTACTCTGCTCACATTTCAAATGAGTTGGTTTTCTTTTTGTCTGCTTCTTTCACCGTCCAGCTCTCACATCTGTACATGGTAATCAGGAATACAGTGGCCTGAACAATTCTGACTTTAGTGCTCAGTTATATGTCTTTGCTCTTCAGTATCTTTTCCAGTTCTTTCATAGCTGTCCTTCCCATTCCTAGTCTTCTTCTTATTTCTTGACTTAGAAGCTTACCGCACAGGTCCTCCTGGGTCTGTTAAAATCGGTAAAATCCGTCCCCCACTCATTCCGTTTCCTGCTGGGCTGTTCTGAGAACATCCCTGAAGCCCAGTGCGGTAAGCTTCTTGGTCTCCATTCTGGTCAATGTTTGATCCTAGATATGGGAATTCTTTAACTATTTCAATTTCCTGTTGTCTAGATTGAATTTGTTTGTTTTTTAAATTAATCTTTATTCAAATATTTTATAGATAAGAATAAAAAACACACAAAAGCAAAAATACAAAATCAAACATGTAACAAACACATAACTAATTATTGACAATTTAACAAACTAACTTATTACGAACTAACATATAACAAGACAAATTGACTTCCAAGAGGACAGCGAGACACAAAGTTGCCAGGCTTTGACCATTAATACATTCAAATCAAATTCTCTTTACCTTCACTCCTTGCTTAACTAGGTTCTCTACAGTCCCTTCAAGAGGAGGTAAATAAAGAACCAAAATCATGATTGGACTCACTTACTATCTTATGTATATACTTTGAACTTATTTTTTAGCCTCACAATATTATATGTCAAGATTACTAAATCAACCATATTACCATTCAAAATTAGAGGCTATGTTTTCAACACAAATAAAGGACACTAACGGGTTCCACATTTTCTTGGTCTTTTCCCAATTGAGATTTTTGACATAACTGGTAAGTCTGTCCATTTGCATGAAATCAAGAAGTTTTATAATCCAATCTTTCTATGTGGGTTGAGCAGCACCCTTCCAGTGAGTTGCATAAACCATTCTGGCTGCAGAAATCATATAAAATAATAATTTCCCATGAGCATTCTCCAAATTAACATCTAAAATCATATTCAATAAGATCAGTTTGGGTTCAAATTTAAATTTACAGTTTAATATCAGTTGCATCTTTCCATGTACTTGTATCCAATATTTTCTGGCGAAGTCCAGTACCACCACATATGTA
Organism: Sceloporus undulatus; assembly: GCF_019175285.1. Taxonomy (NCBI): domain Eukaryota; kingdom Metazoa; phylum Chordata; class Lepidosauria; order Squamata; family Phrynosomatidae; genus Sceloporus; species Sceloporus undulatus. The sequence continues at coordinate 319,382,016 of NC_056522.1, read as the reverse complement.
TGAATGATCCCTGTTCCTTCCCACATTTCCAACATTTTGGGCTTACATTTTTATATATTTTAGAAAGCTTCAGGTAAGTTAAATGCCAGCGATACTGCATTTAGATTGAATTTGTGTATTTCTTCTGTGGTCATTATTTTTGTTTTCCGTATGTTCAACATCAGACCTGTTTTTGCACATTCCTCTTTGACCTTCCTTATTAGCTGTTCGAATTCCTGAATATTATAATATTGTGGTGTTGTCTCCATATCTTAGGTTGTTAATGTGGCTTCCTCCTATCTTAACTCTTCCTTTTTCTGTTTCTAATTCTGCTTTTCTTATTATGTTTTCAGCATATAAGTTAAACAAGTAGGGTGATAGGATGCAGCTTTGCCTGACCTATTTGCCTATTGGGAACCAGACTTCAACACCGCAGCCCAGGAACATCAAGGCCCTCCCCAACAAGTAGACTAGAAGGCTACTGATGCCACCGATGGGGACAAAGCAGGAGGAGGGGAGGATGGGAAAAACATCTACTATAGAAGTGTAAAAAGGAAAGGGAAAGAGAATTGAGGGAAGGAGGGAAAACATCTAGGAGTGTAAAAAGAAAAAGAGAATTGAAGGAGGGACTAACAGGCATAAAATATAGGCACAGCTACTGGGCTGCAGCAATAGTGGTGGGTGACACTGAAGTCAACTCTCACAGAGAGAACAGTAGTGTCAGCATAGCTGACACTTGTCAGCACTGGGCGAAAGGAGGCAAAAGGTGTCCCTCCTTACGAGACTATTTCACCAAGAAGACCCTTTATGTGAGACAGCTCAAAAACCAACAATTAGAGATGGAGAGGCCAGACAGAAAACATGTCCAATAAAACTAGCATTATTAGAAGCAACACTACACATGTAATTGGAACATGGCACGTGAGAAGCATGAGCCAGGGAATACTAGACATAGTAAAGAAGGAAATGGAACACATGAATATAGCAATACTATGAGTGAGTTAGTTAAAATGGACAGGAATGGGTCACTTTCACTCAGACAACTATACAGTAATTATTCAGGAAGTGAAAAAACAAGAGGAAATGGTATGGTCTTCTGTTAAAATTACACATAAACATTAGGATACAATGCATTATCCCCAGTACAGTGTACTTAGTTACAAATTTTGTAACTAAGGATCGACAAAGGTCGAATTATTATCAATAAGGCTTCAAGGTAAACCTATAAACATCACAATAATCCAGGTATATGCATGAACTACAAATGAAGAGGAAATTGAGAGATTTTGAAATTGGCAGCATATCATCACAAGATTTCACACTAATCATTGGCGAGTTGAATGCTAAAGTTGGCAACAAATAACAAGAATAAACAATAGGAAGATTTGGACTGGGAACAAGTAATAAAGCAGGAGAGCATCTGATAGAATTTTGTGAGGCCAATAGTCTATTCATTGCAAATACAGTACCTGCTTCATACAACCAGATAGAAGATTATACACCTGGACATCACCACATGATAAATACAAAAAAACAGACTACATAATTAGAAGTAGAAGATGGAGAAAATCTAGCCTTGTGGCCAAAACCAGACCAGGAGCTGATTGTGGCACAGACCACAAACTGCTCATAAAAAAGTTAGAGTTCAGCTGAAGAAGAAAGCAAAAATCATCATTATACTAAAATATGACCTGAATAACATTTCAGGTGAATTCAAAGATACTGTAAGAAACAGATTTGAACTACTGAGTATAATTGACTAGGAACCTGCAGAACTGTGGACAGAAGTCAAGGACGTAATTAAGGGTGAATGCAAGAAAACACTAGCAGTGGCCAAAAAGAAAGATAAGAAACAATGGATGACAGATGACACACTTCATGCAAAAAAAGAAAGGAGAAAGGCAAAAGCAAAGGGAGATAGGAACAAAGCCAGAAGTTTGAACACAACTGTTCAACGCCTGACACGCAGGGATAAGGAGAAATACTACAATGACCAATGCAGAGAAATAGAAGACAACAACAAAGAGGGAAGAATGAGAGACCTATATCAAAAAATTTGAGAAATTAAAGCCATGTTCAAACCGAGGGACAGGGATGCTCTGTGGAGAAAAAAAGAACACAATACAGGAATAATAAG
>NC_056522.1:319351051-319379890 GCF_019175285.1 Sceloporus undulatus | reverse complement strand
AAATAAAAAGATGCTGGAGGCAATACACATGATGATAATAATAATATGTATTATTATTATTATTATTATTATTATTATTATTATTATTATTATTATTATTATTATTATTCCTGCCTCTCCCTGTGGATTGAGGTGGAAGTAAAACAATCAATTTAAAATTATAGTTATACAAAACTGTATAACATTATACAAAAGAGATGAGGGAATGAATGATATTTGGAATGAGGAGCCATATGAAGATGAACCCCAAATTCTGAGAAGTGAAGTGGGATCTGGAATAAATGAAATGGGAAAAAATAAATCACAGGGAATAGATGATATCCCAGTTGAACTGCTACAGTGCCTACAGACATACAACTTTATGCTAACTGAAATATGTCAACAAATACCGAAAACAAAGCGGTGGCCAACAGACTGAAAAGGAGATACAAAAGACTGCAGCAATTATAGGACAATAGCACTGATCTCACATGCAAGCTAAATAATGCTCAAAATTCTACAGCATAGACTCCAACCATACATATAATGGAGAGAGAAATTTCAGACATGCAAGCAGGATTCACAAAAGGAAGGGATACTAGGGACCACATTGCAAATGTACAATTGCTAATGGAACACACTAAAGAATTCCAAATACAGTGTGCCCGCGCCATCCGCAGACTTCAGCGTATGTGCTCAAGCCGTGGCACGCGCGCGGGGCGGAAGGGGCGGCGCGTCCCATTCAATTGAATGGGCGCGTGTACCTGTGGTGCCCCGCGTGCGCCCGCGCCGCCGCGCACGAGCCCCATTGTTTCCAATGGGGCTCGAGCATAGGCGGAATTTGCTTTATGCGGCGGGATCCGGAACGGATCCCCTGCGTAAGGCGAGGACGCACTGTAAGAATCAGCATGTATTTCATAGACTACAGCAAAGCATTTGATTGTATAGATCACAAAAAAATTATGGAATGTAGAACTGCATATCAGATAAACAGTACATGGATCAGCACGACATTGTACTGATGACACATTGGTTGCTCCTATTCACTTTTTCCCTTCTCAGTTTCCATAATAGACCACAGCCCTATAGTCAGTTTCCCTGGCATTTGGGAAATAAAATGTGTGTTACCATAGGAATACATAAAGAATATCACAAGTATAAATGTATAGGAATTCAAAGAGCTGGATCTGCTTATGATTTGTTTTATGCTTTCATTAAAAAACAAAACAAAATATGGCACAATTCACTTGGTTCTTAAAAAAACAAGACAAAATGCAATATGGCACAAATTTGTGACCTACAAAACAAAATGATCTAACTCCCTAACTAATCATGGTAGTATACCATGTACTTGACTGCTCATATTTCCTTGCAATTCTAGTTAGGCAGCAAAACAAGATTTTTTGGTCAAACCCTGATTTGGTGAGTAATAGAGTATTCCAGCTCAGGATTGATCTGATGTGTAAGAGGAAAATCTAAAGCCACCAGAAGCTTGTTCTTAGCTCTTTAAGAATCACTTCTGTTCCAAAAATAAAGTTTAAGTACTGCATGATGGTTACCTACTACAGTTGGCCCTCCATTTTCACAAGTGATCCGTTCCAGACCCCCCCATGAAAACAGAAGCTTGCGCATATTCAAGCCCCATAGATTGGAATGGGGTGCGTTCCATTGAAAATAGCGGAGATCACCCCTCCACACATTTTCAAGATCGCGGATCTCAGATCTGTGAGTTAGGAGAGGCGACTGTACTTATAATTCTGTATTGGTTACATTTTATGCTTCACCCTTAGTATAATTTTTGTAAGAGGACTACTGTTCTTCTGCCAGTCAAATCCTCTCAGTAGTTTGTTGCATTAGTCAAAGGCAGTTATATTTAATCCAGGCTTTAGATCTGGGATCTATTCCCATCAGAAGTCTCAATTGGCCAGGTTGAGCTAGAGGGAACAGGAGCTCAACAGTATCACCCATAGGAAACATATTCAGGGCAACCTTGTTAGCTATACAGCAAAATAAAGCAAACTTCACAAAAAAGTGGTATCTTTATTGCACAAAACACATCGTGCAAGCTTTTGAAGTCTCACTGGCTTCTTAACAAAACAAAACATGTTTTAAAAAAGCTTCCAGGGGAGGAAAAGGAAGAAAAAGTGACGTTGGAGTCACAGGCCTACAGTTTGTATCAGATGCATTTTGTTGTTTTGTTGATTTGGAGGAATCTCAGTGCAGGCAGAGGCCACTCCCCTCTTGGCCATACAGGGATCGAGACAAAGAACAGTAAAATTTAATGCTAATGGAGTTTAAATTTAACTAAACCAATTGAACAACAACAGAAATAACATCTGATACAAAATGTAGGCCTGTGACTCCAATGCCACCCCACCCGCCTTTTCCTTTTCTTCTCTTGTATGATTTCTTAAACATATTTTGTTTAATGAAGAAGCCAGTGGAGCTTTGAAAGTTTGCATAATGCGTTTTGTGCATTTTGGTTGGCCAATAATGATCATGTTTTAGAGGTAAAGTGTTTAGTTGTTGCTGTTTTAAGAGTGCAGTAGAGTGTGGAGAGATTTAAAAAACAAGGTGAATTTGGCCTCTTGTTGAATGCATTCTCTATAGTGCATGTGTGCAATTTGCTGGGAAATATTCAAGGCAGAGCCTTAGGCAGGGCATATTTACTATAGAAGGTAGCATTAATAGTCCTTTCATTCATAACACGGATGCTGTGATTATAATAACTTTTCCTGCAGCTGGTCTGGGTTTTACCCTGTGCCAAAAGAGAGCAACACAAGCTGCCAGTGTTTTAATTTGGAGGGCAGCAAAATGGAATAGAAGCCATCAATGAGCCACAAATAAAATGGAGCTATTGACAGTTAGCTGAAGCAGTTATTTTCCTGCCTCTGATTCATCTTAGTGCAAAAAGGAAACTTGCTAGTAATGAGGCAGGAGGAAGAAGTCTGTATAAAATAAACTACCCTTCTATAATGTAATTGAGTGAGTAATGATATTACCCAGTAAACAAAATTTCATGGAAATGCTGTCTTGAACAAATTTTCCTATTAAAATAAAACCTTTTTGGGCTGGAATGGCATGCTTTGCTATAAAAATTAACCTCATGTCTGATATAGTGATATGTAAATTGCCATAAATGGAACTCTTTTAAATTAATAATTTGAGGGAGTTTAATAAATATGATTTCTTACCTCTCACTTGAAACAATTACATAGAGATCCAATGTTTGGAGCTTGCATTTTAAATATTGTAACTTGAGATTGGGGTGGATTGCAGTTGTTTGTGTGTTTTTAAAGATGACATTATTATTATTATTATTATTATTATTATTTATTTATTTATTTATTTATTTATTTATAAAGCGCTGTAAATTTACACAGCACTGTACATACAATCATTTTAATTGGACGGTTCCCTGCCCTCAGGCTTACAATCTAGAAAGACACGACACAGAGGGAGTGGTGGTGGGGAAGGGGCATCTCTAGTAGGATAATACATATAAAATACATAGCAATACAGGAAATGATTCAATAAAACAGGCAAGAAAAGAACATCAAATAGCAAGTGACAATTATGCAATGCCTGGGAATGCTGCCCTGAACAGAATGGTCTTCAACTCCGTTTAAGAGACAGGGATCAATAGCTCTTGAAAAATTGGCCAATTTGGTTATGGTGGACTATTGCTGATGAGAGCCTCTTAACTGGAGATTCCTAGGACTTAATTTTGGGTCCGTCTACACATAAAGCAAGTGTTCTACCACTGCACCAGCAGTGGGAGTCAAAGGCCCCCTAAATGTTAAGCTACAACCTCTAGGCAGTATAGCTAGTGGTAGGAATGCACGAAGACCTAGTCTTATAACATCTGGAGGGCTACATGATTCCACCTGTACACCGTACACTGGAGTGTCCCTTTTTTTCTGAAACACACCTGGGTATGTTTCAGGATGATAGAACTAGAAAGGACGATGGTTGTCATTTAGTCCAACCCCATGCCATGCAAGAATACACAACTAAAGCCGTCCTGGAAGAGGCCCACCCAAATTATGTTTAAAAATTCCAAAGATGGAGAGTTCACCACTATGTGAGGCAATCTGTTCTATTATCAAACACTGTTACAGTCAAGCACTTCTTCTTAATGGTTAGCTGGAATTTATTTTCTTTCTTTTCTTTTCTTTCTTTCTTTCTTTCTTTCTTTCTTGTAATTTGAATCCATTGGTTTGTGGATTCTCGGGAACAGTAGAAAACAACCTTACCCCATCTTCTACATGACCTCTCTTCAGGCAGCTCTCATGCCACCTCTCACTCTTGTCTTGTTTTCTCTTCTTTACTCCATGGTAAGCATACACAGCTCTCTAAGTCATTCCTCATAAAGCTTGGTTTCCAGACCATTGATTATCTGGTTGCTCTTCTCTGGACACATCCCAACTTGGTCAATATCCTTCTTAAACTGTGGTGCCCAAAACTGGACTGAGTATTCCAGGTGCTGTCTGACCAAAGCAGAGCAGATAGAGACTACTTTTTCTTTTAATCTGGACACTACATACCTGTTGATGAAGCCCAGAATTGTATTGGCTTTTTTGCCCGCTGCAACACACTGTTGACTCATGTTTAGCTTGTGATCTACAAAGATTGCTAGATCCTTTTAACATGTATTACTTTCAAGCCAAGTATGACCCATCTGTATTTGTGCATTTCAAATTTCCCACTTAGATACAATACCTTACATTTATCTCTGTTGAAATGCATTTTGTTAGTTCTGGCCCAGTTACCCAATCTATCAAGATCATTTTGATCCCTGTCTTTTAGAGTATTAGCTGCTACTCTTAAGTTTAATGTCCCCTGCATATTTGATCAGCATTCCTTCTATTTCACCATCTAATTTATTTATAAAGATGTTATTTTGTTGCCCCAGAAGTGATTTTTCAAAAAACAAATGGGATTGAACCAGATTTTGGGGCAGGTCAGAATTATGCATCAAACTTAATTTGGTTTTGGAAGTTAAGCAGTTGTTGATGATAGCAGCTATGGAAGAAATGATCCATTGTGCTTTCACAGATAGCATTGAGAAAGTTTGATCATCAGTAATATTGCATAACCTCCTGGGAGATCCCCCTTTCTCCAAAACCATGACCCATTGGGAGACATACTTGAACATAGATCCCTGGAATATCTAAGATGAAGCTGGCAGTCTTTTTGCTATCATTCTGTACCATTCTGCCATGTAGTGTATAGCCAGGACAGATCTACTTCCCTACCCAACAGGCCCAAAGAAAAATGGAGAAAGGGCTGCTGTTGAGATCTTCTTAACTGTAGGTTGCCTATGCTTGCTTGCTTATTTGTTTTGCCATGGGAAACACTGTTTAACAAAAAATAGGTAGATACTTTAATCATAGACTGCTTAGGTTACTGATTAGCAAAGTTCAGTATGCTGTAAGTATGTGGATACATAGACTACATTTTATTTCATTCTGCAGTACCATGGTACCAGCAAAAAAGTGTCTAATGGAAGCATTTGGAAATGTTTTCCAGAATCTGAAAGGCTATGTTTTTTTTTTTAATTCACCCATGAATGTTTTCTTTGCCTCCACAAAAATCAAAATTTGCAGTTCTCATACTGTCTCATACGCCTGTTTCTTTCTTGGGGTAAGGTTTCCTGGTTGCATGCAAAAGTTATGTGCGAGGAGTGAAGTTTCCTACTAAGGTTGTAAGTGCCCTGTCTGTGCAGGTAATGACCTGTTCTCGCTCTGCTTCCTTGCCTCAGAAGAACCTGCCCCCCTTGGGAGCTGTTGTACCATGTCTAATACAGTGATTTGTTCTGGAGCCAAGTTTAGAGCTTGCATAAGTTCAAGCAAAGGAAAAATTCTCCCTGAGTTTGGGAGAAAACCTGAATTCCACGTGAATGAGTGGAACATGACTTTTTGTAAAGGGAGGTTCCTAAGAATATGTCGGGCTTTGATTTAAAACAACCATTTGCTATAAAAAGCAACTAGAAACCTACTTATGATTTATAATGGAAGAACAAAGTTCTTTATTTTTCTTTTTTTTATGGCCTTCTGGGGAATTTTACATGGTTTCTAAATGTTGAGATTTACCTCTTTGCAGAAGACATGGGTGTTTGAGTAGGATGCTTTTGGTGTGGGAGCATCCACATTGGAAATACATGTGTACATAATTCTTGCAAGTTTAGTGCACCATGGAAGTACTCCATCCATCCTCTTACACAGAGCCTTTTGCTGATGTTTAGATGGGTGTGGGAATAATGTTCTTTTAGTTTAGAATATAAACATAATTTGCCTAGAACCGCTTGGATGCTCCTTGGGTAACAGTGAAGGAATTGTCCCTCCATTTCCTGTTCTTAGCATTTTTTGTTTGGTCCTTCTGTATCAGTCACCGGAAGCCACTTTTCAACTGAAGCCTATTTGAATTCAGAACTTTGGAAAATTACTTTTTAAAAAGCTATAACTCCCAATCCCCCTGGAAATAATAGACCATAAAAATATTGTCCCTAAGTTCTGCTTATTAGTATGTGGGGAGTGCATCGTATTATTTTGTTTTTCTAGTAAGGGGAGGAAGCAAAACTTGGAGAAGATAAATACCTGGGCAATTTGGGGGAGAGGGGAAATAACCCAGACATATAGTGGAGACAGCCCATCCCAAATACTTTGATCCATGAACTGTGGTGGAAGATGAGGGTTGGGGGCAGAGAGAGAACAATTTATTGTATAGTTGAAAATCTTTATACACATCCCTTTTGAGGTACACCTGTCTTCATCCAAAGTTGCTTTGAGGATATGTAGATTTAAAATTATCCAAGGGTCATTCTTGGTCCTCATAGCTTGACTCCTTGCAGCTGTGTGGAGAGAGAAGTTTTAGGTAGAGTTGGCAGCAATTCCTATGGCTGTAACTAAAATGGGGAATGGGGGGAGAAACCTCATGAAAACTATAGTGGCTTGGAAAGAGATAGAAAAGTGTTTATGTGGTTGTTTTGACCACACATTTAAGTTTGTCTGTTGCTGTTCCTCTAGTCTATAAGGAGAAGGTCAGGAATGCCTCAGTAAGGAATCTATGTTGATTGAATCAGTGTTCTGGAATTCAGGATCAGATTAATGTCCCAGCATCCTATATCTGACATTGGCATTTGAAAGAAAACCTTAACATTACACCCCAGCTTTTGATGAGGGCTTCCAGCAGTCTATGGTTTGTCAGCAGTCTTGAAATGGAATATGCATGGCATGACCATTGTTAGAAATATCTGTTGAATTGTACAGAAGATATAAGTGGAAAGATCAATGCCATCTGAGGTATTTGAATATTGTGTAGTAAGCCTAAGCTGTACAAGCCAGGCGGATTCATTAACTTTTAATTATGTTGATATTACATTCTGCGGTTGGGAGAGCAGGGTATAGCTGAGATAAAATCTTATTCTGAATAAAATCGATTAGTTTTTAAAGTGACAGAAGACTTTTTGTTACTGATTTTGGTTTTATGCAATAAAGTAACTCACATACAATTTCTCCTCAAATATAATAATTTAAAACAATTTTAACCAGAAGACAATACTACTTGGCTTAAAAACATATAAAGGCCGAGAAAGAAGACTGAGAGAATAAAAGGACATAATGCTTAAACATCCCATCATATTGTAAGCATTAGTGAGAAAGGAAAACTTCTTTTGAATTCAGACAGATTGTATGGGCTCTTAAAACACACCTTATTACAGTTACTGAAAGACCTTGTACAGTGTCAGAGATACTCTTCCATCTTGGTATCTCTGACTCCTAGCTGCAAACTGTTTAAGTTTTAAATGGATACAGTACCTTTGGGTGTTGACTTAGCACTGTTCTGGAATGGTTGCATGCAAAAGATGTAGTATTAATTTTAATTGAAACAACCGTGGCAGTGTTACGGTACTTTACTTCCTTAGCTGCCATTTATACAAATACTCCCATGTACTTTTTTTCTTGCTAGAACGATTGCCTCTCCTGCACTATAGAGAGTTTATGTGGTACGTACAATTTCCCATGTGGTTTATTTAATTGAATGAAAGCCTGGAAAGTTAAATCATTTAACACATTGCCTGTCTTAATATCTCCTTCCCGGCTTTCTCGTGGTAAGCTGTTAAAGAGGAGATTCCTGTTTCCTATCCCCAGCAGTTCTTATTTCAAGTTTTTGAAACTGATTGACAGTTTCCCTTTTGGTGCAATAATAGGAAGAGCTCTGGATTTAGCCATTTGGTGTTGGAGCAGGGAAGGACTATGCCTGGGATTCTCAAGCTGATTGTGGTTTTGTGCACAGAAAACTGAGGCATACATGTTTTCAGGACAAGAGGTGTTGGTTTGGGGAAAGGATCAATCTACCACCCCTAGTGTATCTGCTTGTGGCTTCTGTTCTCCCAGTAAGCTACTACAATACTTTGTCCCACTTCCTAATGGGATAGGACAGCTTCTTTTTCTCTCTCATTGACCCCATGAACCTAGCCAATTAATGATCACTTAGTGAGTGACTTGGACTAGTCAATCTATATCTAGACCATGATGCTACTGTGAGTCAGAATAAAACCTCTCCTTCACACATTCTAATCTCATTTCTTCCTCTCCTCCTCCTTTGCAACAAGTAACCAAATTGCATGAACTCTTAACCCCTCTAATACCTTTTTCACGTGCAAGTGAGAGAAGAGGTCTACCTGGTGTAAGTTAAGCCTCAGCGGTATTTTCTGTGCTCCCATATTAAACAAGGGCTTGCCTTCTTGCTGTGAAAACAGTTCAGAGATGCAGTCAAATTTTGGAGCAGGTTACAGTAGCAAGTCTTTTCACCAAGGGAAACATTTTGTTCATAGTTGAGCAGAATTTCACTAATGGTAGTTCTTATGATTCTAAGTTGCCATTCTGTGTGTTTCACTAATTGATTTTATTAAGGTTGCTTGCTTGGAGTCTTTGGTATGTAGTGGGATACAGAATAGATTAAAAATAAAATAAATATTTGTCACTCTCATTCTGGGATGCTGGATAGGTTATATTCACAATCTCATTTTTTTTGGTGATATCACTAGCTGCAGTGGGACAATGCTACACCTGTAGTGGAAGCATTAATTTCTCTTTAGGGTTTTCTGCTGCTTTCTGCACAATTATTTCACAGATTTGCTTCCATTACTCTGTTTGCTGAAGATCATGTGTGCGTACTTGGTGCAGATGCCACCTGGATGATGTTAAAATCAAACTACCTGTGGGGCATTCCTTATTGTGAAAACATGTTTGCATAAGCTAGGATGTACTTTATTTTAGGAACCCCAACTCCTCCAGGATTGATGGGTGTATGTTTATCTCATGAACTAATGAAATTAAAGCAACTACAGAATTTTTAAAATTTTCTTCTTTCTTTGGAAACACCCCCCCCCCCATTTTTCTTTATGCTTTATGCTTGCTCTTTATGTTTGCTTTATGATAGATTTATGCTTGCTAATGTTTTGCTGATATAGCTCTTTCTGCTCCTGCATCTTTAGGTGCATTGCATAGAACAGACCTCTGTATTGTTACTGGATGGGTTGTGTTGAAGCAGACTTTAGTCTGAGTAGTGTTGAGAATCTGTAAAGAAAGTCCAGTTACAGAATGGGGAAAGATTTGGGTTGAAAATTACCTATCAATAAGAACCCATGAAAATGCAGAAAATCATTATCATAGCAAGTTTCTTCAGTGCTGCTTGTATTATCCAACACCTCCTTAACTTTTAATACTCTGCACTGAGATCATAGAAGCATCTTTAGCGGAACAAAGACCTCTTCCCAAAGCCTTTTCAGTTCTCTTGCTGATTTGGCACTGAAAATGAGTGTGGGCAATGACTGGGGACTTCTGTGAATGTTGTTATATGGGAAGAGCAAGGGTAATGCTGTGTTTTAACATGCTGGTTGAATACTGGGGTTTTACTGTGATGTGCTATAGCAAGCACATAAAATGTAGAAGTAGAGCATATTTAAGAGCCAGCATGGTGAAGTGATTGGAGCGTTGGATTAAGACACCGAGAGACCTGCATATCAATTCCCACTGAGCTGTGAAACCCACAAGGTGACATTGGGCAGGTCACACCCTCTCAGACTTAAATAAAGCAATAGCAAATCACCTCTGAATAAATGTCACCAAGAAAATTCTATGGACCTTATCACATGCAGGGCAAACGTGGTCAAAACATCATCGTGGTCAAAACAGCACGCCCCCTCCGCCTCCTCACCGGACCACCGCTGCCAGAGCCGCGTTTCTGCCGGGCGGCCTCCTCCCGGGGTGTCGGAGGTGCGCAACTGCGCACCGCCCTGGGAGTGCCGCCCACGGACTGGAAAGGGGACCACTGCGGGACTCTGTTTGGCTGGCCTTGGCGTTTTGCGGCAGCCGGAGAGAGGGCACTTTAAGGAACACCTGGGGGGAAGGCAAGGAGGAGGCCCGCCGGTGAGAGCGGCGAGCATAAAAGCCGGGAGACCGGACCTTCCTGCCACCCCCCTCCGCCTCCTCACCGGACCACCACTGCCAGAGCCGCGTTTCTGCCGGGCAGCCTCCTCCCGGGGTGTTGGAGGTGCGCAACTGCGCACCGCCCCGGGAGTGCCGCCCACGGACTGGAAAGGGGACCGCTGCGGGACTCCGCAGCGATACCACCGCGCAGCTGCGCAACTGCGCAGCTTTTATAGGGCTTAGGAGGCTGTGTGTTAGCCATAGAGCAGAGGATGCCTGAGGTGGCTAACCTCTGCTCTTTCAATTGCTGGAGAAGGTTGGGGGGAAGTTATGGATGTGGGGGATGCATGGGCTGGGGAGGAGGGGGATAACATCGTTACGAGCGGAGCTCCTATTGAGGTAGTGTGGGGCAGGGGGGAGGCATGGCGGTGGGAGAAGGGACTTGCGTTCCAGGGGAAGGCGAGATCGATGCATCATATCTGTCTCCCCTTCCTGTCCCCCTCCCAACCTACGGGACCTGAGGGTCACTCCAACCGTGCCACAAACCCTGTCGCTGCTCCTGTGCAATGCCAGATCGATTAACAACAAGTCCCACATCCTCCATGATCTGTTGGAGGATCATAACTGCGATCTGGCTTGCATTACCGAGACCTGGCTTGGGCCTGAAGGAGACGCTGTGTGGGCTCAGGTCCTGCCTGCTGGCTTCTCGGTGAAGGACTAGCCCAGGTTAGGTGGGCGGGGGTGTGTGTGGCCTTGATACATAAGAACACCTTGTCCCTCACCAGGAACCACATCCGACAGACGTCCTATATCGAGTGTATTTACCTGACCCTAAAGGCGAGGGACAGTCTAGGGATTCTGTTGGTGTATCGGCCACCCCGTGCGCTAACGGACTCCCTTAACGAGCTGACACAGCTGGTCGCTGAACTGATGCTGGAGATGCCCAGGCTACTTGTCCTGGGTGACTTCAACATCTCCCTCACGGCCAGCTATGTTCCATCCGGTGCGGCTCGGGAATTCATGGATACCATGGCGGCCATGGGCCTGTCCCAGCTGATTTTGGGTCCTACACATTTCGCGGGTAATACTCTTGATTTGGTCTTCTGTTCGGATGCGGAAAATCCGTGGGCGGAAATAACTAATATTTCCCCCTTGTCATGGATGGATCATTTCCTGGTGGAGGCAAAAATCAAGGTCTCTACCCAGATCCCCCCCAGGGGTGGTGGACCTATTAGGATGATCCACCCTCGAAAGCTGATGGAACCCAAAAGGTTCCAGGAAGCCCTAGAGGGATACATGGTTGGAAGTGACGGCGACTCTGTTGATGCCCTGACTGGTATCTGGAATACCGGTCTCTCCAGGGCTATACACAGTATCGCTCCCAAGCGCCCTCTCAGACCCGCTTCCAAGCATAAGCCCTGGTATACGGAAGATCTCCGGGCAAGGAAGCGGGAACTGCGACGGCTAGAGTGCCGTTGGCGGAAACACCTTCGCTTAGACGACAAGGCTCTCCTAGACCAACTGTTAGAGGACTACGGAGAGGCGATACGAGCAGCTAAGAACTCGTTCTATGGTGCTCGTGTCGCGTCCGCGGAGTCGCATCCAGCAGAGTTGTTCAGGGTGGTCAGGGAGCTGACTCAGCTCCCTCCCGCCCCGAACCAGATCCTTGAAACTTCTAAGGCCTGCTGTGACCAATTTAATAACTTCTTCGCGGATAAAACCTCTCGGATAAGAGAAGGTCTTAACGCCTACATTCAAGCAGAACCTAGTGTAGAGGCGTCCAGAGCCTCCGCAGACTCCATTAAACTGGATCGGTTTGAGTTGGTAAGTACCGATGATGTGGACAAGATCCTCGGAAGTGTTCGGAAGACGACCTGCTCTCTCGATCCCTGTCCCTCATGGTTAGCGGCCCAGGGGGGACCGGCGGTAACTTTATTGTTACGCCGGATTATTAATACATCTTTGAGGGAAGGGCAATTTCCATCTGTTTTAAAATTGGCCATTGTAAAATCTTTATTAAAAAAGCCCTCCCTCGACCCCCTGGTACATAATAATTATCGGCCAGTCTCGCTGCTGCCATTTTTGGGGAAGGTGATCGAGAGGGCGGTTGCAATCCAGCTTCAGGCGGTCTTGGATGAAACGGATTATCTGGACCCATTTCAAACTGGCTTCCGGGCGGGTTACGGGGTTGAGACGGCCATGGTCGCCTTGGTCGATGATCTCCATCTGGGCATCGACAGGGGAAGCGTGTCCCTGTTGGTGCTCTTGGACATCTCAGCGACTTTCGATACTATAGACCATGGTATCCTTCTGGGGCGCCTGGCAGAGGTGGGAATCGGGGGCACTGCACTCCAGTGGTTCCGGTCCTACCTCTCTGGGAGGTCCCAGATGGTGCAGCTGGGAGACGTGTGCTCCGATGAGAGGGCCCTTAAAACTGGGGTCCCTCAAGGAGCCATTCTGTCTCCCATGCTATTTAACATTTACATGAAACCGCTGGGAGAGATCATCCGGAGACATGGGGCGCAGGGTTATCAGTACGCTGATGACACCCAAATAATTTTCTCTATGTCTCCGACTGATACAGTGACTGAGGATGGCGTCTCTCCTCTCGTGGCCTGTCTGGAGTCAGTAATGGGCTGGATGAGGGAAAACCGACTCAAGCTGAATCCAGAGAAAACGGAGGTACTTGTGATAGGTTCCCCTGGTCCAGGAATGGCGGTAGTTCCACCTGTCCTGAATGGGGTCACGCTTCCTGTGAAGGACTCTGTGCGCAGTCTGGGGGTGCTTCTTGACTCGTCGCTTCACCTGACTGCTCAGGTGAATGCGACGGTCAAGAACACCTGTTATCAGCTTCGGCTTATTCGCCAGCTGCGCCCATACCTGGCCCAGAGGGACCTTGAAACAGTAGTACACGCTCTGGTAACCTCGAGATTGGATTTCTGCAACGCACTCTACATGGGGCAACCCTTATACCAAACCCGGAAGCTACAAATAGTACAGAATATGGCAGCCAGGCTGGTCACTGGTACTTCCAGGGCCAGCCATATTATACCGGTGCTAAAAGATCTGCACTGGCTGCCTATTCGCTTCCGGGCACAATATAAGGTGTTGGTGATGACCTATAAAGCCCTAAATGGCTTGGGCCCAGGATACCTGAAGGACCGCCTCTCCCCGTACATTCCGTCCCGCACCCTCAGAACATCTGGGCAGCAATTACTTAAGGTGCCAGGGGCTAGGCTTACCTCCACCACGAGGAAGACATTTTCCATCGTCGCCCCGGCCCTTTGGAACACGCTGCCCACAGAGCTCCGCTCGGCCACCTCCCTGGCCCAATTTAGAAGGGATCTAAAAACCTTTCTATTTCAGGCTGCATTCCCCGATTAAAGTCCAGTAGGCCTCCCTTCCTCTTTTATTGGCAAGAGGACTGGCTAACGGGGTTTTTATTCTGTCTTGTTGTATTCGTTTTTAATTCTTTAATGTATATTCTGTGTTTCGCACTGTTTTTATTATGCTGTTAACCGCCCTGATCTTTGGAAGGGCGGTATAAAAATAAAAATTTTATTATTATTATTATTTATTTATTATTATTTATCCAAACATTGCAGAAGCACCAGGATGTGATCATCCGTGGCACTTCTGAAGTGTAATTGAGGCTTCCTACTGTGGAATTGTCATGGAATCCTTCACAGGGAAGCCATTTTCTGAATAACATGATATCCTGTTATTCAGAAAATGGCTCCTCTTGGCTTCCCTGCATATGATTCCGTAACGGGAAGCCTCAATTACACTTTAGAAGCGCCAGGCATGATCACATCATGTTATGACAGAGTTGCCATAAGTCAGAGTCAATTTGAAGGGACATAAAAACAACACCAAAACATATTTAAATACCTGTATATGGGTGTCTAGGAAATGTAGACCAGTCAGATTTCTCAGAGGTATGTACCCCGTTGCTTAAATGTGCATGTGCATGCAGGTTTTATTGCCTACTTTGCATTTGTTGTGAAAGACCCAAGCTACCCACAACTGTCCAGGTTTGGCATGACCAGTCCTGATTAATCCTCTGTCATTATTGTGGCAAATATCAGTGCAGGTGAGAGGCTTCTTGGTCGCTGCTGAACTGGCTGCTTGGTTGCTGCTCCCAAGGTGACCAGGTACAAAGGAAGCTTCTTCCTGGTGAGGAAGGACTCTAAATCCTTTGCCACGGTGGAGATGGACGCAGCTGCTTTCCAACTTTTATCTCTGGCAAGGAAGAATTCTCAACTTGAGAGAGGTGAAGCACTCATCCCCAATACTCCTCCCCCTCTTCTCCCAGAGATGTGCCTTCCCTACACAGCTTCAAATATTTCCTCCTATCCAAACATTGTTTCTTCTCCTACCTCTTCTCTCATCCAGTCCAGCAAAAGAGAGCTGGAGCAGCAGCACAACTCCAGCCTGCCAGCCAAGTCCTAGCAAAACTCACAAATCTTAAGCAGGGTCCCTGAAAGCTCCCTCCTCCATCATCATGTGCTCTAACTCCTCACTCCAATCAATCTGTCTGTCTCAAAATGTTGTCACAGCAGTGAGCTCACATGAACAGATGTGGAGTGGGAGACATCACTACACGTATCTATCAGTGAAGCTGTGTGGTGGTTTTATGGGAGCCTGAAAAAGAAGGTTCATGCAGCCCTCATTACACCCTGGTGCTAAAGGTTGCTGGCTTCCCTTGTCTTCCTTGCACACTAATACTTTGACCAAAGGGCCCCCTGCCACCCCCCTTTTCCTCACTGGATTTTCCCACTGCCCCCAAGGTGGAAATAGTGTACAATGTGGGAATCTCTTGTTCAGAGAGAGAGGAAGGGGTTAGAGGGAAATCAGTGCAATCTAAGAGGGATGCGTTTTTGTTGGCCAGCCCCTTGGTCTCCTGCCTTCACAAGTTTTGATTATACCCTTCAATCATTTGGGACAGTTCTTCATTCTTTTTCCGTCTTGACTGCGGCTGGAAAACTACTGACACATGTTATTATGTGGAGATCATGAAGGGTGCTGGTGATCAGTGAGAATTTTTAACTGAGCAGTACTGTACCGTAAAA
Organism: Sceloporus undulatus; assembly: GCF_019175285.1. NCBI lineage: Eukaryota > Metazoa > Chordata > Lepidosauria > Squamata > Phrynosomatidae > Sceloporus > Sceloporus undulatus. Next base: position 319,364,403 of record NC_056522.1, on the reverse strand, counting down.
ATAAATGATTCAGCTTCTTTGGGCCATGGAAATTTCACTTCATTTTTAATGGGAATTTTCAGAAATAGTCTTTTTATTAGGGGAATATAGATGTTATGACTTATTGTACCTGTGAACATGTGGAGAGTGGATGTTTAGGTTTGTTGTCAGTGGAAGCACATTGACTCTATCAATACTATACTACAGTGGGTCCTTGTTATCCACTTGGGTTTGGTTCTAGGACCCCCCGTGGATAACAAAATCCATGGATGCTCAAGTTTGTTTAAATACAATGGCACTTTAAAATGGTGCCCCTTATATAAAGTGGAAAATCAAAGCTTGCTATTTGGAATTTATACTTTTTTTTTAAATATTTTCAAGCTGTGGATGCTTGAATCCATGGATAAAATAATCTGTGGATAAGGAGGCCCAACTGTATTACAGCAGCCTCATATCACCTTAACTGTCATGGTACCATCTATTGAACCCTGGAATTTATAGTTTGGTAAGACATTTAGGATGTTCTAATGTCTAATATAATGTAACATAACATTATTTATATAGAATCTATAATACTCTATAGATTCAAATGGCTGAGATATAAAGATTTGTTGGTGGCAGAAAATAATCAGTACAGATGGAAAGTAAGATTGAAATTAAAATAAGCAATGCAGAAGAATTAGAAGTTGAAGTGGTTCAACTGTTTTTTTTATAGACAAGCAAAAGATTTAAAATGGATTAAAAATTCAAGAGTTTGAAATGAACATTTGATTGAAAAATGTATAAACCATGGTTGAGATTTGAAACTGGAGGGGAATAGGTAAAATGGGCTCCAATTATTGGTTCCTCAAATCAAATGGAACACTGGGAAAGAATGTGGACAAAAAGTTTGGAATTGAACCAATACTTAGTTATTGTAAGGGAGGTTTTTTTTAATATAAAATGATGTACAGATGGTATTTAAAACCAGACAGGTTATCAAAAATGCATAAGAATTGTTCAAGCAAATGTTTGAAATACAAACAGAAGATAGGGCCTTTCTTCCATATGTGAAGGACCTGTGATAAAGTACAGAAATATTGGACTCAAATTCATTTAAAGTTGGAAAGTATTTTTAAAGTCAAGATACAGTTGAAACCTGAGACATTTTTGCTTGGAATATTGATGATCACATAGATAAGAAATATGGAAAGACTTTTGCAATATATTAACATAGCAACAAGAATAACATATGCTCAGAGATGAAAAGACATGGATACTCCAACACAAAAAGCTTGGCTCACAAAAGAGGAATGAACTGTCTGAAATGGACAAATTGAAACATTGATTTAAGAGAAATCATGAAATAATGTTTAAAAAAAGACTGGGAATTATTTATCACATACTTGCAGTTTCATTGGGGTTATGAATCAGCTTTGGATTTTGCAAAATACACAGTTTGTAAGTTGTAGAGGCATAAATATAATTTAATATATTAGTCAATTGAGTGGGGGATGTCAGTAGTGTATGCTTGCTTTTGTTTAGCAGTTTGTTTAAGTTTTGTTATTTTTTTATACTTGTTCTAGGTATGTGTATAAACTTTGTTTTGTGTCTGTGTGTGCTTAAAAAAATCTATAATACAGTACTCTAGTGCTATAATTCTGGTAAGTATGGTATTCTAGCACCAAACTGCGAATGAGACATGGCAGCTTAAATAATATGTAATATATTGTGATACATTGTAGCTGTAGAGTGTAGCTATTCTTCTAGATCTCAAGTGTTCACTTTATGGCTGAATGACCTTCATACTAAATTATGTTCTTCATGCTGGTTTGGGGATTTGGGGAGCTATGGTCTAAAAAAGCAAATATCCAACTTGCTTCTGGGCATTGTAGCTTTGTATTGACTGTTTTAAACTGCCTGTGTCTCTACAAGAGTTTAAGCAAGAGTTTTAGACCGACATGTCTGAGAGCATTACAACTGGAGACACAAAAGACTCAGTCAGGACCATTCTGTATCCAGACATAAATGTTTCCACAAAGTTCTTGGATATGGCTTGGTACTACCTCTTAAGCTTGGTAGCAGTAGATTTCAAAGCAAATTGAAAAGTCCATGTGTAGCACTCAGCTCAAACGTTTTTAAAAGCCAGGTCAAACACATTTAGATCAAGATCTATGACATACAGTTACATATGCATGTAGGTATAAAATTATTTCTGTTATATAAAGTCTGTATTTAAACTAAAGAGTTACAGTAGGAGTCCAGGATGAGTGCCCTCCAAGTGGAAACCCATTTGGTGGCATGGGCAGGTCACACTCTCTCAGCATTAGAGGAAGAATTAAGAAATATCCCCTGAAGAAATCTTTCCAAGAAAACCCCATAATAGTGCTGTCATGTCCCAATAGGCTTGAAGGCACATAACAAATAAATAATCATACAGTTAATCAGTGGCATCATTAGGAGGTGCAGGGGATAAAACAACACTAGGTGACACCCTAAAGGGGGGGGGGAGATTGACAACGTCTCTCCTCAAACACCTGCCTTTTGGCAGAAAGGGACTGTGGCATTTGCCTGTGTCCCATTAAAATGCTGAAGAGAGATGGTATGAGATGGGTGAGGGTGAGTGGAAGAAGAATGGTAAAGTGCCAGGGCGTTGTTTTTTTAATTAAATGTTAAAATAAAAAATAACAATAAAAATTAAAATTTTATTCTATTAAAATTTTCTTTAAAAACATCTTTTACCAATTTTCACTTCAACCACATGAAACTATAAATGCATTGAGACTCTGCATATGATACTGTAATTTAAAGGTATAATTTTAATTTTGCTAGTTTTTTATGTCACAACTATTACCATGACATCTAGTGATATGCAGTATTTATGAGTAAGATTAGTACAAAAAACATGTCTAAAGATTTTGTATGGTGTGGGATGGGAGGAGGTCAGAGGGATGTGTGTGACACCACGAGTTACTGCACCAAGTGACACCAACCTTAGTGATGCCACTGCTTTAACAGGATGGATCTAGTCAGAATTACAGTATATTTTCTATTTGGTTTAGACACCAAGGGATAAGCTAGATTTGTTTGAAGTGGAGAACAAGATGACTTGGCTGGGGATTTTCCTTTCCTACATTGTGTAACCTGGATGAAGAGTTTCTATCCAAACACAGCTTGAATCTCCCTTATCCAAAATCTTTGGGACCAGAAGTGTTTGGGGACCCAGGTCTAGATATGGAATTCATTTATGTTTTGTATATATCTTCTACGCATAGCCTGAAGATAATTTTATACGTAATATTTTTACTAAATGTGTGCATGAAACAAAGTTTACGTACTCTAAATCATCAGAAAGCAAAGGTGTCACTATCTCAACCACCCATTTGGGATTTTGGAGTATTTCACATTTTGAGTCAGGTACAGATAAAAACAAAGATATACTGCTAAAATACAATTAAACAGTTAGGTAAAAAGATGCTAGCCACAGATGCTGGCAAAACGTCAGGAATAAACTCTTCTAGAACATGGCCACATCACCCAAAAAACCCACAAAAACTAAGTTAGGTAACTATTTTTGTCAGTTAAACTGTTAGGTAGCTGTTCCTGTCTTCACAAATTATGATTTTGTTGACTGTTGGGCAATTAGTGAGTTGTGTATGGGGTTGTGGTTTGAGCGCTGGACTGTGACTCTGGGAGATCAGGGTTCGAATCCCTACTGAGCCACTAGAAGACCTTGGTCAAGTAACATTCTCTCAGCCTAAGAGAAAAGCAATGGCAAATCTCCTCTGATTAAATCTTTCTAAGAAAACTCTAGGATAGGATGGGCATAAGTTGGAGGTGACTTGAAGACACGTAACAACAAACAAGTGATAAACTGATAACCTATTTGCTTTGAGGAATAAAGAAATAAGAACATACATGCTGTTTAATAGTATTAAAACATTATTGAATTAAAAAAAATTAAAATCACATTAAAATTAGGATAGCTTGTCCATTAAAAGAGCTTTCCAACAGCCTTTCCATTGCCCAAAGGTCGGCTGTATTTTCCAGACTCTGATCCTTAGGAATCAAGGAACAGGACTTTGTCTCTGTTCATTTCTCTAGGTGGAACCAAGGGCCCAAACAGACAGGACAAAATAAAGCTGCTTTGGATCACTTTGGAGGTATGCTGTTTAAATGATGCATGTGTCCTAAGAGGCCAGAAGATGTGCCAAAGCCATGCTCCAGTCCTAAGGACCTCTCTAGCATGATTGTGTGTGATATAGATAAAAAGGTAAAGGCAGTCCCTTGACATGAATGTCTAGTCATAACTGATTGGAGGGGGTGGTGCTCATCTCTGTTACTAAGCTGAAGAGCCAGTGTTGTCTGAAGATGACTCCAGTGGTCATATGGCCAGCATGACTGCATCCAATGCTGTTATCGTCTCACCGAAGTGGTACCTATTTATCTATTTGCATTTGCATGTTTTCAAACTGTTAGGTTGGCAGAAGCTAGTGGTAGGAGCTCACCCCATCATGCAGCACTCGGGCTTCGAACTGCCGACCTTCCGATTGTCAGAACTGGTGTTTTAACTACTAAGCCACCGCATTCTATGCTTCTATCCCATTGCTGCTTGCTTTAGTAAATCTCATCCAGCCATGTGGTATCTGTTCATCATCATTATTATTATAATGGGACTGCAAATCCCATCACTGTGTGAGTAGCTAGGAAATGTGTTAGCTAGTGCATTTAGATTTTGTTATGTTTATCTAGTAGCTTGCCTGAAATGAACACTTTGTAACTGTGCTTTCTGTCCCTGCAAGGCAAGGGGCTTTGCATGAATGATATCTTCTTATTCTATTCTATTTCTTTAAAATAAATATCTTTCTTTAAAAGTATCTACTGTCTTTCTCTTTGCTCCTGTACACGCGTCTTAGCTCGGTTACTGATTGCTTTAATTTAGCAAGGAAAAGGAAACTACAAATTCCTCTAGCAAGTCCCTGTGTGTGCTAGAGAGACGTTGTTTGGTTTGGATTCACGGGGTGGTGGCAGCGAGATAGAGGATCTCAAGGGGTCTCATTCAGCTCAGCAGGGAGCGGGAAGGGAGACCTAGGAGACCCTAGAAGGAAAAGTTTTAAGGGACTCCCTGGGGGTAAGAGCCAAGCACTGGGTGGCTGCTGGACTCCCAGGGATCACCACATGGTGATATACCTTCATATACCTTCCCAGGTAGCCTTACACTCTCTGGGATGATTGTATATGATATACCTGCAATGAATAAAATGGTGAGTGCCAAAAATTGTTGAAATCAGAGGTGGGAAATTGCTAAATTCCAGATGTGGCCTCCAGCTCCCATCAAGTGCTATTAATATGGCCCATGGCCAGAAAATTGTAGAGAAAGCCTCCACTTCGAGGGGAAGCAAAGAAAAAGGAAAGTACTCTGACAAATTTGTGTGTGCTAAGTGAGACTTAAAATACTTTTCAGTGTTAACAGTATTGTCAGATTTTATCATCTAGGAGTTACAGAAATGTTCCACAGATCATAGGCCTTTTACCCATGAAGCAATATTATTCTTGGTCATTTTTAGTGTAGGAGGAAAAAATCAGCATTTACATCTATGCCTTTAGGCCAGTGGTCCCCAAATAGTGCCCTTTAAGAGATTTTGTATTTCAGCTCCCAGAACCCTCAGCCATGTTGGCTAATAGCCTGAGATTCTGGGGGCTGAATCCCAAAATCCTTTAAAGAGCACAGTTTGGGGACCATTGCTTTAAGCTAAGTGCTAAAGTAACTTAGACATTAAGCTTGTAGCATAACATCCAACATTTCATATATGAAAACTGGGACACATGTGGCCAAGCAACATCAGAGTGTGATCCAAATAGCAAAAGTTACTAATAAAGATCACATAAGTTAGGAGGGGCTGCAGCAGTTTGCTTTTTCCTGAGCCTACTGGGAAGAGCAAGATTCCATACCTTCCTCTCCTGTTGTGTCAGTTGAATGCAGGTGACCAGAATTTAGTATTCTTGAAACATGCTACAGGTGTAGTATTTTAGTCACTTCAGTGAAAAAGGTGTCAGTGGAATTGGGAAGAAGAAACTGTCCCTCAGTACAGATGTGTTTTCCCATTGAGGAAGTGAGACATTTAAGAATGCCATCACAGTAATGGAACAACCAAACTAAAATAAGGACATAGAGCAAGCACAGACAGGTGGGAGAGTAGAGTTAAAATTTAGAAGACTGAATGTTGTGGAGAAAGAAAAGAAAGAAAGAAAGCCAAATTAGTCAGTGGTGCAGTGTGTGTGTGGAGAGTTGCATAGCACTGCTGTTTTGAATGAGTCAGATGCTCTTTAACTGTGATTCTGACGTCTGATTCCTTGCTGTTCCATTTCTAAATTTAGATTTAATGGAAAACTTCAATCTTTTTTCTTTCTTTCATGTTTCCCAGAGATATTTTAATTATGTGTTATTTTGGAGAACTCTGGTGGCTAGTTATTGTGCTCTTACCCTCTCCACCAGTTGGCCCTGTGACTACATTGAGTGATACCTTACAGGTGGTGTTGAATTGTCAACCCAGAGGCATGTTACCTCTATTATTTAGTGTAACGGAATAGGTGTAGCTATACCTCATTTCAGGAGCCAGCTGATTATGGAAACGCTCTTGTTGTATTTTACACACACATTTCTGGGATTTTGAAAGTACGTACTCCTACTGGATAAATCTGTCTTTCCACAGACAAAGAAAAGACATGTTTTGCTCTTCGTTTATACTCTGTATCAGTGACAGTTTCACCACAAAAATAAATAAATAAATAAATAAATAAATAAAAATCAGCAGTTCTTATCTTAGTTCAGCAGCTAACAGGACAGTCTAGTGACTCATGCACCAGTGTGAACCCCAGTTCAGTGAGACTTAACACTAGTGCAAGACTGATTCCTGCTGCCTCATCATAGATCTGCTGTTGAAACTGGTGCCTTTCCAAAACTGGGCTTTCTGTTTTCACTTAGATTGCCTGATGTTGTTATGTACCTTAAAGCCATTTCTAACTTATGGTGACCTAAGGTGTTCCTGACATGTTTTTTTTTTTTTTTTGCAAGATTTGTTCAGAGGTGGTTTGTCTTTGTCTCCCTCTGAGGCTAAGAGAGTGTGACTTGCCCAAGATCACCCAGTGAGCTTCCATGGCCATGTGGGGATTCCATGGCCATCCAGGGTTCTAGTGCAATGCAGAAACCACTAGATAACACTGGCTCCCACTGGCTGGGAAAACACCGTAGTTTTTAATTGCTTAATAGACATATAATGTGTCTAGTTACCATCCCATTTTTCCAGTTATACATTATCAGTTTTCAAACGGCTGTGGCTGACAGCACACTAAAAACAAATAAACAAATACATCTACAATCCTGATACATTCAGTGGTCTCCTTGACACTGAGGTCAATTAAACTGTTTTTCTGAATCACAGCAGAAACGGGAATTAAACCATGCTGATTGACTGGCTTTTGCTGAAGGCCTTCATGCCATTTTCTTTGAGTGTATTTTGTGTGGTTAATAAAAAAGTATAAATATTTTAAGAGAAAGAAAATGCCACGTAAAGGCATTTACGTGTAGGTGGAAACATTGTTCCATCCGTGTAGGTGGAACAAAAAGCAAGGGTTTGCCTGTTCACCCATGCCATCTTTTGCACATAGTCCTCAGTTTACAGACAGACAGTCAAATAGACCTTGGAAAAGTTATTATTTTTTTGGACTATAACACTGACACCCCTGCATGTCTGTTTTGGCTGGGGGATTCTGGGAGTTCATTTCCAAAAATATCCTTTCCAGGCACAAGCGCCAGATACACCTACCCTTTGAAGCATAAAAGTGGAGAGAAGCATAACTTTCCACACAACAAAATGACTCATACCTGCTGGATTGAATATTAGAAGAAACCTTTTGACACTAAAAGCAATTTGATGGTGGAACTAATTGTCTAAAGGGCCAGGAGGTCTCCTTTTCTGGATGTCTTCAAAAAGAGGGTGGACTGCTATCTGCTGGGGATGCTTTATCTGAAGATCCTGTGCTGAGCAAGGGGTTGGACTCCATGACCCCCCTTCCCACTCTATGATTCTCTGTTCTGTTTCTGTATAGGATAGTCATAATGGCTGTCTAGAATATTTTTTGAGAAGGAACAGTGAGGCCTCTCCCCTCATAAAAATATTGAAACTTGCTCTTTTACTGGTAATGTATTATCTTCCGAAATGTTGCAGAATCACTTACTGCAGTAATTCTTAACATTTTGGTGGTAACAAACCCTTCTGAAATTCTGATGAAAGCTGTGTCTAAACATCATTTTCAAACAGGAGGAAAGAAATTGAATGGAAGAAGTTTTTTTTGGGGGGGGGAATTGTGATTCATGAACCCCTTGAAGATTACAGTTTAAGAAAACATGAATTATTGAATCATGGTTTCTGTCAGGTGGTGCGTCATAATTTAGTACCAGTATATTTTTGGCTCATGTGTCTTGGTTTTGATTTTCTTTTTTAAATCCTGTAGTTGGACTTGTTATACTAAAAGAATAGAAGACACCTTTTTAAACACTGAATATGATTGCTGTGGTCTACCATGATGTATAGCAGCAGAGAGGCTGCTAGTTTATATGTGTGCCAACTGAAACCCTGGAGTGAAAACATTTGAAACTGAATGGAAAGCCAGATTACATCTGTAAGAGGATTTTGTAAATAAACTGGATTATACAAGAAACTTCTAGTGTGTTATGACAATGACCGTGCAATATTACCAGTCAGAGTACATTGTTTCTGTTGTTCACTGCCTTTGAATTGACCCCGATTCAAGGTGACCCTGTGAATGAGACATCTCCAAGACCCCATCCTCCACAGCTCTGCTCAGGCCCTGCAAACGTAGGCCATGACCTCCCCGATTGAGTCTATCCATCTGATATGTGGTTTTACTCTCTTTCTATTACCCTCTATCTTTCCATACATCATTGTCTTTTCTAATGAGCTGTGTCTTCATATGAAAATACGACAGCCTCAATTTGACTTTTTTGGCTTCTGGAGAGATTTCCGGCTTGATCTGTTCAAGGACCCATTTGTTTGTCTTTTTGGCTGTCCGCGGTATTCTCAGCACTTTTCTCCAGCTCCTTCTTCTCTGAGTTGATTTCCTCATTATCTAGACTGAATTTATGTAGGTCCTCCGTGGTCACTATTTTTGTTTTATGTTAAGCAGCAAGCCTGCCTTTGCACTTTCTTTTTTGACCTTTCTTAGTAATCATTCCAAGTCTGAGATGTTTCCTGCTAGTAGTATGGCATCGTCCATGTATCTTAGATTGTTGAGCTTCCTTCCGTCTATTTTCACTCCTCTTCTTTTGAGTCTAAATCTGTTCTTCATGTGATATTTTTTGCATAAAATTGAAGAGGTAGCATGATAGAATGCATCCTTGCCTCACCACTTTTCCAATTGGGAACCATTCTGTTTTTCCATATTCTGTTGTAACAGTAGCCTCTTGATCTGTGTACAGATTGTAAGTACATCAGTAGTATCAAATGTAGTGGCACTCCAAATGTCTTTAAGAGATTTCCATAGTTTTTTGTGCAGTCAAAGTCTTTGCTATAGTCTATAAAGTACATGTTAATTTTCTTCTAGAATTCCCTGGTGCACTTTGTTAGCCATCATATGTTTGCAGTGTAGTCCCTAGTGCTTCTTCTTTTCCTGAACCTCACTTGTACCTCTAGGATTTCTCTCTCCATATATGATGGTAGTCTATGCTGCATAGTTTTGCTTGCATGGGAAATTAATACTATGGTCCTATAGTTGTTGTAATCTTTTGTGGCTCTTTTTTTGGGGGAGTGCATATTGATCATTTCCAGCCTGTTAGCCACTGTTTTGTTTTCCATATTTGTTGACATATTTTATTTAACACTAGTATTGATTCTGTTTAGATTGTTGCAGTTCAATTGGAATGTCATCTGTTCCTGGTGATTTATTCGTTCCCATTTTCTCTTATTGTAGCTTCCACCCCACTCTTTAGAACTTGGGTTCATCTTTGTATGGTTCTCCATTCCATGTGTCATTCATTTTTTCTTCTCTTTTATATAGCTCTTCTGTGTATTGCTTCCATCATCTTTATTTCTTCTTGATCTTGTAGTATGTTGTTCTTCTGCTCATAGAGCATCTGGGCCCTTGGTTTGAACTGTCCTTTGAGTTAAAATGTGACTGAGATTGGAAGTTTGGTTTTGATAACCTTGGTGATTCTACTAAGTATAAAGCTGTGGTTACAGTCTTGATCTGCTTTCTGTTATACCTTTTCCTTTTTGTCAGTCCCCATGCTCTTTATCTTTTTATGAATTTGCTCTAGTAAAAGTATTACTAATTTCTGAATAAATCATGCTTATTAATATGAAGGAAATGGAGCCGAATTGGGACTCATTTACATATAGTACTACATGTAGTGTTACATTTGTTGACCAACCATGAAATAATGAGATCAGACACTGGTAGATTGGATTAAACAAAGGCCATGAAACTGATAAACAAGAAGGTAGCTACTTGGTGTGAGTCCAGCTGAGGCCCAGATGTTAAATTCCGGCACCTCCCTAGCTATCTCTTGGGCAAAGAAATTGGACAGGGTATTGCATAACTTCTCTTAATATGGAAAAATAGCACATCAGGGGAAAGAGTATTATTCACACTTTAAATCTTCCATGTGTGCAGAACCTGGATTTTTTTCAACCTCTAGTTATGTGTCATAGCCAGTGGTTACCTGCATTGCGAAATGATTTATGACCAGGAAGGCTATGCTGTGTGAGTTTTTTCCCCTTCTTTTCCTTGAAAGTATATATTGGCACTTAAAAATGTTGCTCCATTGGTTTTCTCAGTTTTGTTAGCTTCTGATCAAGGTTACTAGATTGAAAACTGGAGACACTAGCCACACCTAATGAAATTCCCACCTCTGTACAGGAGCTGTCTCAAGTTTTAACTCTGGCAGCCTTTTGTACAACATGATTTATGAAGGCTTGAATGAATATCCAAATGAGGCCATTGTTTGGAGTTAGTTTTGAATTAAACTGTCTTTTCTAAGTAGTCCTCAGCATCCATTCCTGTTGAGGTCTTAATAGCCAACAAAAGATAATAAACACAAGGCAATTTTGAGTATGTTAAAATTGTTTAGTAGACTCCTTTTTTAATTGTGCAGAGTTGACATGCCAATCCCTCAGAAAGGAAAGGAGTGTGATAACTGATCACAAAACTATTGTTTATGTTTTCTCATTTTTGAACATTCTTATTTTTTAGATGTGTTGTTGTGCTGTTCAACCCCAGGAAGAATAAGCAACATCATATTCTGAATAGCTCCAGGTAAGTAAAACTCTCAACTGCTGGCTTGCATTACATTATACAGAGGGGGAAAGCAGAAGCCTTTCCTAACTTTAGCATGCAGTGATGAACAAAGAAAATGCCACATCTCTTTTTTACAATGAGGGCACAGAGTGAGAATTCAGTGTTTAAAGACTCTGCTACTTAAAATCTTAATGCAATAAGTGAATAAATAAACCAATAATTGAAACTTGTATAGTGACTTTCTTAATTTAGTGGATTAAATTTTGGGAGTACATTTTCAGTTAATTATATGAGAATATGTGTTTAAGTATTTAACTTTGATTCCCCTCCTCCAGTTTTGATATATGGGTTTCAATATGAGGATTGTTAGGTAGGTGATTAAGAGTTTGCTAATTTTTGCACAATTAGGAAGCTGTTTGAATTTCTGAACATGTATAGAATTCAGTTTAGGGGTCTGCTCTGCACCAGTGTTACTACAGGTAAAAGACACTGAGAATATTGACTGAGGAAGAGGAGCTAGCTAACTACCAGTTTCAAACTTATCTCTTCTTAATACATTTTTTGATAGGACAGGAACACGTACTGTCCTATCAGTATGCACATGCATAAGAATAGTTTTGAATGAACATAAGAAAATATTATTCATGCTGCTTGGAAATTACAAACTAGATGATTAGTTTACTTTGTTTTTTCTGGTGTTATTTTACCCCAAGTGGTTTTCCACATATGAACTGGCCACTCCTAGAATTGGAGATTACTAGCAATGACATTCTGTGATATGTTCATTAGTGGAATTAGCTCAATTGAATGAAATGGGCTTGTTTCTGAGTAAAAACACCAACCTGAATATACCCGATCTGTTTTGACCTTGATGTAAATGTGTAGGATTACACTGTACACTGGGTTAAGCATCACCTGTACAATATTCCTATTTCTACTAGTATTCTCTCCTGTTACAGCAAATAAAAGATTTAGGAAAACAGGTTCTAACTGTACTGTCTAACCCAGTCATAAACTACATTGTGATTAGATACACAGGTGCCCCTGAGGTCATTTAAATGCTCAGAACATCACACAGGCAGTTTTGGTTAAAGTGAAGTTTATTTGAAACTTTAGCATTCATGTTGTTAACAACAACAAAAAATCTGTCACGCCACCAAGCTAGAAACCTTTTCTTAGTTATGTGTCATCACTCTTAGGATGCAGACTTATAGCTAGGGTTTGTTTCTTTAAAGAAAAGCACTGGTGTAGCAACACTGGGGGGGATGCACCAGGTGCGGACCTGGCCAGGTGACACCCCAGAAGAGGGTTGACACCCAGCTGAGCATCCCCCCCACATCTCCCTGAGCAGGGAGGAAGGGATGTCCTGGGCTTCTCCCTCCCTCCTTGCTTGGCACATCTTTACACACGTGTAAAGGCACGCCAGGCAGGGAAGTGAGGTTGAGTCCTTTTGGCCCCATCCCTGGAGCACCCCCCCCCCCTGCACTAGGTGACACCCTGGTGTGGGACGCCACTGTCAGTGTGTTTGAGTTTCTGCAAGGAATACTGTAGCCAGTTACCTCCTAGAAAAAAACATGGAGTCATTGTAGTTCTATCAGTTGAAATTTCAGCTTCGATATTAATAGGACATACCAACTGTTAAGCATCCCAGAAGTCAAGATGATTGTAGCTGAATGCAACACTAAGCTGGTTTTAAAATTTTGTACCTGATCCCAATGGTTTTTATTCTGCACAGTTCTGCAGACACAGTTGTTAAGAGCTAAAGGAATAAAGTTTAACTGAATATGTTCTTGAATGTTCAGGATATGCTACTGATTTTTTCTTGAAGTGTTCTAAGATAACTTTGAGCTGTTGATCTGATTATAAGCCATCTTTCCCCTAAGCATGATTCCTAATCAGATCTACACTCTAAGTAAACCTGAGTTGGCAAAGCATGCAAGGGAGACTATCAGTTTAACATGGACTTATAAAGGCATATTTTGTGTTTATTCCATTCAGCTTTTGTTGTGCACACCCGTGCCTGCAGCTTGAATCTCTTGAGGTTCCAAAAGTTTTAGAAAGCTTTTAGAAAAGGTTGA
>NC_056522.1:319317474-319346051 GCF_019175285.1 Sceloporus undulatus | reverse complement strand
GTAAGGATGAAACCAGCTTTAACTCAGTTGCTCATCTTGTCACAGTAGTTGTGCCTTTGGAAATAATTGTGAGGGAATAATGACCAGCCATTTAGAGAGAGGCAGTCACAGAGATGAGATCTGCAGGATGAGAATTAGCTGAGGACGCTTTATATGTCTTTCCTCTTATTTACTTCATGGAGGAAGTAAAAAAAGAGGACCAAAAGGTTCCTATTACTGGTTTCTGACTTGGATTTCATTCACCGGGGGGGGGGGGGATACAAAAAGAAGACAACTTTGTCTGTTGTTTTTTTTTAAGGAAAGGAAAGTACATTTGGAAGAAAGCCCGTAGAATAGTGACAAAAATGTTGGTGCCTGTGGCTTTGGCAGGCTTTAGATTAGTTATTGGCAAAAAATCCCCCTTTGAAAGCTGAATAAAGGGAAGACAAAGACAACTGCATCCAGTTTCTAATGCACACCAGATAGACAATGTTCATACTGTATGTGTTCTGAAGCCTGAATTGCTGGATGCTTGTAGCCCACAAAAATGTTGACTGTCCTCTTCTCGTCCGTCCGTGTTGGATGACTGCCATACATGTCTTTGGAGGGTGATTACTTTTGGGTTCTGCATACATACAGTTCTTTTTATTCTCCCAAATGCCTTGGCTTTTAATGAATGGCAGGGGAAATTGTACTCCCAATCAAATGATAATTAAATTCTGAATGTTCCCCACTGGTCAGGATCAGGGTCAGTCTTAAGGACATCTGACTTGCATGTCTGTAGCCCAGTTAACATATAGGAATTGCCATGTTGGAAATGGAATGTTGGGCTAGACCTGAACATGGGTGGCCAGATGCCTTGGACAAGTTGCAAGCATTGTAGGGTGGTGATGGTCTCTCACAGCATCTGTCCCTCAGCACCTAATACTTGGAATGATATGGCCATTGCCCATGGAATTGCAGAGTTGGAAGGTGCCACTCAGGTCAATTAGACCAGTGCTTCTCAGGCTATCTGATGAGGGGGACAGGCCATTATTGTGTTCTAGTGTGTCAGGAACTGGTGCTAAATTTGTACCCATCAGATACAATTATTTATTTTTTCCACGGAAAGTTGCCAAATAGTAGCAGCCTATGGCTCAGGGGCTGGCACTAGTTCAGGAACCACATGTTTGAGTTGCCGCTTTGCATCCCAGTTTTGGGGGGGAAAGCGGGATACAAATAAATATAATATAGTATAATCAATCAATCAATCAGTCAATCAATCAACCATAGCAAAAAAGTAGTCCAAGTCCTTCATGGGACCTGTTACAACATCTATTTAAGATGCATGGAATCTCATTTTCTCAAATAGGGATTTTGTGTATGTGTGGATGATATGAAAACCCGAAGAACTATGGAAATATGAGTTATTGTTCTGTGGGCAGCATGTTTAGAGGTGCCTCTTAGTTAATCCTATTCCTGCAGTGGGAATGGCAAAACACCCCATGATTTGCTTCCATGATTTGTTTATTCTATAGTTGGAATGTGGGCACTTTTCCTCTCTGGTTTGTTTACCTTTCAAGAAACCAGAGAAACAAACCAAAAATAAATTGTGGTTTCTCTCTCTGCTTCCTTGTGAGATCAACAAACAGAAAGAAGGAAATGTCTATGTTTGTATGACACAATAAAGTAGGGATGGGATTTGTATAGGCCACATATAGCCTAAGGGGAACCGATTGTTAACAAAAACACTTTAACATAGTTAAAATGTGTTGTGGTAAAACTATGTTTTTGATTCAGCATATTCTCTACATCCAATCTCCCGTAGTTTAAGCTAAATCTGAGTGTGGCAAACATATAGATTCAAGGGGATTGTTCATCTATAACATACTTTCAAAGCATATCCAAAGTTGCTAGCTTATTTGGCATCCTCGTCCACTCCCATTCCTTTAAATTTTAGCTTCCTGTGCAGAAAGTCCCAATGTGGATTTTGATATCAGGGGAGTCCCTTTGATCTGAAAAGTTATATGAGACATGAGTAAAGTGGACCCCGCTGAATGTTGTTGGAAGGCAGCTTCCCACTAATTGTAAGGATGTCATGAATTATGTCCAACAATGTATGTAGGGCCACACTTTATACATCCCTGAGTTAAACTGACATATCTTTCTTGCTGACAGTCTATGCTGATAACATGAGAAGAAAATAAACTTGATTTTAAGAGACCTAATAACCCAAACCCAAATCCAAATCCAAGTTAATGAAGACATATTCAACATGACAAAAGAGAAACAAAATAGCTTAAATGAATAATAAAAAGGGGATCAAAGAAGATTCAAAAGAAGTTAAGATTTACGGTAGACATTTAATCAAAAGATCATAATATTTTGATTAGCATTGAAAGGTCAGCTATAAGGAATGGTTTAATTTTAACCCTATAGGATACAAGGTGGGATTGTAATATATCCTTGAATGTGCCCTCTAAGCACAGAGTTTTAGCACCTGAACATGTCATTTTCAACATTTACTGAGGAAGGAATGCAACAATGTCACCTTTCAGCAGCTCAGAGAGGTTGAAGTAGAGGTGAGAACTACAGGATGTTTTCGTGGGGGCAAAAATAATAATAATGGTTATACTGGTCAACGACCAAATAAATTTTACTACTACTGTGGCAATAATAATCACAATCATAATAATGGGGAGAGGTATTCCAGGTTGTGTGCAGGATAGATGCTTGCTGAAAGGTGACAATTTAATTGTTATGTTGGGGGAGAACTATATCTTTGTACCAAATACACTGGGTTTTTAACAGGCAACCATTTTATTCTCAGGTTCTCTCTGAATCTGAGGCTTTCCTCTGTCTCCAAGCTGTCAAGAGGCTTAGTTAATCCTGGCTAGAAAAAGTAAAGTGTTTTTTTTTCTTGGTCAGGTTGCTATAGAGATGTTGATTAGTAGGCCACCTTTTTACAAGTTTTGTGAATCATGAAGAAACTGTGGAGGAAGAGCTGCTTGCACTTTTCTTAGTTTCATTTAAAGATAAGTGATTTGTATCAGAGGCAGTGCAACAGCAAGGAGTTGATTTATCAAAGCCAATTAAGAGTGTTTTGTTAGAAGATACAAATAAAAATGATATAGTCTCTTCCTGTTCATTGTGCAGTCTTAACACAAAAAGCATGCTCACTAATGGGATTTCTTTATTTGGTTATCTATCTTTTTTATTTAATTTGCGGTTCTCATAGTTAAGATTGCATATTTTTATGCAGTCTTTTTCTCAGGTTTAGTATCACTGTCCAGGATTTCTTACCACTTTATTCCATTTCTTAGTGCTTCTTAGGGACTATTCCTTTTTTAAAATAATAAGTTACTTGATTATTTTTTGAAAGACTTTCCTTCCTGCAAACTTTCTGACTTGCATTCAACATAATGGACCAACTCGCATTTAGTGCTACAAGCTCACACTGTGCATTTTCTAAATCTTTTGTTACATTTAGCAGATGATTAACATGCAAAAACTGGCACACTGGACTTGTTATTCATAGAATCAGAGTTGGAAGGGACCACAAGGGCAATCCAGTCCAACCCCCTGCCATGTAGGAAATCTTAGTGGAAGGTAACACGTGTATATCTAGGTGGATGGTGTTGTGGCTGACTTTAAGATTTGTATTCATTGCTCTTGGTGTTTCTCTTTTGCTCTTTGCAGAGTGGGCACATGCCTGCTGTTCGTGTGTGGGATGTTGCTGAGCGGACCCAAGTGGCTGAGCTTCAAGAACACAAGTATGGAGTGGCTTGTGTGGCATTTTCCCCAAGCTCCAAGTACATCGTCTCAGTGGGCTACCAGCATGACATGATAGTTAATGTTTGGTCATGGAAGGTAAAAATTTAACTAGATTATTTCTGGCACAAGCAGGTTTGGGTGCAGTATTAGGCATACACCTGCCATATTTTCTTATAGGTTAACCCTCCATGTCTACTCTGTGCCTTGGCAGTCATTTCAAGTTCACTCAGTTTGACAAACTGCCTGTGGGTTTCCCCATTAGGTTTTCTTTCTTTATAAAAAAATTTTTTTGAGTATTGGGTAATTTACCAACTCCATCGAACATGAATATACTGAGTTAGATTATTGGTCCAATTTGCTCAGTATGTTCAGTAGTGGAGGGGGTGGGCTGTAGAAGTGAAAGGCCAAGAGTCTTTCCAAGACTTACCAAGGGATGGTAGGGCTCAAACTTTGACTCCCTCCACTTGCAAACCATATTCTGTTCTTGTGAGCTGTGAACTTTCTCTTTTCTGATGCAGAAGCTTGCTTCCTATGTTTTGATTTCCATGTCCAAAGTAGAAAGAATCTCTGATATTTTATGTCTGAAACAGGTGGTATATATTTTGACAGAGTCCTCTTTGGTTTGTCTTTGAGAAGTAAAAGGATAATTATTTACATATACAACTTCTCAATCCACAAAAGGGTTGTTTATTTTCCTGAGGCCCCCTTTTAAAAATTGATTGTTCCCTGTGATACCCAGAGAAACAAGGCTTTCAGTGATTGTTAGTACTGAAAGCAGAAACTTCTCTAGGGAAAGAGGTTCCTTTGATTCCTTTGATCAGAATGCCAAATAAACAGGCAATTTTGTTTAAACACAAGTACAGTTTATTTCCTGGTAAACAGTTGTAATATATTCAGTTTTGCATTTGCATGTTTATTAGAATTACATGTGGGGATTCATGCACAAGCAAGGTTAGCACAAAGGGGAGCTAACATGGTAGTGTATTTGAATAATTGATAATACTGGGTAGCTTTTTGTAAAGTATGATTGCGGTGATAGCCATTGATACGTCTGAACTCTTTATTTCTTTGTTATATTTACAAGCTATTGTTTAGCTCACTCTGGTGTCAACAGTATTCAATGACTTGACTTCCCTTTTTTTTGGGTTGTTTCACTGTTTCTTATCTGTTCACATTACTCAATTTGTGTCTAAATTCTGATTAATTATTCACCAAAATACATTCCATTTTTAGGGCCCATTTTTATTTTTATTTTTATCATAATCTTTATTAAGTGTTATGAGATGTATACAGAAAACAAATGAAATGCATTCATTCACATCGTTGAACTCAATAAAACTTTTTAAACATCCATGTATATCTATCTTCTTCAACAGTCTTCAGATCAAATGTCTATTAATCTAAACCCTTCCTTCCCAGCACTCTAGATACATCTTTTTTTCAGATTTTTAAACTTAGTTTATCTTACATGTATCTATTCTTGGTATTGAACCTTACATTTCTTTTATTTCTTATGCAAGAAATTTTTAGGATTCATCACACACATTCAATGTTTTTCCTCTCCTGGGCTAGAATCTTGGTTCGATGGATGATTAGGTCTTTGATCCCTTGAAGGCCTTGACCTTTTTGGTGTGAGTTACAGCTTTGCACACATGGTAAAATTGTGCTCCCACATGGAGAAATAAATTACCAGGGTAGAAGGTGCAGGTTTACTGAATTTTTCCATAGTAGTATTTTGGAGAAAGTCTCCAAAGAGTAATTTTCCAGCAATTCATCAGGATAGCTATTCAGTATCAACAGGGTCGATAGTGTAGCTTCTTCAGTTCACTCAGATTTTTAAAGGATTTGGTGTTTTGTGTTGCCATTGCAACTGGCAATAGCAGTTACAGCGTGGGCGGCCTGCCGTCATTTTGCATCCTCCACACAGTGGCATTACTAGGGGGTGTGTGTGGAAGGAGATGGACTGCACCAGGTGACACCTAAAGAGAGGGTGACATCACTGCTCCTCAAACATCTGCTCTTTGGCAGGAATGAGCTGTGGCATTCACCTGTGTCCCTTTAAAATGCTGAAGAGATAGTGTTAGTGAGGTGAAGCTAAATGGGAGGAGAAAGAAGGGGCCCAGGTGTTTTTAAACTTTCAACTTTTAATTTTAAAAAAGTTTTCATTTTTTTAAAAAAATTAAAAATTATTCTTTTACATTTTTCTTTAAAAATGTTACATTTGACCAAATTTTCACTTTAACCACATGGAACTGTGTACATATAAAAACATTTAGGCTGTGCATATGGTATTATTATTTAAAGGTATGATTTTAACTTTGCGTGTTGATTATGTTACAACTGTTACCATTATATTCAGTGATATATGAAATTTATGAGTATCATTAATACAAAAATATCATTGATACAGTGATGTAGTGGGCTCTCATCACTAGTCTTAGCTTTTGCCAGCCTAGCAGTCAAAATAACGCTGGCTCTATGGCTTAGTAATGGAGATGAGCACTGCCCCCTACAGTCAGATGGCTTGACAGCCTTGTCAAAGGGGAAACCTTTACCATTAATACAAAAAACATTTCTAAGGATTTTGTATGGTGTGGTATGGGAGGAGGTCATTGGTGTGTGTGTGTGACACCATAAGTTACTGCACCAGGTGACACCAACCCTAGTGATGCCACTGCCTCCACAATGCCCTATATGTTGGTATATGAGATTCTGGGCCATTGTATATATGTGGATGAACACACACTACACACTCTGAAGGAGAAAACTCTGCCTTCTATTCCAAAGTACTAAGAAAAATCTTGAAACTTTCCTTAGAAAAATGCTTTCTGGATTTTTTTGGGGGGGGGATTCTGGAGAATGTTATCACTCTTCAAGGATCAGTGTCTTCTGTGGTGTCTCCCAAAAATATCACTTCTGAAGGAAGTGGATTTATCTTTTCTAATTCAGATACTTACAATCCACTCCTTCATTGTAATCCCTGTAGCAGGTTTTGTGGCAATAGTAAAGTGTATTCTTCTGGAGAAGAAGTGGAACTAGTGCTGTGTCATAATCTGTCCTTCAAGTTCCTCAAAGTTTTCTTTTCTCATAGAAACATAGAATCTTAAAGTTGGAAGGGACCTAAAGGCTCATATAGTCCTACCCCCTGCCATGCAGGAATACACAATTAAAACAGTCCTGAAACATGCCCATCTAAATCTGTTTAAAGACTATAAAAGATATTTTCCTCAGGTGCTTTATACTGCAACTTGAATTCTTTTTGATATTGTTTTTGCTGGGTCAGGACATTGTGTATGCTTTTTCTTTCCATTATACATCTCTCCTGGACAGAAGAAGCCTTATTGAGGAGCAACCACTTCTTGGACTTCAATTTTGTTAATTTTATTTTAATGGAAAACAACCTAAATATCTAACAAAAGAGCTGCACATTAAAGAATAAAATAATACAGACTATCATCTTAACAATAAAACTTTTTTGCATGGCTTGTAGAAATTTTAGGTATGACCCAAGATCTAAAAATATGTTTATGTCTCAATTCTTTTCTCTTTGGTTAGACAAATGTTTAAAAATACACGTATACAAACATTTCTAAAATATACTGAAAATCATTGTCATTGCCTTATTTGTTAGGGTTGGACAAATTCACTCATGGGCTTCAATTGAAATGCAGGAAGCCAGGAAGGCTGCTGTATGTTGGAGAAGTAATAAGATAAAAGACAATTTTCCCCCCTCCCCTTCCCTTTTGCTAATTCATAAGTAAGGGAAGCGCAGGAAGTCAAGATTCCACTTCTGAGAATTTGTCTGATATTTTCCTCTCCTTTCAACTGTTTCAAAAGAATTTGGTATGATGACTAAATTGTGTGAGACTGGTGAACAAAGGCAGAGGAAATGTTTGTCACAGCATGACTACATGTAGGCTGTTCAGAAACAAGTGTATCTGGACAGTCCTTAAGCATACATTAATTATGTGAATAAAAAGAAACCCTGTGAAAAGGAGGCATCTCAGCTGCATGTCTTCACATGATATTTTTAGGAAGCACACTGAAAGTGTTAAGCGGGAGGAGGGATATGTTTTTCTCTCCTCTTTTGCCTTTGCATCATAGTTTAATAAGTAAGATATGGATCTGATTTGTTACTTGTAGCTTAGACTTGCAGGTGGAACCTCTTAAATTTAGCAAGAGATTTGACTTGCTTTAATATCTTTTGTTTCCCCAGAAAAACATTGTAGTGGCAGCCAATAAGGTCTCAAGCAAAGTGACAGCAGTTTCTTTCTCTGAGGACTGCAGCTACTTTGTCACAGCTGGAAACCGGCACATCAAATTTTGGTATCTGGACGACAGTAAAACTTCAAAGGTAAGAGGCACGACTGGTCAGTCCTCTGCACGTTGGTGCCCTCCATTTATATACCATAATCCCCAGCCACTGAGTCCTGATAGGAATTGTAGTCAAACATACATGAAGGGCACAAGATTGTAGAAGATGGATAAATGGGGAAGAACAACCAAGAGAGATGACATGTTGCTTTGGACGAAATGGAAGAGACGACAAGGGCCATCCAGTCCAATCCCCTGCCATGCAGGAATAAACAATCAAAGCACTCCTAACAGATGGCCATCAAGCCTTTGTTTAAAAACTTCCAAAGAAGGAGATTTCATTACCCTACAAGCAGCATATTACACTGTCATTCCACGTTGCCTTATGCCTATGGCTACTTATTTGTCATTTCTCATGTAGTTTTAGATGTACTGTTAACCTATTGTTACCTTTGTGAGTAGAACTGGCTAGTGAGGAAAGATAGTGTTTTCTCTTCTATTTCTGCCAGCTTCAGTGACTGTATCTGAGTAGTTCTCTTCTAACTATTTATTCTTGTCAGCATACAGCAATCTTAACATTTGGTTTCTTTTGTCAGGTGAATGCTACAGTCCCCTTGCTTGGGCGTTCTGGTTTGCTTGGAGAGCTGAGAAACAACTTCTTCACAGATGTAGCTTGTGGCAGGGGTAAAAAAGCAGATAGCACTTTTTGTATCACATCTTCAGGCCTCCTCTGTGAATTCAATGAAAAGAGGCTGCTGGACAAGTGGGTGGAATTGAGAGTAAGTTCTGAATCCGGCACCCTTGGGCTTTTGTTTGTGGGGAGTGGGGTGGATAGGAGTATTCCAAGGGCTGGGTTCTGAAGCAGAGTTCAGAAGCATTTTTTTTTAAAACTACATCTTCCAGAATTTATGGCTGGGAGATAAATCCTGAACCAGAAGGAATACCCACACAGAGTCCAATAAGTCCTTGCCACATGCATGGACCTTTGGCCCTTGCAAATCTATCCATACTTTCTACTTTACATGTGAAGTGGGAACATAACACTTTTGAACAGTAGTGCCCTGTATAGAGAGACTCTTAACTTAAAGAGGCATTTCAGAACAGAGGAGGGCACAGGGCTGCACAGGGGGTGAGGGCATTTTACCTCCCAGCACCCATCAAGTGGGCTGTGCCAGCAAGTGTCAGTTCACCTGAAGTGACATGAGGTCACTTATGGCCACAATGTTGGCCAATTTGGGGGCATTTTTCCTCTTCCTTGGTGTTTTGGGGAACTTTGTAGAGTTGGGTTAGGGAAGAAAAACACTGCATTTTTAGACAGTTGTGGCCCATTTGGGGGCAAAGAATTGCCCCCAAATCCTCCCCCATTAAAAACATATTTTTTGGTGGTGCTGTGGACTGCAGAAGTCTTCTGAGATGTCCCAAGGCCCACCCCTGTTTTAAAGCCTTCATCACCCAGTCATGGTATTGCCCTAAATGAGTTCCTGATAGTGGCAGCCAAGGGACCTTATAAATATTTCATGAGAGTTGTCTGAAATGGTTGTTTTAACAGGACATTCATGCATGTTTTTCCTGTAACAAAAGCAACCTGCTTATAAATCTTGGAAGCTATTTAAATCCTGGAGTAGTTTTATAATGGTTATTTTATCCAGTCTTGTATTATTAGTATCAGGCTACAAAAATTGTAAAGGGGTAGGGGGATCTAGGAACAGGAGCCTTGCTGAGGCCTACATCCTCTCACTAGGCCATCCTGTCAGCTGATATTAGTGGTGTTAAATGATCCTGTGCACTTTCTTAATGATATTAATTTTCTGGATCTGTTCTGTGTAGACACCTAGGATACACAACATTGAGAAAAGTGAACCAGCATGGTGTAGTGGCTTGAGCATTGGATTACAACTCTGAAACCAGAGTTCAAATCCCAGCTCTGCCATGGAAGCCCACTGGATGGCCTTTGGCATGTCATTCTCTCTCAGCCTCAACCCCCCCCTCCATATGATAGGTTCACCTTAGGGTCACCATCAGTCAGACATGACTTGAAGGCACACAACGACAAATGTGAAATTTTCTGCCTTTTCAAATGTTGGTAGGGATTAAAAAACAAAGCACAGCCAAATCCTTTACATACTCCAAGCTGAATGTCTGTCTCTTTTCTTTCTCTTCCTTTCTGCACTGAAATCACCTTCTTATCTTTTACTTAGAACACAGACAGCTTCACAGTAAGTCAGAATAAAGTCATATCTCCAGCACATCATTTCTCATTGTGCCTCCCATTTGTCACCATTTTTCTTTCTTGCAGTAGTGAAAATTAAATTAGAATTTAAATGAACAAATAAGTGGAATAGGTGTGAGCCTAAGCCAGCATGAATGTTCAGTTTTGTCTCTTGATGCACCATATTGTAAAGCAGTGCTTTTATATGTTGCAACCTACAATATAATATTGCAGTGCGAAGTGTCCCAATCAATAAGCCATGTCCTTCTCCTGATATTCCATTCCCCTTCCCACCTAGCTTTCTGCCTCCCTGTAAGCTCCATAAGTCAGCATTCTGTAACTTCCCCTTCCCCTTTGGGTTTTTTTTCTCAAAAACAATTTTTTTGTACTTGTAAACCTCAGTAATTGATACTTCTCTCTTTGGGGTGGTACTGTTTTTTCAAAATAAGCAATCTGACCTACAGACTGAACAATGAAAGTAGAAAGAATGTTGATAATGGTTGTCCTAGAAGGTATAGGAAACTGTCGAGAAGGGATCTATTTAGGGAGGATTTTGGAACTTTCCCTTTCATTAGGTTGCTTCATTTCATCTTGCTTCACATTTCCCCCCTTTCCTCCTTTACTTCTTCCTGATCTTTTGTTGTCTTTTGGGAAAGAATGCTGCTCATTGCATTATCTTGTACCCTTAGACTACTGTGGCCAACTGCATCTCGGTGAACCATGACTACATCTTCTGTGGCTGTGCTGATGGCACTGTGCGGATTTTTAATCCTTCCAATCTTCATTTTGTTACCACACTCCCTAAACCACATTTCCTTGGGACAGACATTGCCAGTGTCACAGAAGCCAGGTAAGAAAGAAAGCCAGGAGGTCTAAAGTCCACGTGTTTTTTGCAGCAGTGACTGTGGAACTTCCTATCCAAAGAGGTTAGGCTGGCTTCCAGTTCTGTTCCACATGACATTCAGTGTTTGAAAATATGTTTCAAAACTGGTTTAGGAGTATTTAAAGAGTATTTTAGTGTGTCTTTAAAATATTTTTATCATTGTACAGTTGACCCTCCTTATCCACATATTCTTTATCCATGGATTCAAGCATCCATGACTTGAATTTTATATATATATATATATATATATATATATATACACACACACACATACACAGTATACACACACACACACACACACACACACACACACACACACACACACTCCAAAAGCAACCCTTGATTTTGCTGTTTTATATAAGGGATGCCGTTTCACTATGCCATTGTATTCAGTGGGATTTGAGCATCTGTGAATTTTGGTATCAGTGAGGGATCCTGGAACCAAACCCCAGCAGTTATCAAAGGTCCACTGTATTGTTTTAATTGGTTTTTATTTGTCCATTGCCTCAGGAGCCCTGGTGGGGTGGAAGGCAATACAGAAATACTTAAAATACAGAAATAATAAATCTTAGTGCAAAAAAAAATCTGTGAGGGATTTTGTTCCTCCACAGTGGCCTCAGTTGATATGTGTCTTTGTATTCTTGATCCTGTTTTAGCTAGAACTCGGGAAAGTTAGGCTTTGGGCTACAGCTCCCAGAATCCCCTGGCTTAACTAAGGGGTTCTCTGGCTGTAGTTCAATCTGTCATTTTATCTGTACAATGTGAAGAAGGCTGTCATCTGAAAATCAAACCTCACAGGAGGAAATATGTGAAATATCTGTTACTGCAAGCAGGTGCACTCGATCTGCAGTAACCAGCCTCCCCAAACCTGGTGCCTTAGTATAAAAAACTAAAATAAGATATGCAAAACTGCAGTTCCTATCATCCCCAGCCAGCATGGCCAATAGTCATGTCAATGGGAGGTAGTCTAGCACATGTGAAGAATTGAGGCAGTTTGATTTAGATCAGGGGTAGGCAACCTTTTTGAGCCGGGGGCCGGGTTGCTGTCCCTCAGACAACTGGGGGGCCGAAGCCAAAAAATAAATAATTAAATAATCAAAAAATTTTTTAAATACATAAATAAACCGGGACAAATGTAGGACAACATTTTCAAATGGTGGACACTTTTTTTAAAAAAAGTGGAGGACACGAAATTTTTTTTGCTGATTTTTTTAAAAAAGTTAATATAAATGCATGTTTCTGAGGCGTCTATAGACAATTGCCCCCCTTGCCCCTGCGTGTGAGAGGCCAAAGGCCCCGATGGCAATCGGTGGCAGGACCGGGCTGGGGCCGGTCCCAAGGCCTTGCCAGGCCGCATCCGGCCCGTGGGCCGCAGGTTGCCTACCCCTGATTTAGATGGTAGTGGGATAAATGGAACAAAAGTCTGACAAAACACAAGGTGGCTTTATACATTAATAGACTAAACAGACATGCCTGTTTGAACTCTTAAGGATTTGTGACTTTTTGGCTGTTTCTCCTAAAGTTGTTCACTTTTTTCTTTTTCTTATTTACATATTTTTTAATGTCACTTCCTCCCAAATTTCCTGCATACTGGTATCGCTTGGCACATTCATAATTGCCATCCTTTGGATTGCCCTTTACTTGTGCTTAGCCATATTTTTACTAGGAAGGCAGGATGAGCAACTAATGACAGTTGTATCTTAATTTTTTGATCAGTTTGAAATGGGAAACTAAATTCAGAACATGAAATCTACTTGTTTCACTTCTAATGGAGCATTTGATCAAGAAAACCCTGTATGTTGGCTCTGTTTTTAAAAAAGAAAAATGCTTGTCATTTCTTTCCAAGCAGCAAAAATCACATGGTTCTAAAACTTGGAAGCTATTACAGTTATAGTTGTATGCCTTGTTTTCACTTTAAAGGAAGTTGGAAAACACAGAGTTGTCATTGTAACCAATTCATGCGGTGTGTTCTTTGTGGGATCCTTGTTTATTTGTGACCTCCCTCAGCTTCATTAATTACTCTATTTGGCTTTCAGTACAGTCTTTGTTATATCCCTTGGTCTGCTAGTTCTCAAAATGTGACCCCTTCAGTTGCCCCAATCCTGTTGATCTTAAACAATTTCACTTCAGTCCCTGTTTGATACTCCATTATTCTGTATATGTAGCTGCTTTTTAAAGATGTGGTGGTTGCTAGTATATTGATTTATTGCTAGTCTGCTTTTCCCTAAGTGTAAAGAATGTTTATAATTTATAATTTCCTGAGATCATAATATATTCCTTTTATTTTTCAGAAAAGCAAGCTTTTGTTTAGTAAATTAGTATTCATTTCATGGTTCTTGATGAATTTATTATTAAATATTAGAATCATATAGTTGGAAGAGACCACAAGGGCCAACCAGTTCAACCCCTGCCATGCAGGAACTCTCAATCAAAGCATACTGGATAGATGGCCATCCAGCCTCTGTTTAACGACTTTTACACACTAAACTCTACAATACATTCAATAGGATGATATTCCACTTCCTTAAACATGCTATTTTAGCTACTCACACCATTTTGGGGTTGGGGGAATGTAGGAGGAGGAAACTAATACTCTTTTGCCATTGGTCTTCAGTTAGTTCTCTGTGGCCCTGTACGAATATACATACAGACATGCACACACACAAGTTTGTCGGTGCACATAATTCTCACAATTATCTGTTAGGCATGAGTAAAATTACCCCATTGTGACATACACAAAGAGAAAGATTTGACAAAAAATGGTAATTTTAGCAAGTGTTTTGAGAAACTGAAATTTGGATAGGATGCTTTCATTCAGAATTCTATCTTAGGGTGTCCTGCCCTGTGCCACTGTGATTGCAGAAAGGGTTTGGGTATGAAGTCGTAAAAAGAGAGTTGCACCTATAAGGTGGTGGTGGTTTTTTCCCTTCCTGAAATAGCAGAGAAGTTCAAGAGTGTGGTTAATGGGGGGGGGGGGGGAGAGTCTTTGTCTCCATGTGTACAGAGATAACTAGTACTGGAAATTCTCTACACAGAGAGAAAGAACGTGATATCCATGGCAGCATGGGACGAGGAGAGACATAAAGGCCATGCATACGGCTTCTTCCTTTACCCTGCCTCTCTTACTGCTGGAGGGTTAATAATCAGATGAATTATTAGAGAGCTTTACAGGATCAAGGAAAATGACAACATTGTTCATCCTCATACATTATTATTATTGTTGTTGTTGTTGTTGTTGTTTATTTCTATAGCTCTGTACATGTACTCCAAGATACATCATTTCCACTATTTTGTCCCTGGGTCATGTATAGATTTATTAAAATCCCCCTACTCCCCATGTGTATGAGGAAGCATCAGCTCTGGAATGGCCTGGGAAATTGGCTTTAGCAAGTGTGCTTTCCTTGGCTGGAAAGCTATGAGACTGTGAATGTTTTGTTACTAAACCTCCATGAAGTGTAATGGAAGCAAGGATAGGTTGGGACTAGGAATGAATGGGCTACATATTTTATGGGTTAAAATATGAGCAGGAAAGCAATGTTTTGTTAGTGATGCAAAAGGAAAGCCATTTTTAAACAGAGTTTGCAGATAATTTGGAAAAGAGAAATGTCTCAGAACTTGTCATACTTGATGACTTTAGCTGGCAGTAAAGTTGCATCCTTTCATTCCTTTCTGGTATGTTTCCAGTTAAAAGAATAAAAAGCTCCAGGTTTACAAGAGTATTTATTTTTGTCCCTAATCTTTATGCGGCAGTGTAGATAACATGATTGATTCAATATTCATTGAAAGGTTATAAAACCTTTTATTAGGGCAACATCTGTCCACAGAGCACTAGGGAGATATTCAGGTTACACAAGAACTCTTTGTTACATCTTCAACAACATTCAGTGTAATTTGAAAGTTTGCATTCATTTACCGAGCAAGGCCCCAATATGAGGTCTCATCACCTTTTTAAAGAGGAGCATAATGCCACAAGGTCTGGCAGATCAAAGTTTGACTGTGGAGTTTAAGCCTTTCTTTTTTGTGTACAAAGAGATTAGAGTCCCCCTTTGGATGTCAACTCTGTCATGAACTCAGTATGCAGGCTGTAGGCCAGCTGTATGTGCCTAGCCCTCCACCCTGTTTGAACTGTGATAATAACAAAAGTGATCAGTGTTGCAGGATTGTTATACAACAGGGGTGGGGAAGGTTTAGCCCTACAGCTGGTTTGCCCTATAGCTCATCAGCTCCACTGAGTACATATAGTAGTAAGGGATTGTGAGATTTGTATGCCAAACATCTGGAGGACCAAAGTTTCCCCACCCCTGTTATACTGTTTACAAGTTGTTGCTCACAATGTTTTTTTATATATATCAGTAGCAGAAGTAGTGATATTGATTGTTGGCAAAACAGGCAGACTTACCTATCCTTCCTGGTTTTACTTGGGAAATTCCCTTTTATACTTACTAATAAATAAACCAATAATGTGATAATTAACCATTGTGTTATCATTTCACAGCCGACTGTTTTCTAATGTGACTGATGCCAAGTACCCAGACACCATTGCCTTGACTTTTGATCCCAACAACCAGTGGCTTTCATGTGTTTACAATGATCACAGCTTGTATGTATGGGATGTCAAGGATCCGAAGAAAGTGGGCAAGGTTTATTCTGCCTTATACCACTCCTCCTGTGTTTGGAATATTGAGGTAACTAAAGATGAAGAGGGTTGTGGTGTGTGGTGGGAGGGGAGGGAGAAGGGAGGAGACCTAATGAGAGTGTTTCTCAATTATCATTATTATCCGGTTAGAAAACTTAACTGTTTGAAAATGGAGATGGTAATTTTCTTTATGATGAATTTCCAGACAATATTTGTTCCCCTTTTGTTACTAGGCTTTCCCTGAATACTTGGGTGCAGGTTACAGGAAGAAGCAAAATTTAAATCTGTAGAAAATGAAGTTGGAACTTGTGGAGGTAGAAAGTAATGGTGGAGATGTGGTATGAGTACAGGAAATGCAAGTTGGGGGGGGAGCACTGTGTCTGTTCAGGTAACTGAAAATAGTGCAGGATAAGACCAGAGACCTAACTCAGCCATATGCTATTTAAAAATTTAAAACCAGTTGCCTTTTAAGTGACTCTCAGCCTGCAGTGATATGAATTGAACCACTGACAAATCTTTTGCCTCTCGTCATGGCCTTGGTGGTCACAAAAGCTGTTTGTAGGGCTGAAACAGAAGGCCCTGAAAGTGCAGCTTGATGCTGCCCCTTTGATTGCCAGATCAGGGCCACATCAACCACATGTTGTGGCCCCAATCTGGCTTTTTGCTGGTCCAAAAAAAAAGCGGCAGAAAGCCACTCCTTTTTGAGCCAGCAAAATGCCAGCTTTTCCGCCGCTGCCATGGCTTTGCAAAGATGGGATGATAATAAGGTTTATCAATGATAAAAACTATGTAGAATAGAAAATTTTGGGAGTTGTTTGGTTTCTGGAGTGAAAAAGGCTTCAGGTGCCCAAATAGGTCCTTTTATACAACTGATTAATTAACTGATTAATGGATGAAGTATTTCCTTTTTTGTTTCAGAAACAAACAAGCTTATATGATGGGGTGTTACTGATAAACGGTTAGAATAAAATTCTCTTTTTCCTTCTGCTTTTTTCATTCCTGACTCTCAGGTGTACCCTGAGGTGAAGGACGGCAATCAGTCTTGCTTACCTCCAAACTCTTTCATTACCTGCTCCTCAGATAACACCATCCGCCTCTGGAACACTGAGAGCTCAAATATTCATGGTACTGCTCTGCATCGAAACATTCTGAGCAATGTAAGAACCTGGTTTGATTTGGAATTCACATTTTATTTATTTATTTGTGACTGTCATTAATGTGAGGCCAAAACAAGATAAGCATCCAGTATTACACTGAATGTGCATTCTTGGCAATGTAGCGTCTAATTTTGTTTACAAATGTAAATCCAACTCTCAGGTTAAGATTCACTGGTGAAAGCAGCAGAGGCTAGTTTATAATCTATGCTGTTAGTTCAGCATATTTTTTTTAATGTAAAAAAGGTCCCCTTAGAAATATAATGTTTCCAGGCTGCTTTGACCTGACAGAACTTCTTTTGCATTTTACCAAAAAACAGCACATTGTATATTCACCTAACTAATCCTCTACGGAACATATACATATCAAAGCGTATGTTAAATGAGAAGAAACTGAGTGTTTTAATAAGTTGCCACAGTATATGTTGTAGAATATATTGTCTGTCCTTGGCTTTTAAACATAGTCTTAGAGAAGACACCTAACCAGTTCAGTATTTTAGATTCTTTCAGAAATTGGCTGAGAAGATCTGAAAATAAGCTTTCCTACTCCCTTCCTCCTGAGCTAGTGTCCCTCATAATGTCTTCAGATGTGTGCTCACATCTATCCCTATCTTTAGGCAGAATAAAGCAGACATCCCAGGCAACAGATATAGGGTGTTATGAAAAGGCTGTACAGTCGGCCCTTTTTATACACTGATTTTTTTTATACACGGATTCAAGCATCCACAGTTTGAAAATGTTCAAAAAAAGTATAAATTTCAAGTATCAAACCTTGATTTTCCATTTTTTATAAGGGACACCATTTTGCTATGTCATTATATTTAATGCGACTTGAGCATCCATGGATTTTGTTATCCACGGGGGATCTTGGAACCAAACCCCAGCGTATAAGAAGGGTCCACTGTAAACTACTATTTGCTTTTTAAAAATTAATTTTATTTTTATTGCCAAGGAAGACAGAGACACTTGTGAGATTTTCTGCCTTGGATGTCAGAAAAACTTGACTGCTTTAGATACTAGATGCTTTGACCTGCATGGTGGGCAGAACTATTTGCTCCTTGCCTCACGCAAAACAAAACAAAAAGTAAAAATGTAAAAATGTCAGAATGATTTTCATCTCTGTTCTTTGAATTCTTATTTTGTGCTCTGTGTAACAAAGCCTTGTGCAGAACCTTGCTATGAGCTAAATCTTCCTGCAGTGTAATTAATAGACGTATAATTGTTGAGAGTTCCCCCTACCTCATCTATTTTATATTCCTTTTAGCCTCATAGTTTCTGTCTTTGGGATACAAAATGGCTTCATGCTGCAAGTATATAATGGCTCCCTTCTGTGCTCCCATTATGATCTGTGGACACAGAGCAATATTGTTTCCAACTCTCCACATGCCTGCCTTACCCATTATTCAGTGGCCTGCTATTCTGCATTTCAGCTAAACTTTCTGGAATTCCAGTTTCAGCTCTCTTTTTTTGGTCTTACACACTCCTGTCTTTGCTACTGTTTTAAGTGTTTGTACATGCTACCAGTGGTGATCCTTGCCCCATCTTGGCTTTGCTTTCATCTGCTAACTTTATATGGCAACTCTTTTTTTCATAGGATCTGATGAAAATTATCTATGTAGATGAAAACACTCAAGCCCTCCTGGACACAGAATACAACACAGCTGGAGGTGTGGACAAGGTGGACTCACAGGTCTTAGATGCAAAAGTGGGGATTCGCACAGTGTGTGTGAGCCCTACCGGAGAGCACCTGGCCTCAGGTGACAGGATAGGCACCCTCAGGTAGGCTTGGGAATCTTGGAGAGGCCTGGCTTTTCATAATAATGTGATTACTTTTTCACCATGTGCCTC
This sequence comes from Sceloporus undulatus, assembly GCF_019175285.1. Taxonomy (NCBI): domain Eukaryota; kingdom Metazoa; phylum Chordata; class Lepidosauria; order Squamata; family Phrynosomatidae; genus Sceloporus; species Sceloporus undulatus. Next base: position 319,327,275 of record NC_056522.1, on the reverse strand, counting down.
GTTCCTTTTCAGGATCTATGAGTTGAAGTCCATGAGGGAGATGCTGAAAGTAGAAGCCCATGATTCTGAAATCCTCTGCCTTGAGTATTCAAAGCCTGAGACAGGTAAGGTGGTCTCGGCCCTTGCTGAGCAAATCTTCTTTCTTCTACATTAACATCTCAGGGAGAAGTGATTTTCTTCTATTTTCTAGAAAGCTGTGTTTGTCTTCTTGTGTTCACAGAGAGACTGTATAACACATAGAATCATAGAGTTGGAAGAGATCAGAAGGGCCATCCAGTCCAATCCCCTCCCATGCAGGAATACACCAATCAAAGCACTCCTAACAGGTGGCCAAACCTACAAAGAAGGAGACTTCACCACTCTCCAATGCACTTCTTGATAGTAAGAGCTGCCTGACAGTGGAAGATAGCTCTTACTGTCAGAAAGTTCTTCCTAATGCTTAGGTGGAATCTCTTTTCTTGTATTTTGAATCCATTGCTCCATGTCCTAGTCTCTGGAATAGCAGAAAACAATATTGCTCTCTTCTCAATGTGACATCTGTTCCTATATTTAAATATAGCTATCATGTCAACCTTCTCTTCCCCAGGCTAAACTTACCCAGCTCCCTAAGCTCCTCCTCATAGGGCCTAGTTTCCAGACTTTTCACCATTTTAGTCACCCTCTTCTGGACATGTTCCAGCTTGTCAATATCCCTCTTGACATACCACACACACAATATGAAAAGATGAAGGGATTTCATCTTCCCATTCTCAAGATGCACTCATATACAGCTCATTTCCCTTTGTCTCTTTTTAGTTTGTCCAATGGGACATAGAGGTATAGCCTCACCTTTGTGTTCATCTCCACTGTGCCAAAATAAAATAACATGAGAGGCAGAGAACTGCCATTTTATCAGTAAGGCTTTTCCTCTTATCTTAATAACAGGGTTGAAGCTTCTAGCATCAGCTAGTCGGGACAGACTGATCCATGTCCTGGATGCAGGGAGGGATTATAGCTTGCAGCAGACTCTGGATGAGCATTCATCCTCCATCACAGCAGTGAAGTTTGCAGGTAATGAGATTGTGTATCTCCTTTGGTTAACATAAATTAACACCCATTCATCATTGCAGTTGTAAATGAAGTAGACATTGACATCTTCTTTAACTGATTTATACATTTTACTTCTTTAGATGTGGCTTTTGAGTGGTAGGATACTGATTCTTTTCTTCCTTTGGAGTGTTAGAAATTATCCAAATACAGGGAAGATAACTGGTTAATGTAGTCTCCACACAAAAGCATTTGTTTCCTTATGATAAGCATTTAGGTGATGGGTAAAGTATTCCCCATACTGGGGATGCAGTGGCTCAAGTGGTTAAGATACTGAATGTCTTGATTGCAAGATCGGCAGGTTGGCAGCTCAGTTGATGCATGATGGGGTGGGCTCCTGTCACTAGTCCCAGATTCTGCCAACCCATCAGTTCGAAAAGATGTGAATGTAAGTAGATAAATAGGTGCCACTTCAGTGGCAAGGTAAACAGCATACTGTGTAGTTATGCTGGCCACACGATCACAGTAGCCTCTAACAACGCTGGCTCTTCAGCTCAGTAACGGTTGGACATGACTTGACAACTTTGTCAATCGGGAATACCTTTACCTTTTAAAAATATTCTCCCAAATTTATGTTTCACTTGATCCTATCACATATAGTTTTGGCTTGCTTACTTGAGGATTGTAGAACCATTTGCAGAAATTTCCCTGTGGAATACTATCCTTTGTTGATAGATCAAATTGTAAGAGTTAATTTGAGAACACAAAATAATTCATTATAAATAATTAACTATTTGTAATTAATCCCCTTTCCAACAGCTATGGCACAATTAAGTTGTACATGACAGACCGGCAGGAAAAGTCATGTGAGATGTACAAAGATAACTGTATGGTAGGAAGACATTTGAAAATTGTCGTTGCATGTCTGCTTGTTCATTGTTCCACTTGTTTCTCTCTGCTTTCAGCCAATGATGGCAAGGTACGAATGATAAGCTGTGGAGCAGATAAGAGCATCTATTTCCGCACTGCACAGAAGGTAATGTTGTTATAGTCTTCTCTCTTTGTGTAACTTTTGGGATGGAGCTATTGTAAGAAAGAATGTGATAGCAAAATCTTTAGTTGATGTTACAGGCCTTGTTTAATTCTGTTCTGACTTTTTAGAAACCACTTTTAAGAAACTACGTAGGACTGCTGGTTGTAGATCATTTCACTTGCTGCCTTTTCCATTTTCTTCTTGCATTGGTTCCTTTGAAGAGTGCTTTTGTCTCCTGCTTGAGGAAGAAAAATATCATGCATGTGCATTTATTCTGTATTTGATTTTCTTTGATTTTATTTTTTTGTATGTGTTCAGATGGGTGATGGGGTTCATTTTACCCGGACACACCATGTTGTCAGGAAGACCACTCTTTATGACATGGATGTGGACCCTAACTGGAAATATGCTGCTATAGGATGCCAAGATCGTAACATAAGGTTCGTTCACTACTTGCCATGAATGTTTCTCTAACTCCAAAACCTATCTGTAAGGTTTGATTTGAGCCAGTGTAGTGGCTTGAATGTTGGACTATGACTGTGAAGACCAGGGTATGAATCCCCACTCAACCCACTGGGGAACATAAGGAACATTGGGAAACAGAAATAAACTGTTTCTCAGTGAAGCTTTTTTTGACAAAGGAGTTATATGCTCTTTGTAACTGGCTCCAGTCACCATTCTGGCTGAGGCCAGTTTCCAAAGCAGACCGATGTACAGTGTGTTACAGTAGTCCAAACAGGATATAATCAAGTTCTGTATCACCACAGTCAAATCTGACTTCACAAGGGATGAGTGTAGCTGGCACACTAATCTTAACTATGCAAATGTGCTCCTGGCCACCACTGAAACTAGGGCATCAAGACTGAAGGTTGAGTCAAGGAGTACAACCTGCACCTTCAGGGTGCATGTAATCACATCCAGTGTGATCTGAACTACTATTCCCTCATCTGCCTTTTGCCTGATCAGGAGCAGCTCTGTCTTGTCTTCAGTTTTTGCCCTCATCTAGTCCATTACTGACAGCAAAGAGTGGCTCAGTACAGGACAGATTCGTTTGAATTAGGTGGAAAGGAGAGATAGAGTAGGCTGTCGTCAGCATAATGGTGACATTGGACTCCAAAACTGGACAAACCCAGTTCTTTTATGTGTATGTTAAACAGCATTGAGGACAAAACCAAGCTCTGAGAAACCCATAGGCCAACAGCCAGGAAGTTGACCAGAATCCTCCAGCACCACCTTCTGACTTTGCCCATACAGGAAGGAATGGAGCCACTGTAAAACAAGTCACATGCAAGAGAGGCAGCCCAGAAACATACCATGTTCAGCTCTTCTGTTTTTCTTGTTTGTCTCTCTCTCTTATTTTGTTTCTAATTATACTTTAAAAATTTAGTTCAGTTTTTAAAAAGGTTTGCAGTATGTCAGCAGACAAATCAAAATTTTATTTGCCTAGATTATTCACCATGTAAGTGGTTAATTACTTCTATCACACTCAATATTTGAGGAACTAACTGACATTCCAATGCTTGGAAGTAGCTCATTTCTCTTATGTTTAAAAATATAAAGCATGGAGTAATGATTTGAGTATTTCACTGGGACACTGGAAGATGAACATTTGAATCCCTGCTTGGCCATGAAAACCCACAGGATAACTTGGGCAAGTCACATTCTCTCAGCCTCAGAGGATGGCAGTGGTAAACTCCCCCTGAAGATACTTACCAAGAAAACCCTATCATAGGTTCACCTTAGGGTCTCTATAACTCAGAAATGACTTGAAGGCACACAACAACAACAACAACAACAACAACAACAACAACAACAGTGATAACAGAAGTATATAGTGACGAAAGAAATGGCAGATAGCACAAGGACAGCCTTTAGCTTTCTTTTCTTTCTTTTTAAAGAATTGAATGATTTCTTGGAATGATACATCTTTCAGTAGCTATTGGCTATGGGCAATTAAATGGGAATTCTGTGTTCAGAGGAATTAGTCTTTCTGAATATCGGCTGTTATGAGCTTCTTAGATGTCTGGCTGATGTTAGTTACAGACTATGCCTGATACAGCATAGCTTTTCTTATGATGACCTGTCTTGGTTTCTCTCGCAGGATTTTCAACATTAGCAGTGGGAAGCAAAAGAAGCTATACAAAGGATCCAAAAGTGAAGATGGCACCTTAATTAAAGTAAGGCCTTTATTGATTTTAACAAGGCCTCTCCCAGTTTACCTTGTTTCGTGTCTTTTATTACACGTAGCTCTAATTGAGGAATTGAATTTCAAATTCATGTAACTTCAAGGCTTTACACCTTGTGATTGGCATTTTGTGATGTGATCACATGATGTGATATGATATATGTGTATAATCTGAAAGGTGGTTTGTGTTTGTGTAAGATATGCTTGATGGTTTGTCTCCCATGGAGACATTCTACTTATAAATTAAAGATAAAAATGATACACTAAAAATTATTACTACTCCTGGCTTGATTGCTGATCATCCTCCCTGTAAAGCAGCCTCTTTGCACTATAAATGGAGTGAATGTATCACTAATGGCTAGAGGCTGCTTGATCTAAGTGCTTTGTTTTTAAAGTGGCACCTGTAGTTAATTTCTCTGCTGCTGCTCTAAACTGACCCATATGCACAAAATCTGGTTCTGCTGCAAAAGCATGTATAAGACATTTGTATTCTCCCCATTGTGTTTGTGTCTCAGTATCCTAGGACACTTCCTGCATTTGCTTTTGAAGATGCTTTTTGTGTTGTAGCCCATGTACCATAGCTTTGTCTCTCACCACTTTGTAGTTTTTCTTCTCTTCCCAATTTGATTCAGGAAGAATATTTTCTAGCCAGATCAGTTTGTTTGCTTTCCAGATGATTTCAGCAGTCCAGACTGTTAAAATCTGTGAAACTCAGGAAATGACAATATTGTTGAGTGAAGAGGTCTGGAAATTATTAGCCTGCATATAGATCAATGCCAGCAATGGCTGCCTCTTATACTTATGGGGAATTCCTCCCTTCTGGTGTTAGGTATAGCTTGTGTCAGAGGAAATTTATATTTATGTATACATCTGTGGTGCTCCTATCAATTAAGTCTCCCCTAGGAGATTATTATACATGACTTTTAAACCACGTTAGACCTGGGAAAAAGTGGCTTTGGCAATACTTATCGCACAATGACATCTCTGACCCATAGCTGCTATGTCCCTGACCTATAGCTGCTATGTCCTTGACCTGTGTTATTGACAGGAGAAATCCATCAATGATCTTCTAGTCACGCAAGTTGCCAGGCCTGAAACATCACTGCTGGGTCAGTTGCAATATTGGCAGTTTTATCTTCTCTCCCTGTCCCCTCCTCCCTCATTATTCTCAACCAGCCTGATGGCCTTTAATTTTTTTTCTATACCTTTTCTTTACTTTTTAACTTGCATTGTAATAGCAGAACTCCGGAATTGCATGACGAGTTGAAAAAAATAATTAATTAAAATTAAATTAAAAACAAAAACAAAAACAAATGGCATAGTGGGTATGGAGTACAGAATTAAGGCAAGCCACATTTATAAGTTGAGCTGGCAAGTCTGTATGCAATAAATATGTGTGCATCTGGTTTAGCTCTAAAGTCCTAAATTCTGGCCATACTAAGATGAACTGCAAAACATCCAGATTATGGAGCAAAATCCCACAAATCAAAATTTCTAAAGCAAAATACCCTGTGCTGCTGATATATCTGATACATTGTTTTCCACTCTGGAACATTCATTTCAGGTGCAAACAGATCCCTCTGGTCTATATATTGCAACAAGCTGCTCTGACAAGAATCTTTCTATCTTTGACTTCTACTCAGGCGAGTGTGTGGCTACAATGTACGGGCACTCAGGTAAGATATTAATGGTGAATATTAGTTGTAACAACCTATTCAAAAGATTGGGAAGTGCCAAGCAATTCTGGAAATAACCTTGTTGTGTGTATTTAAGCTAGCATAATTAATTGTATTTAAGATATTCATATTTAAGGCCTGTATTTAAGAGAGCCAGCATGGTGTAGTCATTTCAATGCTGGACTAGGAATCTTGGAAACCAGGTTTCTAGTCAAGGCTCAGCCATTGAGGGCTGAGCTTTGACTAGAAACCTGGCAGTTAATGGGTGATGCTATGCAAGTCACACTCTCTCAAACATAATGGCAAGTCTCTGCAGAAGAAACCTTGCCAAGAAAACTGTATCATTGGGCTTCCATAAATGAGAGCCAGCTTGAAGGCACACAGCAACAGCAACAAATGTGAACTAAATTCTTTGGCATATTGGGTTGAACTGAGAGAGAGCAGTTGTTCCATTAAATTATCTCACTAGTGACAATGAATACCAAAACTGTTGCCAAAGCGTACATGATGCCCTTTACATGTTTTAGTATGGCTTGTTTCATTTGTTTTTGTAGTGGATTTGTAATTCTCATTTTTTGGCTGAAGCCTTCAAGCAGCTTGCACTGCTAATTTAAACACAAGTAATACATGACCTCAGGCAAGTCACACTCCGTCAGTTTCAGAGGATGGCAATGCAAACCCTCTCTGATAAATTTGCCAAGAAAACTTGTGATGGGGTTGCCATAAGCTGGAAACAACATGAGGGCACACTACACATGCACACAATACAGTAAAAGACACTAAACTTCAGCAGGAGTTGGAGGCTGGTGTTAGTTTCTTTGCCTGGTTCCCACTCTTCCTCCACTCAGGTAGTATTTGTTCTTTTAGTGGGAGAGGAAAACAGCCCAGCTGTAGTAGGAGCAGATGATGTTGACTTTTTTACCTTCCTCCTCCTCTTCTGAATTCTTTCTTATTTGGGCTTCTGGTTTGATATTACCTGAGAGGTGGCCCAGTGGAAAAGGGGTTAGGCCACTAATTTTCTATACATTACTAGGACTGAGGCATTATATGTGTGCCAAAAGGCAGAACTGAAGAATTTCCCGCTGTTAAATTGACGATGGCTGCAGCTGCACTGCGGAAACAATCCAGTTTGTCACCAATTTTAACTGCCATGGCTCAATGCTATGGAATTCTGGGAACTGTAGTTTTATGAGACATCTAAGCTCTGGTGTTGGAATAAACTACAAATCGCAGAATTCCATAGCATTGAGTCATGCCAATTAAAGTGGTGTCAAACCGGATTATTTCTACAGTGCATATACAGCTGATGTTGTGCTTTGGCAAGTTTCAAGAACAGTGCTTCTTCTGATTTTTACAGAGATTGTAACGGGGATGATGTTCAGTAATGACTGTAAACACTTGATCTCAGTCTCTGGTGACAGGTAAGTCAAAGGCTATTTCTGCTTCTACGTATTCAACCTGTCTGTAGAACGGCAGTTAACATTTTAAAAAAAGAAAAGAAACAAAATCAGGATGAATGTGAGTAATAGTCTCAGTTGTACATTTACCTGCTCTTTCACTTCTTCTTCTAAAACATTGACTGATTCTTCAAAACTCAAAGTGGAGATTCCTTATGTTTAGAATGGGAGCATGAAAGGGCTGTTATCTAAAAATGTATAGAATTCTAGAGCATGTGAAGTGTGCTGGACACTTCAGGAGTGATGGAAAATAGCAGGTTAGAAGCATAGCATCCTGGACTTTCTGAGTGGGTACAAGTTAGGTAAAGTACACTGTAGAGTGAGCATTGAGGAAAGGAATAAAGCCGGTTGCAAGGTCTGCAGGGAGGCATAACGAGAATTGGAAGACCTGGTTTAGAAAAAAGGGGTGGGGAACCTGTGGCTCATCAGATACTTTTGAATTACCATTCCTGTCGTGTTTCACTGTTGGCCAGACTAATTTGGGATGATAGAATCGAAGATCACCTGTAAGACTATAAATCCCCATCCCTGGTCTAAAATAAGAGCTATTCATATATTTCCTATGCTTCCAGCTGTATTTTCATCTGGCGGCTGAGTTCTGAGATGACCATCAACATGCGACAAAGGCTGGCTGACATGAAACAAAGAGGAAAGCAAGTAGAAAAAGCACAACCAGGCAAAACCACTGGGCTCACCAGGTAAGAGGTGCTGCTCTTGAACTGACAGTTTTCCACAAGGGGGAAAAAAAAAGAATGAGGAGATGAAGCTGAAATACTGGAAACAAAATAAGCCAACAAAGTTCCAAGTACAGTGATACCCCGGGTTACGAATTTAATTCGTTCCGCGGCGCCGTTCGTAACCCGAAAGATTTCGCAACCCGAAAAAAGGCTTTCCGCTAGTGCTGGAAAGCCGCGGCTTTTAAATTTCGTGCCAAAAAGTGCCGAAACACACCGAAAAAAATTTCGTAACCCGAAAAATCTTTCGTTACCCGGAACAGGTTTTTCCAAGCTAACTTTTTCGTACCCCGGAAATTTCGTAACGCGATCAATTCGTATCCCGGGGTACCACTGTACATTTTAATTAATAAGTACAGGCACTTTAGATGCCTGCTTTATTCATTCTGCCTAAGAATATCTCCCACTTGTTTTCTGGCACTCTGTCAGAAGTCATTGCCCAGGATCTGAATTGTGTTACAAGCAGGGCAAGTTCATATGCTTGGTGTTTGCCAGATGTTTGAATTACTACTGATGGATAAGGTTGTTAGCAACAGCAGATTTATTTGGAAAATAAGAATTAGATGGTTTCAGATGAACTTGTGTGGTGCCAGAAAAGAGGAGACAGATTTACAGCAATTTTCAACAGACTGTTAATTCTTTGTTTAAGATAATTAGACCTATTGTCTGCCACTTAATAAAAGTATAAAAAGTGTGTTTGTTGAAGAAAGAGAGGGTTTCATATTTGGCAAAAGTTTCCCCAACTGTCTTAGTTTAGAATAATTTTGTACTTTGAAGACTATTGGGCCTGAACAGACAGGCCAAAATAAAGCTGCTTCGGGTCACTTTGGAGGTATGCTGTTTAAATGACACGTGCTTTTTAAGAGGCCAGAAACTGCACCAGAGCTATGCTCCAGTCCTTAGAACTGGAGCTTGGCTTGGGCACAGCTTCCGGCCTCTTAGGACGCACACACCATTTAAACAGCATATCTCCAAAAGTGACCCAAAGCAGCTTTATTTTGGCCTGTCCATTTGGGCCCATTGACTTCTAAAAAGATGCACTCAAATTTACATAATCTGAACTGGAAGTCTCCTACAAATGATGGTGGAGATGGCAGGATAGGTTGTTTGGAGTAGATGGAAGAAAGATCCCTCTGCATATGTTCAGAAGTACTCTGTTTGACATGTCCCTGAGTTAGCTTTGGCATTGTAAAATTCTAGTCCCTGCTGAGTCACTGGTGAAATTTAAATCCTAATGGGGTGCCTCTGTCATACTTTCTCTTCCTCTGGCTCAATTTAGCCTTTAGCTGTGGAGAGCCCTTTCCAAGGTAAGAATGCTGGTGCAATGGAGCAGTATTCTTTTTATAGCGAACTCTTCACTATTCCAACAGCTGCACAGCTTTGCCTTTTTGAGGTGCAGCCTTGTATTGGACACTCCTGGTTTCACTGAATGTTATGAGACTCATTTGTCACATGCTCTTCCTTCAGAGGGCTGAGTCTGTGAAAAAGCAAGCAGAGTGGTTTGTTGGAAAACACGTTTGGTGACCTCTTTGCTTGAGCTGGATACTTTCTGTCTGGACAGCTTTTCCAAGGCTTGTTTTCAGTACTAGCTCTAGTTGTTGGATATGGGCAGAGTTCTGAGAATGCTACGTTCTGAACTTTGGAAGGATGTAAACCACTGTCACAGCATCACTCTGTGGAGTTAAAAAGC